>NW_020173042.1:1203887-1336511 GCF_003031525.2 Neophocaena asiaeorientalis asiaeorientalis
AGGCGGAGGGGAGAGGGGGAGGGGAGGGGGAAAAGAGGGAGGGGGAAGAGGAAGCAGCAGGGGCCACAACCTACCAAAGAGACACAGGAGCCAACCTGAAAGAGCTCCCAATGGCTAAAGCTGGAAAAATTTGAATAATGATAAGTATTGAATTAAACTCAACGAATAAATAAACATGCACAATCCCATAATTATATAAATAAATGATTGAATGAATGAATAAATAGAAGAAATCTTCTTTACAGAAGAATTCTAAATAGTATATGTAGATACTCCCCCTCCAGGAGGTAGAACTTAATTCCCCTTACCTTAAACATGGGCTGGACTTGGTGACTCACTTCCACAGAATAAAGTACGGAAAAGGAAAAATAGTAACCTTACAGTGAAGAAACTCGGCAGACATCACCTTGACCACTATCACAAGTGGAAAGTCATGTTGAAATCGTGCCTCCCCTGATAGGAAGTGCTGAGGACACCCCAACTCAGTGTTTTTTTCCCCAAACTCCACCAGTCTAGTCATAAGAAAACTTCAGACCAAGCCAGGATGAGAAGGATTCTACAAAATACCTGACTGGTACTCTTCTAAAGTGTCAAAGTTATGAAAGACAGACTGAGAAAACATCACAGATGAGAGGAGTTGAAGGAAACTAAGGAAACATGATGACGAAATGCAACATGAGATCCCGGACTGGATCCTGGAATAGGAAAAGCAAACAAACAAGAACATTTGTGAAAACTGGTAAAATCCAAACATAGTCTGTATTTCAGTGAATAGTGTTATACTTAAGTTATGTCTTAGATTAGACAAATGTACCAGTTATGTAAAATGTTAACATTAGAAGAAACTGGGTGGAGGGTGTGTGGGAACTCGCTGTACTATCTTTGCAACTTTTCACTAAATCAAAAATTATTCCAAAATAAAAAGTTTATTAAAAAGAAAACTGCAAAATAGATTCTTATTGAAGAAACTGGACATCCAAATGATGATATATTTTTAGCTAATTAAAATCCTGTTTAGGGAAAAACAATATATGAGATTGAAAAAAACCAAACTATAGTGTTTAGTAACAAAACTATATAGAGTATGATCCTTCTGTGTATCTATGTACATACATTACATATATACAAATTAAAATAATCAGAAATGTAAGTTATCAGTGGTTATTTCATGAAAATAGAATTATGTCCTTTTAATTTTCTTCTTTAAATCTTCCTATTCTCAATTTTCTATATGAAAATGAAACATTTATGAGAAAACAAGAAATCAAAAGTTGTTTATGTTGTGCTATATTCAAATACATTTTTAATTTTTTCAAATAAATAGCATAAATTACATTTCTAATTATATACATTCTTACTTTATGTAAGTGCCTTGCTGCACGAAAGTCAATAAAACATACTACTTTGCTAAAACCTACAATTTCCCCACATTATATATAGATTGCCCGAAGCTCAAGCTACTATTATACATTTTGAACCACAATTAAATGAAATGACATTCTCCCTTCTCTTTCCCTTCCTCTCTCTCTCTATTTACACACACACACGTATATGTAATAATGTATAGTTTCTTGCATTATTCCATACATTAGATAGAGAGATAGATGCATAAAATCTAGAATGACACACCATCAACACTGGTTACCCATTAAGACTGGTGATCTCTTGTCTTGGGGATTCACATTCTACATTCTATATTTCTGTATTGTTCATTTCTTTTTAACAATAAACAATATTACATTTGTAGTAAAAATTAGCAAAGGTACTTTTTTAAAATAATAAAATCTTTAGATGATAAACAATTTTCCAAACTATCTCATCTGAGTATCTCCAAATTCAGACAGTAAAGACTAAGTAACAATGAAATGTTTTAAAATAAAAGCCTTCTCTGCTGTGATGATTTGATGAATTGGGCACGTTACCAGCTCTCTGAGTTATTGTTAGAAACAGAATCATGGAAGCACTGTGATTTCGCATTCACTTTTTGACTAGCCATATTGTTGTTCAGATTGCTTAAACAGTTCAACCACACATATTTAATCACTGCATAGAAAACTTTGTTCTAGGGAGTGAAAAGCAATCAGGGTAATAGGGGAAAAAATATGGCTTGTCCCAAAATAAGCACAACATACTATTAGATGTCAAATGAGATTGTAATGTATTTTGTAGGAAATGGAACTAAACTCTGATGGATTTTACAATATCCCAGACTCTCTTAAAAGTGTATGGTGTGTGCTTATGTATAAATTATATATGATAGATTATTTCTAGGAATTTTGTAATTTCAAAGCCAACTCTGAGTTCACATCCACAGGCTAATATTGTACAAGCATTTAACCCATTCCTAGAAGAGCAGTTTGGATTTTGTGATGTGAGTGATCTGGTTTGCAGAGCATTTTTATTAGTTTCTCAACCGACCACTGACCACTTACTATTTGTAAAATGAGGTTTGGTCCTCATGAAAAACATTCCTTGTGTTTTTTCTTTTAACATCCTAGGACTGTCTAAATGATGACCATCCTTCTTGTCACTTATTTCATCGCCCTAAAAGTAAGGAAGAAAGGCATCAACATTTGCATAAGTCACTATTCTGTACCTGGACCTGATTTTGAGTTAGGAGGAAACGGGAGAGGGGTGAATTCTTTCCTCTGTCTAAGCTCCAGGAACATTTACTTCCTAAGAGATGAATGGGGAATATTTTTTGTCAATTAATGTATATTGAAGGTATATAAAATGACTGTTGTTGATACGAAATTGACTGCAAAATTACTTTCTGGAATTCAGAATTTACTCCCTCCTTCTGACTTTTTGTTTATACACTTTTCAAGACAAAAAGTCACTTCAACCAGCTGCTGGATTATAAATTCAATCCGGGATCCAATAATCAGGTTCCACGTTTTCTCTGTTTTATCTCTCATCACAAATGATAAAGATATTGCAATTGGAATTCAGTTGTGACAGTATAGATGATTAAGCTAAAATCTAATTGGCTTGGCAGTGTTAGCAGAAGCCAAAATTTAATGGCTGCTTTTTTTCCTCCATAGTAAATAAACCTCTGTGATTCACACTCTCAGAACAGAATTCTGTTGATTAAGAAAATTTTTATGATTATACAAAGTCTTATAGTAAATTATTGACTATAAGAATTAAAACAAAATTCCAAGGTATATTTTTCTTTGTGAACTTTTTAGAATGTAACAATTCTCTGAACTATTATTTAAAAACATAAATGTTTGCGGTGGTAGGATATTTTTAAATATTCAAAATCTATTGATGATTTGAAGGGAAAAGTTAGAGATATTCTAAGCAATATTTGAAATAACTGTATTCATATCAATTCACTTTATAGAATTAGTTAAAAGCAAAACTTATACTGGCAAGCACTGCACAGAAAGAGAGTGAATATACCTATGGTAGCTCTGCTCCTCCGCCTAGGCTGCCATGATGTAGCGTGCTATTGTTACTGTTACTGGGATCCAAAGTATTCCCCATGCTGAGTGAAGTAAACCAGTGCCAGAGAACTAGGACATGTAATGAGAAGATATTTCTCTGACAGGCTTTAAACTTGCTATTATTTTTCTCCAGTGTCTCCCTGTGGATTATTTGGCAAGACCTTACCCCAAACTGAGGGGCAGCTTCATCCTGGCTTATAATTCTAACGTAATTAGAACTGTCCAATTTGTCTAGATTCTCTACAATTTAATATTAAGAGCTAAAAGTATTTTCAATGATAGAGGTCTAATTATGGTAACTAAGCTTCTATTTGTACTTAAAATTTGATCTGAATGATTACAGGTCAATTGGCCCATTCCATGGGTTGGCAACCCACTAACCAACAGTGTGTAATAAATAAAATCATCTCATTTTGTATTTCTGGAGTGAATAAGTAGCAATTATTCAACTGTTGCCCACCATCCCTTGTTTCTGAGCGTGGTGAAAAAATTGTTCACATTTCTAAAAAAGTTTATATTTCATGTTTTCAATGAAATTCCCTAAAATCAAATTAGAACTAGTCTTATCATAGTATAGGCTAGATGCTTGTTCTTCTAATTATATATGGGTGAGGATGTCTTTGTTTAGTGTAGTCGAAAACATGGGCAACCCAATTCTTCATTCCAAAGGCAAGGGGTTAACAAGGAATTTGAGACAGGCATGAGTCCTAGAAGCAAATGGTAAAAGCTTCTTAAAGTTCAGTTCACTATATCTAGGCACTACCATAAAGAAACTGTAGTAGAATATAAAAACCATTAAAAAAAGGAGTATACCCTAAACCCTGCATTCCAAGATCTTTCATTGTTATGTCATGGAAAATAAAATTTGTGAGCAAAATATTGATAGATATTTGGAATCATAAACAGCCTCATTTAAGAAGGAAAATAATAAAATCTCATAATATCTCAGGGATTAAAAATTTACTTTTTTCAAGTAAACTCCAAACTTCTAAGTTAAAAATTTGAAGCGTGTAAGTCATTGATGGAATTTATGTTATTAGTATTACAATTTATATTGATAAAGGTTTCTGTGATCATTCTTTATAAGTACTAATCCACTTCAGGACACACAATCAACCAAAATAAGAAATAGAACAAGAACCCAGGGCTGAAGAGTTTTCAGGAAAAAAAACAATTTTTTCTCATTTATTCTGTGTAGACACTCACTGAAAGAAGTTATACTTCACACTGGATGACAACATACAATAATTAAACTAACATATTATTTATTTCTTCTTTTAGGGGCTGATGTTATCAACTTTGATGGTCATGTTGTGTTACCATATAGATTCAGAAACAAGAAGATGAAAACACTGAAAGATGTCATTGCTTTGAAATTTAAAACCTCCGAAAGTGAAGGGGTAATCTTGCACGGGGAAGGACAGCAAGGGGATTATATTACGTTGGAACTGAAAAAAGCCAAGCTGGTCTTCAGTTTAAACCTAGGTATGTCCTGACTTTTGGCACCATTCTTTTCATTTATTAGTCTTCCCATTAGTTAAATACTAATGGTCTTTAATCCTTAAAATGTAAATTACAAAAAGAGTTCACATTATATTGTCAATCCAGTTTTAATTCATAGTGGTTGATATATATTGATATACTTCTTCATTCAAAAATATGTATTAAACACCTGTACTCTGCAGGTACTATACGAGCATCTAGGATACGGGGGTGAAAAAAATGGAGTTCATGAAGTTTATGACACAGTGGGGGCATCAGACACTATATTATCTATTATTATTTTTATAAAACAACTAAATCCAAAGAAATGACTTCAAATAATGATGAGGAGTGTGAAATCAACTAAATAGGTTAATATATAAAGGATATTGCATAGGCAAGATGGATCAACATTAGAATATGTAGTGAAGAAGGTCCTCCCTGAGAAGATATTCATGCTGAGATTTCAGTGATGACAAAAACAAGCCCTAAAAATATCTGAGAGAAGGTTAATTGAGAGGAGGGAATCACGAAAGACTAAGACCTGACATGCTCAAGGAACAGGAAAAGGCTGGTGTGGGTATTTGTAATGAGTAAGTAGGATAAAAGATGAAATCCAAACATTGAGGATTGTTGAAATACTGTAGTGTCCTTTAGGGCGTGGTAAAAGGTTTAGATATTATTTTAAGAACGGGAAGCTATTAGTAGGCTTTAAACTATAGCATCATGATCTTATTTTTTTTTAAAGTACTGAGACTTCTGTAAGAGAAAACACTTGCATCAACATGAGAGTCTGGTACAGTGAGAGACAGCGAGAGACAGCACTGCTTGCAGAAGGTGGCTATCAGTGGAGATGTAGAGAAATTGATCCACTTGGGAGATGATTCTGGTGGTAAATTCAGTATCATTTGTAATGCTTTGGATATGGAGTAAGAAAGAAAGATAATGTATAAGGGATAATCCCTAGGGTATGGCTTGAGTTCCAAATGGACATTAGCACCATTTTCAGAAATACAGAAAGCTTTATTTTCTCCACAGAGTTTCTTCTAATAGAGAAGTATTAGTTTTTTCCAACAGAGGAAGTCTAGACATCTGTTTGGATATGGTGCATTTTAGTTGCCTATTAGGCATCAAAGTTGAGATTTCAACTAGGGAGTTGCATGTATGAGATTAACAGGAGAAGATACTACATGGAGACTGAGGAGAAGTGGACAGGGGATAGGAGGAAATACTAGTATGTGGCATCACAGAGACCAGGGAAGAGGCGGTCCACTGTGTCAAATTCGCCTAAAATGTCACTTAAGAAGACAGAAAACTGAGGTCACTGTTTGGCAACATTGTGGTTACTGTTGATTTATTCTCAGTGGAATAGAAAGGACAGTCATTTTATTGTCATCAGTTAAGAAAAGATGAAAGGTGTGGGAATGAATATTTTAAATATTATCAACTAGAAATGAAGGAATCAGAAATGATATGTTTACTGGAGAATGAGATGAAACTCAAAGAAGGAGTTATTGTTTTGTTTTGGGCTTTTGTTGTTGTTTTTAAGTGGACAATCCTAATACATGTTTGGTTGTTGATAATGTAGCTCAGGTTTACTTAAAGCTAAAGGGAAGATCCACAACACAGATACTGACATTCACAGTTACAATTCATGCAAATCAACAGTACATTTATCCTCCTCTTGCTTGCCTAAAAATTTCGGGATTTATGCAAGAGTTGTTTGAAGGGCATCATATATTCTGTTTTTTTTATGCTGCAGTGACTTTAGAATTCTATAAAGATTTTATAGTCTATAAAGATTATAAAAGACTTCATAATCTTTATAGAATTCTTTTATAATCTTTTAAAATTCACATGTTAAATGCATCCCAATGGAAAGCTATAAAACTAAAAATTAGAACACAAAAAGAGATCCTGCCTATTTACTTTCCTTATCAATATGGTTGTTCCAACATTCTTAAATATGGCTTGTGTCCCTTATATTAACTTTTATTACTTTGAAAATCAAAATTATACTAAAAATTAAAACCAGTTAGTTTTTTGGTTGATAATACTTGCTATAGTGTCTACAAAGATTTATCTTTTATTATAAAACTTTTCACATTCAAAATCTCTGATAGAAATAATAATTTCTATAACAAAAGAAAATTATCCAAAAATGCTGATTATATAATTACACAGAAATATTTTAATTTTTATATTAAAAAATCATAAAATGAAAACGCCTGCCAAAACCTGGGAAAATGCAAATGTCAAATATAGAAGTTTAATGTCATTCATGAATAAAAATTCATTCCACTCTGTAATAATACCAAGACTTTAGGAGGAAAATATTGCCAAAAAATATAAGGAAAACTTGTAGAAGAAACATTATAAATAATCTATAAACACCAAATGCTCAAACTATCTATAAAAGAAATGTACAATAAAATAACAAGGTTCCAATTTTTTCAAGTAAATAAAATTTAAAAATGATAGTACCTGTGTTGGTGAGTTATGTGACAAAAAGGATTCTTTGTACTGTTCCTGAAAATATTTCAAGAAAACAACTTGATAATGTATCTTCAGATATTTTTAATACTTTATATAAAGAAATAATAAGAAATAACTTTAGGATTTAAGTCCAAGGACGTACTTTGCAATACTCGTTACAATAACAAAAATTGAAAGAAATAAAGCTTAACATATAGAAATAAGTGGGTATGTGTTTAAAATGTCTGTGAATAATTTGGGGAATACTGTACAGCACTAAATGAGAACCGTAGGAAAATATATCAATATTTTTATATTACATGTATTATATAATTATATGTATATATAATTAAATGTTATGTAAATGAAAAATGTCTGGAAGGAAATAGACCACGCTATCTTTAGTGATGGAAATGAGTGATTAATGTTTTACATATTAATTCTTTATAATATTCTCTATTTGTAATATTAAACATGTATTCATGCATTACCTGGGAGAAACATATCCCTAAATAGTTTTTGAAAAACAGGTTCAGTAGAAGCTAAGAAAGAGGGATGGGGGAAGAGAAACCAGAAAACCAAAAATAAGTGCTTTATAAAAACATGCATGCTAACACACGCGCACACACACACACACACACACTCAGAGCAATTGGCTCATATCCAAAGACGTTTATTTTTCCAAACCTTTCTCCTGTTTTTTTTAAAAAAGTGAAATGTACAGAGTAGCCTTTAAAAGCCACTGGGGCTTGTAAGAGTGTGACATTACTGTTCTGAAACAAGAAGTGATCATATGGCCTCACTAAAAAGATCACTACCATGTCATTATTGGAAAGCAGTTTGTGTAGAGTTTTATTGACTAGAATTTATGACAGCGATGGAAACACATCCACTCAAATATCCGCTGTCACTCTTTAATGCTGTTACCTAAATATCAGGCACGTGAGTCGCTGCTTAGCCTTCCAGTCTAAATATTTAAAGTAATGAAACTGAATGTAGTCTTTCACTTAAATTTATTCTTTCTTTTCTTTCTCCCTGTCCCACCGCCAATGTACATACACAATCATAATGACAATCACAGGGCAACATTTGATTTCATCACCAAAAGGAAAGAAATTTCATCTGGGAAATCCATAGAAAATGTCAGGTATAGGCATATTAGCATCCTAACTGTGAAAAAACGAAAATAATTTAATTCTTCAGTCAATTGTGTGTTTCTCTGATTTCTATTATGCTCTTTATTCTGAAGCAATATTGTATTTTTATAGCATTTAGCTTTGCCTGACCATCAAGAGCAATGCTTGATTAGACAAAATAAAAAATGGTAAAAAATATGTAAACAGCATCCGGAGATGCCTTTAGTAAACATTTCAGATTCTCACAACCTTCCACTCTTATTTATAGTCTTGTCGCTATGGAGATCTTATTTCAAAACTGGATTAATGCTGCATATATAATTTTGCAGTTTTTTATTTTAACGTATAACTTGGGTAAACTTTCCATGACATTAAATATTATACTGATTATGGCTTTTGGAATCAGAAAAAAAAACAAACCTGAAAATTGTCATGCTGTGTTTTCTTGACCAATAATAATAACAACAACGATAATAATAAAAAAATTAACAGGTGACATTTAATGAATGTTCACTGTATGTTAGGAAGTGTGTAAGTTCTTTGCTTGTACTAATTAATTTAATCCTCACAGCAACCTTGTAAAGCAGGTACTATTATTCTTCCCTTTTTACATGTGAGGAAAGAGAGGCCCAGAGAACTGTCACCTTGGCCAGGATCATGGAGCAAGCCAATGGTGGAACCAGCATCAGAATCCAGGCACTCTGGCCCCAGAGCCCATGGGGCACTGACTTTATAAAGAATCTACCAAATTTAGCACAATTCATGGCACAGTAATTGAAAAAAAAAAAAAAGCTCATGTTTTTTAAGGGAGCAGACTTCTTTCCGTCTTTAATAGCTTTTATGTAGTTTGAACATACAACTGTTTTTAGGTGTAGTTACACGTTGGTTTTCCCATGTTAACTTCAATAGACAGAGCTTTAGAGAAACGTCCGCCCTTGGTGTTGTAGATGAAAGGTCTACTTCGACATAGGGTCGTGATGGCTTTGCCTTGTTTCTTTTCCATTCACGTGACTCAGGAAGCAACCAGCTTGGCCCCATATATGGCCACACGTCCGTGATGACAGGAAGTCTGCTGGATGATCACCACTGGCACTCTGTGGTCATTGAGCGCCAGGGCCGGAGCATCAACCTCACCCTGGACAGAAGCACGCAGCACTTCCGCACCAATGGGGAGTTCGACTACCTGGATTTGGACTATGAGGTAAATTTGAGGATGTATAAGTTGTAATGCATCAAGTATCCTCAGTTTCCTACTGTCTTGTTGTATTATTGTTAATCATATACCTTCCTATACCATTTTCATTTTATCCTCCAAAGAAAACTTAACTTACAACTTGACAACCTAATTTGTTAATATGTCATTTTATATTTCTAAATTATTCTAAATGAGTTCTTAAAACATGTTTTAAAACTTGACACCAAAATAACATACTGATATATTTAAAGAGAAGGACCATTTATCATGTTATCATGGCCATTTAACAAAACCACAAAAAATTTAAGTTGTAATCTTTTCTTTGGTAGTTAATTATAACATAAATCGCCTGTTCTTGATGATGTACAGTATATTATGTACATAGGATTGTCTAATATTTATTACAAAATATTGAATAAGAAATCCTGAGTTCTGGTATATGTTAAGTCATTGACAAGTTCTGTTTTCTCAGATATCATTGTCATAAAAGAAATAAAAATTCAGAATATTTTAAAGAGATTGTCCATAAATAAAAATATTTTTTTACCTTCCAAATGATCAAAGATTAAAAAATAATCAATGATCATATTGTTGCCATAAAAAATATATATTCTTATACTGGTAGGCGTATCAAGTTTTTTAATTATTTGGAGAGCAGTTCAACCTTAAAGTGTCCATCAAAAATGTTAATCATAAATAGGGATAAAAGTTCTGTAAGAAGATGTTCATCACTGGGGCACCCCTATGAGTTTGCTGTGCCATCTCCATGTGCCTTGGCCCCCAGTTTTGAAATTGCAGATATATACATATACATATATGTATGTTACTGATATCCGTACATAAATCTTTTAGAACATAGAATGTGCTTTACCATAACGTAGTAAGTGAAAAAGTCAGGATTTACAACTGTTATTTTCTTTATATGTTTAAATAGTTTCTAAATTTTCTGTAATATAAATACATTACATATATTTCTGAATAGAAATTTAGAATAGAATATGCCATATAAACTTTGATATAGAGACTTTATTAACATTAAAATAAATCTAAGGATATCAGGAAATAATTACTCCTCCAAACATCTCTTTAAAGTAAAAATGATGGTTGAAAGGGAAAGAATGTGAAAATCCCTAAAATTTCTATCTTCTGTAAATTAATATGAATCTTGACTTATGTGGCTTATCTCCTACTGTAGGAGAGAATTTAAAGATGAATTATTCATTCTCCATTAATAAACTTTGAAGTACCATAGAAGAGGTGAGAAATCCTGGAACATTAGTAATGGGCAAACACAATTCCAATTTTCAAAAACAGAATTAAAAATTTGGGGTTATAGACCCTTTGAGTTTGCGATGAAATCTATGAATATTCATGCACACACAATGCTTTCTATGGGGTCAGCAGTTTCATCGACACTTCGAAGCCCCTCTAGATAGAATACCATGTTTGAGAACCTCACCTGTAGACTAAAATGCCTGAGACATATTTGTTAGAGAGACACAGGAAAAAAATTTTAATTTACTGGAAAGAATGAGGAGAGAATCAACACATTTCTCTTTGTAGAGCTACTACCTGATTACTTTCCTCAGATCCTGCAGTTATTGGCAAAAGCTGCAATGCAAATGGTTGGGCCTACCTTTATATCGCAACATGTTTACTTGAATATAAAGGGATTCTCTTGGCTTATTTGTTTAAAGAAAATTAGGGACTATAGTAGAATCGGTCTCTCAGTGTTTTTGCACACATCTCCTTGCACGAAATGGCTCATTATGACTAACAAAAGACACACCTGTTACTCAGGAAATTGCAAGGATTTTAGGAGCTCTGTGCCAGGAACTGGGAACAAAGACCAAAAATATTTATTATACTACACCATTATTCAATATTTCCATCATGTAGACAAAATAAACGTAAATAACCTCAAGAGCATACATGATAGGAAAATGTAGACATGAGTTCTGAGTAGTTATTAATTTTTTGTTTAATGTATTGAATTTAAAGCTTATATAATTTAATTTTTAACAATGACTCTAACAGTCAGTTCTCATGAGCCAGTATTGGCAGGATCCAGCACACTGCTGCCAGTGGTTAATTAAATAATACCTAGCCTCATTCCCGGGGATATATTGATACATCATAAAAGAAGCAATAGAAGACAAGTTTGTTCCTTTGACATAACTCAATTTGGGCATTTCTCGGGGGGGAGAAGCCTTAACCGTTCACTTCACTGACCTCTCTGTAGCCTGTTAAAAGTGAGCAAGTCACCATTGCAGTCAAGCTGTAGCTACACGGTGACCTGAGAAGCGTGCAAGGGTGTACAGAGGCAGTTCACTTCATTCTTCCTCCTCCAGCCAGTGACCACACAGGGCGGGACAGCAGACTGGTGTTTGTCCTGGCTTCTCTCCCTTCTTTATCCAAATGCCAAGATACACCCACTTTGGATGTTATGCCCTTGCCTTTGCCATACGGCTCTGCTTGGAAAGTAGAGGAATGCCTTTCCTTTGTCCATTGCAGAACTGGGCTAGGATTTTAGAAACCGTTTGGGATTTTTAGAGAATCAACTGCATGAGCTCAAATTGGAGCCATAATTCTGGGTTTGAATCCCTTTTTGCCCCTAACTGGTTGTGTGACAGTGGTGAAATCACATTCCCTTTCTATAAAGTGAATATAATAGCCCATTGCTCATAGGGTTATGTGAGGAGACAACAGGAAGTAATAGAAATCACCACATATATCAGTTATAATTAATAAGACTGAACATAACAGATACATGTTTATTCCTTTCACATAAAAGGAGCCTACAGGCAGGTAGCCCTGGGCTCAGATGGCAGCATCATGGTCATCAAGACCACAGTCTGCTTTTATCCTGCTGCTACTCCATCCCCTCTGCCAATCACCCCAAGATAGTCGCTCATGTTCCATTTTGCATTCCAGACAGTGCGAAGGAAGGGAGTGAAGAAGACTGTGCCCCCCCATCCCTTTAATTATAGTTCTTGGAGTCACACACAACCCTTCCACTTAAATCTCATGAGACCAAAACTTGTTCAAAGAGGTTGGTAAATGCCATGTATTGTCTGGGGAGCCTGTGCCTAGCTGAAAAGCAATGGTTTTTTCTTAAAGAAGGTGGGAGAAAGGACACTCAGAGGTATCTAGCAGTCTCTGCCACCCTTTGGAAACTCTTGGTAGCTAACAAAAAGGTCAGTGCAATTCTTTTTTAGAGTCAACGTTGTCACTGAATGGCAGTGCCATTCATAAGGCAATTGTGTGAGTCATAGCAATATCAGATTATTAATCTAACAACTGCAACAGTTTTTTTACCACGAGAATGATTACAATATCAGAACGTGTTTCCTTTTATTGATGAGAATACATAACAAGAAACAAGTAGTGAGCACCTAATATCAAATGATGCGTTACATTAGGAATTGGGATTTGAACCCACATCTCTTAATTGTAAGGAATCTGGTAAATTGAGCCTGTGATGCTTCACCAGGGTACCTTCTATAAGGTAGGACATGAGCCAAGGGTTGTCGAAAACAGAGAAACCGTAAGGAGTGTGTGAATCATCAAGAGTCCCCCCATAAAGAAACTACGCACACAGAGAAGGAATAAAACAATAGTTTTAACTAGCACTTAGTAATATTATTCAAAATGTGATGCTGCATGTCATTAGGGCTGGAAGATTTTATTACTGGAGCAGAAATTGATAAAATGAATTTTAGATGGGAAATACAACACTCGATTAAAGTATCATTAATTCTTACCTTTGTTATTAATTACATGTGTATAGCACCTAATAAGTTCAGTTCAATGCCCCTTGAAAATATTTTCCTAATCTATTTTAGAATACTCTATTATTCATTTTGTAGTTTCCTTATTATTTTTTATGTATTCTTAGTTTTTCTCTTTTTCTTCCCATGTTTAAAATCTAAGGTAAATGATATATACAGCTAACTGGTATTAATACATTTAATTTTATTTTAAGTGAGGTTTTTTGGTTTTTTATACTGTCTCATAAACCATCATTAATCTGTGCTTTTTCCCTAAAACCAGTTCAGCGTTTAAAATGCATATACACACTACTGTATATAAAATAGATAAACAACAAGGACCTACTGTAGAGCACAGGGAACTATATTCTATATCTTGTAATAACCAATAATGAAAAAGAATCTGAGAAAGAATATATATACGTGGATAACTAAATCACTTTGCTATACACCTGAAACTAACAACATTGTACATTAAAAATCAAAAATGGTTAAAAAGTAATTTTAAAAATTTAAATTTTTTAAAAGTAAAAATAAAATGCCAAAACATAAATAACAGAAACATAATTTGTGTCTTCTAAAACCCAAAGATCTCTGCTTTATATATAAAATATGAAGTCTTGACATTGAAAAATGTCTTTCATTTTCAAAACTTTGTAAGAAAAATTGGTAATTTAATAATAATTAAGAGAAATAGATCTGATTTATATATCTTGATATTACAGCTATGATTAATAGATTCATTCACTACTAATTCTTAGCAGTAAATGTCATTGGCAATACATAATTTTGTATTATATGAAATTGATATTTAGTACTATAATTTGATCAAAAATATGTAGAAAAATATATACTCTCTTTTTATAGGCAATGATTGCTTAAGAATCACAGGAAGGAGCATTGACCTTATTCCTTAGGACCTAGGAGACCTATAATATCTTTAAACCTGTACTTCTCAAATTATAGCCCCCAAAATCTGAAGATGTTCCTAATCAATGTTGCAATTAGACTTCTGGAACTATTTTCTGCATTCAAATAAGACCAATGAATTTTTTACTCTAATGGTCATTAGACTATAATGTCTAAATAGGCTGAATACAATTTTCCTTGCTTTTGCCTGAAGTTTTATAAACTTAATATATTAATGCTGGTTATTTCATAATGGCTAGAAGCATTTATTGATAGTATGTTTTTGAATGATAAGCATAAAAATGTATTCTTAATATTACTTAATAAAAGATACTTGCTGTGTAAAATCTTTTAAAACAGTCCTAGGAAAATTGATAAGCTGTCTTCTGTGTATTAAAATGCTAGGGGTTGTTGCTATTTTCTTGTTCAAGTTACAATCTAATTTTCAGAATTAATGATAATTAGCATATACTTCAATAACAACATAATTTAATATGCAACAGACTTTGGAGGCAGAAAAAAATGTCTGTATATATTGGTTGAGATAAAGATAACTGACCTTGGATCTAATAGTAGTTTTGTCTAATTTATTGTAAATGTTTTGTTTTGTTTTTTAAGTTGAATACAGTATGAATGTTGACATTTTGTCTTTTTTTTTCAAAGATAACCTTTGGAGGCATACCTTTCTCCGGTAAGCCAAGTTCCAGCAGTAGAAAGAATTTCAAAGGCTGCATGGAAAACATTAACTACAATGGCATCAACATAACTGATCTCGCAAGAAGGAAGAAACTAGAACCCTCAAATGTGGTAAGGTTTTTCACCCCCAAAATATTGGTTCATAGAAAAATCAAAGAAATTTTATTGTGTCTGGACTGTTAATAAACAACAGCATCATAGCATTTATCATCAGGCTTGTGGTGAGTTCAACCATATAAAACTAACTTTAGAGTTACCTGAAGATATGGAGATATTGAATTTACTCTGAGAATAGATACCAGTTTTTGAGTTAAATTAACCAGAAATAGACAATAAGTTTGATTCAGATGGGGCCCAGAATTTCAGCCCCAGTGTTTCTGGATTCCCCATGGCAGAGGAACAGGCATACCTCATCACAGCCTTTCAGCAGCCCTTAAATCGGCAGCCTCATGTTTCCAAATGTCACATCATATATAGCTCTGCATTTCTTGATTATGATGTAATTCAATATTTTAAAAGTTTTAAAACCAGGAACTTTATTATATTTACTTCCATGTTTCCAAAGTTAATTCATTCAAATATGTAAAGAAATAAACTTCTTGTCAAAGCTAAACATACCAAATATTATGCAATTAAATAAAGATTGATTAGATTGGATAGTGAAATCTGTGACCCAGAAGCTCACAGTGGTCTTCTCTGACTCTGGTGTGAGTGTTTCCAGGTTGAACTATTTCAAGAAGGAGAGTAGAAATCAAAGAACATGCTAGCACACTTGCGTTCCTACGACACCATATAGGATCACTACAAGACATCAACTTAAAAATCTGGTATGAGTTCCTTATGGCTCTGCAAGAGCAGGAGTTTCTTTAAGCCCAAAATGTAATTGAGAAGAGCCTGGGAATCCAGAGATCCATATATTTGGGAGCCAGTGGGAGTGGATAATATAATGAGTATTTGTACTATGCTCTAGAAGACTCTGGTCTTGTTAACCCAAACTTGAGTCTAGGGTTTTCATAAAATTACTGGACAAATGGATCAGGCTGGATATAAGAAACTATAAAATAATAATTTAATGCAAAATTTTTCTTTACTAATTATCTTTCTTAAAAATAATGATGAGGGCTTCCCTGGTGGCGCAGTGGTTGAGAGTCCGCCTGCCGATGCAGGAGGTGTGGGTTCGTGCCCCGGTCCGGGAATATCCCACGTGCCGCGGAGCGGCTGGGCCCGTGAGCCATGGCCGCTGAGCCTGCGCGTCCGGAGTCTGTGCTCCGTGACGGGAGAGGCCACAACAGTGAGAGGCCTGCATACTGAAAAAAAAAATAAAAATAAAAAATAATGATGAATTTATACTAATAGTTAAAAATTGAACTTTGGTGAAATTTTCTCATAAGATATATTGACTGTAGAGAAAAATAATAATAGCTCCATGTACAGGCAAAAGGCACTGTACAAGACCTGTTACATTTATGGTAATCTAAGAACAATACTACAAGGGAGATATTGTCGTAAACATTTTGTAGATGAAAACTGAGATTTAAACTGGAAAAATAACTTTCCCATAAACATAGATCGTGGATTCACAGTATCCGACCCCTGAGGTCATGGTCTCTTTCCAGGCTGTGTTATTTCTTATCTAGAGCAGTATTTATACATAGGCTATTTTAAGTTTTGGATAAAATGGCATCAGAGTCCTTTTGTTTCCTCAGAAATTGTTACTTAAGATAGAAGGGTACAGAGTCCAAATCATCATAATACCTTTTCCATTATTTATACCTTTAAGAAGTAATATGTTATTTCTGCCCAAACCTCCCAGTTGGTCCTCATATGTATTAATTAGGTACCCAAACTACAGAGAATTGCACTCCGGGGACTCATTCCAAAATCAGCTTTAACCACAAAATATATATTGTGCTTATAAATGCTATTTTAACTTGAATAACAAAGACATTTAGAAAAGCATGAATTATCTATAATTATGTTTGTTAAAATATAATGAGCAGACATAAGAAAGGCTTTTAAACAAAAATATACCTATGTATTAAAAGTTTAGGCAGTATAGAGGCAAGCTGGACATTTGCAAGCAGCTCTACAGAGGCAAATATTTACGTAGGAAATTTGCTTTCAAAGATGTCAGGTGCTGATATTTCAGTGGAATTGACTCAGCACTCATCCTGCACCCCTCTCCATATACACACCCATTTCCTCATTATACGGTGGATCCAGAGTCAGCACCATTACTCAGAAAATACCTTTAACTTTGTGGGGAGACAATCCCCACAGCACAGGCATGCAGTCATTTATGACATCTCAGTTATTATGCACAACCAGTTCTTTTCACCGGGAAAAGTAAGCATTTAAAAATAATCATCTGTGAAGTCACAGCGCAAATTTCATTTGAATATTAATTCAGAGAGACAGCCTAGCTTAATGTACTAAAGTGGAAGAGCTATGCATCTAGGGACAAATGTGCGGTGTTGTTAAACAAACAAACAAAAAATGAAGTGAAAATGTCTCCAAATCATATTCCTCAAGATATGGTGGGTTAAAAAAAAGATGGAAAGGGCTTCCCTGGTGGCGCAGTGGTTGAGAGTCCGTCTGCCGATGCAGGGGACGCGGGTTCATGCCCTGGTCCGAGAAGATCCCATATGCCGCGGAGGGGCTGGGCCCGTGAGCCATGGCCGCTGAGCCTGCGCGTCCGGAGCCTGTGCTCCGCGACAGGAGGGGCCACAGTAGTGAGAGGCTCGCGTACCGAAAAAAAAAAAAAAAAAAGATGGAAGAATATGTAGATTTTCATATCTTTAAAAGGAAGGTACTTAGATACTAGAATATAAAACTCAATGTATTTGAATAATAAATCAAATTTCCTTGTACCAAATAGAGGGGGTGTGAAGGGGAAGGAGGAAGCTTTAATTACTGCGAGTTTTCTTTTCCTTTTGTACATTCATGTCACTGTTTGCACAAACATTAATGTGTTATATATGCACACTTCATGGGAATTTATTTATTTTATAAATTTATTTTATTTTTGGTTGCGTTGGGTCTTCGTTGCTGCACACAGGCTTTTCTCTAGTTGCGGTGAGCGGGGGCTACTCTGCATTGCAGTGCGTGGGCTTCTCATGCGGTGGCTTCTCTTGTTGCGAAGCACAGGC
Organism: Neophocaena asiaeorientalis asiaeorientalis; assembly: GCF_003031525.2. Taxonomy (NCBI): domain Eukaryota; kingdom Metazoa; phylum Chordata; class Mammalia; order Artiodactyla; family Phocoenidae; genus Neophocaena; species Neophocaena asiaeorientalis. The sequence continues at coordinate 1,222,152 of NW_020173042.1, forward strand.
TGTAGGCGCACGGGCTTTAGTAGTTGTGGCACACAGGCTCAGTAGTTGTGGCTCACAGGCTCTAGAGCGCAGGCTCAGTAGTTGTGGTGCACGGGCTTAGTTGCTCCACAGCATGTGGGATCTTCCCGGACCAGGGCTCGAACCCGTGTCTCCTGCATTGGCAGGCGGATTCTTAACCACTGCACCACCAGGGAAGTCCTTCATGGGAATTTAAATGAGATTTTTGAGTTGAATAACAAAATAATCTGAGATAATCACAATCATATTGATGCTAAATAGTTAATTCGTATATATTAGGTATTGAGATAAAACCCAAGAGTATTTGCCCCATAATAGTTTAATAAATAGCAACCGAATGATCAGAGTTCCCACTGAGACCAGATTTATATGTTAATAAACATTTGACCAAGGCCATCCAAAAGAGAACCAAGGCATTCCCTCCCTGGCTAATGCAGCATCGGTTGTGGGGGAGGGAAAAGCAGCTCTTTGCTGTCTTCAGAAGGTCCAGTGGTCCACACCCAAGCCCACCACACAGGGACACATCCATTCCATAGTCAGCCCATCACATCAGGCTGTCAGTCTCTCAATTCCATGATGGATGGTGCTTGTATGAATCCCTCAACTTGGTAGCCAACTGCCGTACTCTGTTAGCTATAGCAGGAAGGACATGCCGAGGTATCCAATTGCTGCATCCGTGTCACACTGCTGCACATGAGAATTTCACACAGGCTCAAGTTCTGCTTTGAAATTTGTAAAACTGTCGCTTTGTCTACTGTCTTCCATGGATGCTTATTTTATTCTACACTTTCCTTAAAGCATGCCCTTCTGTTTTCCAGGGAAATTTGAGTTTCGCGTGCGTGGAGCCCTACACGGTACCTGTCTTTTTCAATGCTACCAGTTACCTGGAGGTGCCTGGACGGCTTCATCAAGACCTGTTTTCGGTTAGTTTCCAGTTCAGGACTTGGAACCCCAATGGTCTCCTGCTTTTCAGTCATTTTGCGGATAATTTGGGCAACGTGGAGATTGACCTCACTGACAGCAAAGTCAGCGTTCACATCAACATCACGCAGACCAAGATGAGCCAGATAGATATTTCCTCAGGTCAGTGAAATCTATTCAGTGTTCGCTCCTGAAACTATCGTGATTTCCACAGCTTAAGCTCTGTTGTTGCTGTGTTGGCGTCACATGCTTGTGATTATGTTTGGAATCAGACTTTTGAGGTACTCTCTTAGCTGCGCTGAGTGCGGATTGAATGAGGGAAACAGAACCTCGCTGAGATGGTGAGGGTGGGCGAGGAGGAAAGTTGGTTGAGACCGTCTGAAATCTTCCTTTTTTTTTTTTGCAAATGCTAGTTCATTTTGAATAGAGCAGTGGATACTCCTCTAAGTTAATGTTATATGTTTAAAAACAAAGAATGTTTATTTGATTAACATAAGAAAGAGTAGTTTATCTTCTGACTTTATGGGCATTCAGATACCTTTTACTATTAGTGATAAGACTATTGATTTAATTATGACTTTAAAGGTATATTCTACTGCTTGAATCAAAAGCTCAAAGTGATCTTGCTAAATTTGTACAACGTGTCAGAAAAAAAGGGGGGTGAGTACAAACAGGAATGACAGGAGATATGTATCGACTGAGGGCAGACTGGCCTGGCTAAGCAGAGTAATTTTTAAACTTGACATGGTCGTGGTGTGATAAACTGAGACTTAGGTAATATTGTTGTTATTTGAACAAACTTGGCGACCTTGGAATATTCCTTGATTATGATGGTGCAAAGAAAACTGAGATTGCAAAGTGAGATGTCATAAACAAAGAGAATAATGTATGATATGGGACTGATAAATAATTTTTAAAAATCACCAAATTTCTCTAGATGTTTCTTGCAATAGGTGTTTAAATAAGTACTTATTTTAAGTAAAGAACTATTTAGAAATGGAAGACAGAAGGAGAAAGAATGTTTCCTGAGCCCCTTACAGATGTACCAAATACTAAGAGAGGAAGTTCATAACAGAAGTCTCAACTGTGTGACTGTGGACTCTGATTTCTAAATATTCCGTATTCACTCGTGACACCATATGCACACACCTGACACAGTTGCTAACATGTTGTATGATTTGGTCCATCTCACTTCTCTTCTATGCTATCAGCTCCTTGAAGGCAGAGGCCATGCCCCACATATACAGCAGCACCTGTAACGTAAGAGGTGCTCCAGGAATGTTTGAATTCAGCACTGTGGCTCCTTGAACACAGAATATCTCCTGCTCAAGGATAGGTGTCTTTTCACACAGTAGGCTGTGTGCTTCTGTATGGCCTGGCTTTGTGGACTCTTACTGAAAAGGAGTCAAGGAAGACAGGAACCATTATGTCACAGATGTCTCTGAATTATAGAAATCAAAAGCTATAGTGAAATACCTAGATGTTTACTTTTTCTTTCTTATGTTGTTAGTTTTGCTTTCTCCCTGAATGTCCAGAGTCAACATGATTGATCACCATATTTTATCACTACTTCCCAGTATAAATCCACCTGGAGAGATTTAGAACAAATAGAAATTATCTGGAGAGACCAGAATAACACATAAAACAAATACACATACAACTATTTACCACATTTGAGAAATTCCCCATTAGACTCTGTTATGTTTAATGATTCTTTTCTAATGCTTAAACACATAAAAATATAAGGATGAAGACCTCCCTTCTGGCATTCACTGAGCAAACCCAACCACTTGGTGGTTTTCCACATAACAGGAACCATTATAATTAAAAGAATAGGATCTTAAACATAGTGATTAATAGACATTTACTAATTTAATCTGGTCTAATTTAGGACTCCAAGATACTGTCATCTGTTTTAAACTGTGTTTATTAAAATATAAAAGAAAGAACAAAGGATTCCAATATGCAATAACTAATTTACCTTAATAGATTTGCTTAAATATGATAAAAGTAGACTTCAGATGTTTTTGACAATTTAGCTAAGAATCTGTGCAAATTAAGGAGAACAGATGTGAAACCCAAAATTTTATATATTCTCACTCTTATATAGTCCACAGAAAATATTTATGTTTCAAAGATTTTCATTTTTTCCCGTACATGGAACACACTAATATTTGGTTCAACAAAGGGAAATCATTCTGTGTTATATATACCCTGTTCGCTTATTGTTGAAGTATAGTTGATTTACAATACTGTGTTAGCTTCAGGTCTACAAGAAAGTGATTCAAATACAGATTCTTTTTTAGATTCTTTTCCCATTATAGGTTGTTACAAGATATTGGATATAGTTCCCTGGGCTATACAGTTAATCCTTACTGTTTAGCTATTTTATGTGTAGTATGGTGTGTCTGTTAATCCCATACTCCTCATTTATCCCTCCCCTCCCTTTCCCTTTTGGTAACCACAATTTTATTTTCTATGTCTGTGAGTCTATTTCTGTTTGGTAAATAAGTTCATTTGTATTATTTTTTAGATTCCACATATAAGTGATATCATATGATATTTGTCTTTTCTCTGACTTACTTCACTTAGTATGATCATCTCTAGGTTCATCCATGTTACTGCAAATGGCATCATTTCATCCTTTTTTATGAATGAGTACTATTCCATTTTATATATGTACCACATCTTCTTTATCCATTCATCTGTCAGTGGACACTTAGGTTGCTTCCATGCCTTAGCTATTGTAAATAGTGCTGCAATGAACATTGGGGTGCATGTATCTTTTGGAATTAGAGTTTTTGTCTTTTCCAGATAAATGCCCAGAAGTGGGATTGCTGGATCATATCGTACTTCAAATTTTAGTTTTTCAAGGAGCCTCCAAGACTCTTTTCCATAGTAGCTGTACCAATTTACATTTCCACCAACAGTGTAGAAGGGTTCCATTTTCTCCACACCCTCTCCAGCATTCATTGTTTGCAGACTTTTTGATGATGGCCGTTCTGACTGGTGTTGTTTTGATTTGCATTTCTCTAATAATTAGAAATGTTGAGCATCTTTTCATGTGCCTGTTGGCCCTCTATATGTCTTCTTTGGAAAAATGTCTATTTAGGTCTTCTGTCCATTTTTAGATTGGGTTGTTTTTTTGATATTGAGTTGTATGAGCTGTTTGTATATTTTGGAAACTAAGCCCTTGTTGGTTGCATCATTTGCAGTTATTTTCTCCCAGTCCCTAGGTTGTCTTTTCATTTTGTTTATGGTTTCCTTTGCTGTGCAAAAGCTGATAAGTTTGATTAGGTCCCATTTGTTTATTTTTGCTTTTATTTCTTTTGGCTTGGGAGACTAATCTAAGAAAATATTGCTATGATTTATGTCAGAGAATGTTTTGCCTATGCTCTCTTCTTGGAGTTTTATGGTGTCTTGTCTTATATTTAAGTCTTTAAGCCATTTTGAGTTTATTTTTGTGTATGGTGGGAGGAAGTAGTCTAACTTCACTGATTTACATGCAGCTGTCCAGATTTCCCAACACCACTTGCTGAAGAGACTGTCTTTTCTCCATTGTACATTCTTGCCTCCGATGTCAAAGATTAATTGACTGTAGGTGTTTGGGTTTATTTCATTGATCTATATATCTGTTTTTATGCCAATACCATGCTGTGTTGATTACTTTAGCTTTGTAGTATTGGCTGAAGTCTGGAAGGATTATGCCCCAGCTTTTTTCTTTTCCCTCAGGATTGCTTTGGCAATTCTGGGTCTTTTGTGTTTCCGAATAAATTTTAGGATTATTGTTCTAGTTTTGTGAAAAAAATGTCATGGTTAATTTGATAGGGATCACGTTATATCTGTGGATTGCTTTGGGTAGTTTGGCCATTTTAACAATATTCTTCCAGTCCAAGAGCATGGGATATCTTTCCATCTCTTTGAATCATCTTCAATTTCCTTTACCTTGGAGGTGAAAGTCTTATACACTGAAAACTATATCTACCCTATTCTTATCAACAGCATGAGCACTGAAGAATGAAAGTCCTATTTTACTTCTTTTTTGAAATAGCTTGGTTGCAAAAATGTAGGAGATAACGAAAATCTAGAAGAATAAAACACCAATAACATGTTGTTCACACACACACACACGTGTGTGCTACTTCTAAATAATAAGTTCTGTAGTCCAGGATGAAGGTAAGTCATTTGGTTGAAAAGCCATCTTGGAAAATATTGTTCTTTGGTGATGAATTCAAAATAAATTCGATAAGTTAGAGACTATTCAATATATTATTCACCCTCTCGCAGTTTTTCCCTCTGGGTTGTGATTAATTTTTAAGTCTCATTAGTTATTGACTATGACTTGTAAAAATTAGTCAAACTCTGAGTAACCTTGAATTTGCAGAGTGGGTTATCTCTCTGTGAAAATATTTTCCAAGTTGCAACATCAACTTTCATAAAACATTCCACTACATTTATTTCTATTTAGAACAGAGGTCACTGACTGGTGAATATATATTTATGCATTACCTTTAACTAGGAATAAGTGCTAAAAAGAAAAAAAAATGCTGAAAGGGTCAAATGGATAACATCTGTTCGCTCTGAGAATAATTTTCATTTTAACTTTCATATCTACTACCCTGGGAAAGGTGGACCTAGAGATGATTTTGTACACCTGAATTGTTTCTAGCTTTATTGAGGTGTGATTGACAAATTAAAACTGTATATATTTAGGTTGTGCAGTGTGGCTGTTTTAAAGATGTACAATGTGATGTTTTAATATACATGTACATTGTGACAGGATTACCACAAACAAGTTAATTAATACATGTATCACCTCACATAGTTATCTTTTGTGCGTGTGGTGAGGACACTTAAGATCTCTCTTATTTTGTATTTAAGTATATTATGCAGTATTGTTAACTATAATCTCCATGCTGTGCATTAGATACCCTAGAACTTCTTCACCTCCTGACTGTGAAAGTTGGTACTCTTTGACCGATATTCAACAAGCGCCTGGCGACCACCATTCTACTCTTTGATTCTATATGACTTCTAGTCTTTTAAGATTCTACATATAAGTGAGGTCATACAATATTTGTCTTTTTTGTCTATTTCATTTAGCATAACATCCTCCAAGTTCAAATGATTTTGATCAAAACAGTGAGAAAATATTTTATATCATACTCAATACCTACTGAAACAAAGTTTTATGAAATAAAATTTACCATGTGCTCTCATAATTTGGATATTTTCTAACTTTTTTCTTTTCCATTAAAAAGAAATCACCATGACCCACTAAATGATTTCATGACCTAAAAAGAAGCTGCAACCCATAATTGGGAAAACACTGACCTACAGATTGGTCTTCTCATTTGGAAAGTTGGAATTTTTTAAAGTTCTAATTGCCTGAGGGTATGTACTCCATGAATCCATATTAGGAAACTAAATGTATCTTCCAAGAACAATATTATAATATTGTAATAGTAGTAAAAAAATGTCCATGTGTATTACTGTCTGATACATAGCCAAACAACAAAAAACAAAGCACACACACACACACACACAAAACCTGCCTACCATTTGAAATGTTTTTTATTGCAAACTGCCTCAGTTTTATGCCACTAAATTACAGACAGATGTTTAGAATCATACTCTAAAATTTTTGTCTGCGCATATCAGTAAGGTCATAAAATGTGGTTCAGCATTTATATGGTGGAAGGAAAGTGATTTTTGTTAACGACCTTTCTCACCTATTGGAAAAAAAAAATCAATTTCTGTCCACGTAAACAAAGCATTTTAGAAGAGCCATTCAGAATATGCCTTCCTCCTAAATCAACTGTTTGCTAAGCTGAATTATTCAAACCTCCTCATTCTGTTCATCTAGACATTGCTTCAATTATAGAATGACTTCTCAGCATCCACACTGCTTCAGAAACCTGTACTCAGCAAACATCATCTTTGTATTTCTGTCTCCAATGGGAATCTTTCCGGGGTCTCTTTTTATTTCTGTTTTGTAGTACAATTTCCTTTGTAAACCTTTGATAAACTTCCATTTGGGTGCTTTAAGGGAAGTTATCTTAGTCCAATCAAGCTGCCATAATCAAATACCACAGACTTCATGGCTCATATACACACACTTATTTCTCAGAGTTCTGGAGGCTGGAAGCCTGAGATCAGGGTGCCAGCCCGTTTGAGCTCTGGTGAGGGTCCTCTTCCTGGTTGCAGACTTCTTGCTGTGTCCTCACATGGTGGAAGGGGTGAGGGAGCCTGTGAGGTCTTCTTTATAAGAACACGAATCCCATTCATGAAGGCTCCACCCTCATGACCTAGCACCTACCAAAGGCCCCACCTACTAATACCATACTGGGCATTAAAATTTCAACGTGTGAATTTTGGGGGACACACACATTCAGACCATAGCCTAAGGAGTAGACATTTTCTTGGCTTTGTGTGTAGCTGGGGAACTTGCTGGCAGATACTGGCAAGTTCCCAGTTCAGTCTCAGCAAATTTATTTCCCTGGGACTACTCCTGGCACTGTCTATCCTAAGCAATTAGGATATCTCCTCTCTTGATTTTATGAACGTTTGAAAAAGTAGTTAATATGTTAATATTTGAAAGAATTAATTCACACCAATTTCAAAGTTCAGTGATAACTTGCATCATGAGATTTCTTTTTCCTCACATAAGAAAAACTGGTTTAGTTTATAATACTATTTTTTATGTTTTAATTATTTATTGAGAATTGATTTTCAGCTCTGTGATTTCAAACTGCAGATAATTTTCTAGATTTCTTAAATTTCTGTAACTCAAAAAATAAGTAGGGGCTTCCCTGGTGGCGCAGTGGTTGAGAGTCTGCCTGCCAATGCAGGGGACACGGGTTCGTGCCCCGGTCCGGGAAGATCCCACATGCTGCGGAGCCTGCGCATCCGGAGCCTGTGCTCCGCAACGGGAGAGGCCACAACAGTGAGAGGCCCGCGTACCACAAAAAATAATAATAATAATGTTTAGGCATTACTTCACATTTGTCAAATACTTTGTTTTACAGTAATTGAAAACAAGTAAATATTTTAAATGAAAAGGTGATTTTAAAGAGTATATCCTTATCCTTATGTGGAATACTATTATGTTATGAGAAATCATGTTTCTCAAAAATATTTAATACCATTGGAAAATATAATACAGTAAATAAGTGTTTACAAAAATTTATATAATGACCCCAATATTATTGTAAATATATAGATAGTTAGAAAAGAGATCTGAATGAAATAAAATCTGAATAATGCTAACTAATTATCTCTAACTGGTAGGTTGTCAGTCCATTACTAATTTCTTAATACATTTTCCATAATATCCAAATTTTCCAAAACAAACACCAAGCATAAATAATTGAGGGTGAAATGATATTCCTAAAAAGTATAATGCTTAACAACATTATGAATGGAAATGACATAGAGTAGGTTATATCGATTTAAAAAGTCTAGTTTCCCTACTTAAACAGAAGCATATATATAACATCAGTTTTTTAAAAGTGTGTCCTTAAACAATGGGCTTCAACTTAATTTCCTTAATGGCATTTACATAACAAATGGAACATTTTACGTTGGGTCTATGAGCTTTTATTTGAAAATATACATAACTAATTTTAAACCTATTTTTTTTTTTTTCAAGATAAATCAAGGGAGGGAGGGAGGAAGGGAGGGGGAGCTAGATGAATTCATATATAAAGGCATTTTCCCTTAAAGCTGTTGCTAGCTATCAGGGAAAAACAGATTTTATTTTTCTCTCTTAATAGTGAATCAATGGATACAAATCTCTCTATTTCCAAGTAGTCTACATATACTTCTACCAAAAAAGTATCTAAAAATTGATTTTATAAGTTTTTACTTTTTGATGGTCTTCTAGATATCCAAAGTGTTCAAGGAAAACTCAGAAATGCATCATTTTAGAATTCTGAGAACAAAACATGGCTTTGGATTCTTAGGGGAGATGGAGCCTGAGGAAGGTTGATTCATGGAGCATCGTGACCATTTTAATTAGGAGCATAGATGGGTGCTAGGATAGCACAGCTCCTCTTGTTTAGCAACAGCCAAAAGTGAGATGCACATAGAGCTACAGATACAGATCTACAGATATAAATATAGATAACCTTGGATATACCTACAACACAGATTGCTGATTTTATTCTCCCAAATTCACAAATAGACTTGCTGTAAGAGTCACATGGTACCAAGTAAAAAGCATCTGAGTGAAACAGTGTGTTGCTCTTGGGTAGTGTCACCTGACTTTTTATTATATTTCAGTTCCCAAAGCGGCTGTGCTATCATCATGCCAGCCGAGTGGAAATCTACCTTCAATTATACTTCATTGCATGCTGGTGCATTTCCACATCAATAGAAGCATTATATTCCAACATGAAAGAAAAAAGAGACTGGGGGGAACATTTTGTGATATGATGTATTGACTTATTCTTTAGGAAGCAAAGGGGACATTTAAATTTATAATCTCACAGCAGGATACCATACCCGCTCTAGCTTCTACAAGGTATGGGGGCCTTTTAAAATATTCCTTGCCTTTTTCAGGCAAGATGAATATAACATGATTGTGTGTATGTATAATAATTTTTAAAAGTTGCAAGGAGAGGATGAAATTTAGTAAACTTAGGTGGATAAAATGGAGGTTAAAAACTCCCAATAGGGACCGGGTCATGTTTTAATAGCTTTAGTTTACTGTACAAATGAACTAATCAAAGAGAAAAAAATCAGACATCACTACTACAAACTAGGAGAATAAAAATGAATTATGCAAGAACAGCAAAGGACACAGCTCAGGAGTCCCAAACTTAATATACGGATGCATTGACTTTATGCTTCATATGAGTTTAAGAACTGAAACTTCTCTGACAGATGAGTAATTGGTACATTTAAGCAATATAGATTTATATAATAGATGATAAGTCAACCGTATTAGTCAGGGTTCTCCAGTGAAAACCAATAGGATGTATAGAGAGAGAGGAAGAGATTTGTTAGAAAGGATGGGCTTACACAATTCTGGAGGCCGAGAGGTCAAAAGCTGGAAACCCAGGACACCCCATGGTGTAATTTCACTCCAAGTCCAACGGCCTGAGAACCAGGAAAACTGATGGCATGAGATCTAATCTGAAAGCTGGCAGGCTCAAGACCAAAGGAACACCAGTGTTTCAGCCTGAGTCTGAAGTCAGGAAAAGACCCGTGTCCCAGCTTGAAGACCACCAGGCAGAGAGCAGGAATTCCCTGTTACTCTGCCTTTTAGTTCCATTCAGGCCTTCAGCATATTGGATGAGGCTCACCCACGTCTGGGAGATCATTCTGCTTTACTAAGGCTAAGATTCAAGTGTAACTTTCACCCAGAAACACCTTCACAGACACACACCAGAATAATGTTGAACCAATCATCTGGGCACCCTGTGGCCAAGTCAGGTTGACACATGAAATTAACTGTCACATCATAGATATTTTTACCATTGAGTATATACTTTTGTTTTAAATAGTTAACAAGATAAAGAGTGTTGGCATAGAAGATTCAGAGATTTACCTTCGTAATCTGAAATAATGCAAACTCATTGAATTGGAACCTCTCCCCCAAACCCTCACGATGAGAATTACCCTGGGTAATTAACTCAACCAGGAAACTCCGACTGTGAAATAGTACCATTGGACTATCATCTTCCTTTCTTTTTCGTTGATGAATTTAAGCAATTTGAGCAATGAGAATTTAGGCTCATTGGGTTATCTACGACTTCATTATAATTAGTTGTGGAAATGAGTCTCTCCGGGAGAGGTTTCCTGCTGATTCTGGAGAGCTACTTGGGAACCTCTGAAATTAATTTGGGATCAGCCTAAAGAATGATTCCTCTGGATGCTCTCTGAGATGTTTACCACAAGTATTTCTTAAGTCTCTTTCCTTTGTTTATAAAAGCTCTTAACAAGAAAATTTGTCGGGAAGCCACACAATACTGCTTAGAAAGTGTTACCTCTGGTAACATTGTATCAGGAAATAATTGTGTGTATGGACGCATCTTTGATCGTACTTCAATTTTACGATTTATTTTATTCTGACACATTTCCCTTGAGGCCTTTCTAACCTAAGCACAGACCCTAATTTTGATAACTGAATTCCTATAGTTATTTCTGAGTCCCCTTTCTTCTCCAGGCACTGCCTTTTTTCTCTCACTCCTTAAGATCTAATTTTTACAAGGAATGTGCTGCCTGGGTCTTTGCTGTAGCACTTATTAGCATCTGATATTTTCTGAAAGATGCTGCCGATCTGCCAGTCATTCTTCTAGCACCTCTAGTTTTTCTGGGATCATTTCAGAGATCGAATCCCTGTTGCTGAACCTCTGTCCACAGGCTGAGATTTTGCTATCCCTAGACATTTCACCATGCTGCCAGTGCCCTCCCGGGATCCTGGAGTACTGCTCACCTCTGATTTCCCAGCAGTCTTCCTCCCCCTCATTCAAATTCCCTGTTATTTTATCTTTAATCCTGACATTGCTGACTTGAGTCTAGACTGTAACCCACTATTGCCTATAAATATCACCTACCCCTTTGGACATGAGTTTCAACCATCTCCCAACCTGAAATGCCTCTTTCAGTTCCTGTGCAGACCTATGCCAAATCTCCACCTCCCTCCTTCATCAAATGCCTACTGCTTCTTGGTGTACAGATATGACACAGTTTATTGAGGGATGTGGGGAGAACTAGAAGCAGAGAAGTAGTAAAGTACTGATACAAACAGGGCCTCAAGTTCTTAGCTTTGACTGGGCATAGACGGTTGGCTGACACCATAGCCAAGATTCCAGTAGAGAGGAGCCTTCACTTTTTTTTTTTTTTTTAAATGTTGAGCCTTCTTTCTTTATTTATTTTTATTTTTATTTTTGGCTGTGTTGGGTCTTTGTTTCTGTGCGAGGGCTTTCTCTAGTTGTGGCAAGCGGGGGCCACTCTTCATCGCGGTGCGCGGGGCTCTCACTATCACGGCCTCTCTTGTTGCGGAGCACAGGCTCCAGACGCGCAGGCTCAACAGTTGTGGCTCACAGGCCCAGCTGCTCCGCGGCACGTGGGATCCTCCCAGACCAGGGCTTGAACCCGTGTCCCCTGCATTAGCAGGCAGATTCTCGACCACTGCGCCACCAGGGAAGCCCAGAGCCTTCACTTTTAATGCTTTATGTCATGATGGGGGAAGGAGTCAAAACAAGCTGCCTTATTAGAAAAGGGAGGCCCCCTGGAGCCCAGTGGCTGCTATCAGTCTGCTTCTCTGCTGTGCTGACTCAGATCTGCTGATCCAGCTCTGCTATGGAACTGAAAGTCTGGAAGAAATGAGACTCCAGGGTCATCCAGATGTGTCTCTCGTCTACTCCTGGGATTGCAGTGATGACTGTGATGCTGGCTAATGGCTACCGAACGCTTACACCGTGCCTGTCACTGTGCTAAGTCCTACACAATTAATTAACTTGCTTAAGGCTTCAGTTGACTTGTGAGTAAGGTACAATTGTGAAACCTTCTTTCTAACTTATATCAATGGTAAAATCGTTCTTGCACTATCCAAGTTCAAAACCTTTAGAAAATTCAAATTTTGTTCTTCATCTTTGCCTGGCACATGTAATGATTTAGCAAGTGCCCCCAGTTCTTTGGAAGTGCTTTCTCCATCTGTTCCTTTTCCTAGTTCAAAAAGCCATCTTTTAAAAAGATAATAAAGGCCATCTTACTTGCCAGAATGAGTGTTTCTTTTCAATCACTGTCCTATTTTTATGGCATAGCAGTTATAAGCATATATCTCTGGAGCCAGATTTCCCAGTGGCTAATACTGATTGAGGTCTTTCTGCATTTCAGTCACTGTTTAAACAAAGATAATGTGCACAAAGTATTAAATCATTGAATTCAATAACTCCTCGGTATAAAGGCTATTATCATCTGCATTAAATAGACGAAGAAACAGAGGCATAGTGATAGCATAACTCACCTAGACCACTCCAGCTAGTAGTTAGAAGAGTTTGAAAAAGAGTCCAGAAAATATCTGAGTCTGAAGTCAGCACTTTGGGCCATTCTCCTACACAGCCTCTCATATGAACTCAACGCACTGGCTTTCATTCACCGAGGATCAGGCATTGTTGAATACGACACACCTGCAATATTTGTTGAATGCAGCACCTCATACCAGTGATGTCCTGATCACGTCTCACTGGGATTCTTCCAGGAGCCTTTTTCATACTCTCCCTATTGTCTCTCATTTCTCTCTCTCACATTATCCAAGTTTATATTTCTAAAATGCAAGGAAAATACTTTGATATTTTCTCCATTACCTATAAGTCCTAATTTCATGAGTATGCCCAAACTGAGCCCAGCTGGAGTTATTTGGGGTCATTTTTCCTGCTTTACACCATAAACTCTGACTACTTTCCACTCTCTGCCAAGAATCCCATCCTCTAAATGCTACCCCAGCAAACTCCTACTCATCCTTCAAGATTCAGTTTCGTAACATTTAGTAATAACTTAGTATCACTTCCTCTCTCAAACCCCAGAGAATAATCTACCATCCTCTGGTATATATGGCACCCCATATCTTGGATAATAACAATCGTTTTTTGTTCCGTCTTAAATTGTAAACTCCTCCACTCTCACGTCTCACTCATCTCTGGATTCCTAGAATTTATCACAACACTTGGCAGAGAACAGGTGATCAATATTTTCATCTTTGCTTTTTTGTTGGAGCTACACTTGGGCAGTGGCAGTGTCCTGGTTCTTCTCTCTGCTTCCCACCTCTCCACAAGTCCACTCCATACATCCCCTCCTGATGAAAATTCCAAAGTGAGTGCTTCCACTGTGTCATCATATTCTCATTGGAAAAATCTTCCATGAAGCCCTCAGTTTTTAAGATGAAGTCCCATGTGTTTTCCACAAAAGCCTGAACACTCATCCCATGGTGATCTCAAATGCTTCTAAAATTTTAAGCTACTTTTATTGTTTTCACTAGTTTGAAATCATATATTATGTAATTCAGATGTTTGACTACCTTGGTTGAAAAGGCTTAATCTCCTAAAGCTTTCAGAGGACCGAAATCCTGTTCTTACTTCTATCTCTGAGCTGAGCACAGTCTTATACGTGGCATGTTTCCCAATATCCAGTTGATTGATTTTTTTAATGAACTGATACCAAGATGTTATAAATGTAACTTTATAATTCTGTTGTCTTCATCAATTTATATGAACCAAATTCGTTGTGAAACGAGAGTAGCAAGTATCTCAAGGAAATAATTGCTTAACTGTAGGAGGCTAATGTGTGTGAAATTGATCAGGACCTGAATTTTGATGTGATACTTTTATAGCAGGAAGAGTTGTTTTTTAGCGTATTGAAGCCTAGAGCTGTACTGGGTAAACTCTTATATGAATAAAATAAAAGTATATCTACGCGTTTGCCGAAAAATGTATTCTCAGGAGCGTGACATGAAGTAAAACCTTGAAATTGGTCATATTCCCTTTGTATTTATTATTTCCACATAGAATACAAAAAGGTAGAAATGTGCGTGATTAAAATTAATTTAGCTCTATTCTCCAGTCTTAGGAATGCATTTGACATGATAATGCCAGGGAAAAATAAGGAAATCAATGTTTTTTCAACCTTCTACTTAAGGCCCCTGATCTCCAGTCAGTTCTACACTTACTTAAAACGACTTTCCATTTGCTGTAGGAGCCTAGTCTGACTTTGTCAAGGGAAATGATGTCTTGGGTGATCAAATTGTGTTGTCTCTGACTTCTGTTTGGTAACTCCAGTCAATAACCCTTTCTCTACTGGATAACTTAATAAAACCTAAACTTCAGAGTAACTTCATAGGAGACACTATACATGACGTGGAGGAATAAATAGCACCTCCACCATCCTTCCAGCCCGATCCCAGAACAGGCAACTATTTTTCCTAGGTTCACATAGGACCATATGGCGCATACTTGCTGCCCTTCTAGCACACTTTATTCACTATGATGGGAAGAACAGAGCTAACAAATTCTCTATCTTTTTCTGTATTCTTTATAATTCAATGCGATAGAGGAAAATGTGAAATCTGGGTTGTCCATGTAGATGCATTGGCAGGTACACTTCTAACCTTTTCTAACCAAAGAGCTATGTATTCTGTTTCATGCAGGGTAATCGGCACCGCAGGCATACCTAACAAATGGTTCGCTCATTAAAAGCTTGATGAGGGAAATAAAACCCTTGATAGTCTCTGTAAGAAATATTTCCCTTAGGAAACTTAAAGAAAAAGAGGGTGTTCTATATCTTTATGTATTTTTGGCTGCCTGGAGCAGTTATGTAATGCACAGTGTCATTTATTACATAGAACAGCCAATGGGCATCACTCTTGGGAAAAAAAATACAGATTGTGAGCTCTGTTGCTGTGAATGAGTGAATCTCCAGTAATGAATGCAGCTGATAGGTGTGTGAATGTGTAGGTGTGTATGCTCTTTAAAAACTTCAATCTTTAATGAAGTTAAAAACCTTAAAATTCACTAATTCTATTTCTAATTGAGTGCTATGATGTCTCCATTTGCCATGTTTGAATGGTTTAGAATAGAATAGATTTAATCAGTAAGATGATATGACATTAAAGTCAGAATTATAGCTCTTCCTGAACTTTTCTAAAGTGCTTGCTTTCTTCCATTCCCTTTTCTCACACATTGGAGCATTTACCAAAATAATAATAATAACAGTTCCTAGCTTTTCTGGTTCCCTATTTTCCCCTTAATGAAACCATGGATATTAATACAGGGAGGTGGGGAGAAGAAATCTTAAGGGACAGAACTTCTAAAGCACTGGTGTTGAACTGGGTGTGATTTTGACTCCAGGGGATATTTGGCAATATCTGGAGACATTTTTGGTTGTCACAAATTGGGGGATGGGTGTGTGCGTGCACGTGGGCATACACTACTGGCACCCAGAGGATGGAGGACAAAGATACTGTTAAATATCCAAAGATACTGTTAAATAACCTTCCTCCCTGCCAAACAAGGATGTATTTGGCCCCAAAAGTCAATAGTGCCCAAGTTGAGAGGTCTCTCCTGTTACACTCCCAAAGCCCAGTGCCCGTAAGGGAGGAATCCAGGCTCACCTCCCCTCCGTGTGTGGACTTCCGTTGTCTTCTCTAGTAAATAAGCTGATTCCTGAGGTTCCTTTTAGGACCATTCAGTTTTTCTTTTCTTTATCATTTTGCTCTATGCTGTTTTGATCTTCCTCCTTTTTTTCCCCCTTTCCCAGTATATATGTGCTTTGAAAACATCCTAGACACCTTCCATTTTACTTTTTTTTTTTTGCGGTACGCAGGCCTCTCACTGCTGTGGCCTCTCCCGTTGCGGAGCACAGGCTCCGGACGCGCAGGCTCAGCAGCCATGGCTCACGGGTCCAGCCGCTCCGCAGCACGTGGGATCTTCCCGGACCGGGGCACGAACCCATGTCCCCTGCATTGGCAGGCGGACTCTCAACCACTGTGCCACCAGGGAAGCCCTTCCATTTTACTTTTGCTTTCTTTGTGAAGTTTTTGCACTTCTAACAATGAAGAGACATTGTTGATTCTTCTCTAGGATGGTCAGAACTAATCATACAATGAGATTGTTCTCCTGGTAAATACTCTTCTGTGCTATTCTAAACCATGCTTTATTATTTGTACCCTTGCTTTATACAAGCTCTAAACTCTATTTTTCTAAATATGTGTACTCTCTAGTGCTTTGTTCACTATAACATGTTCCTCTCATTTTTATCAGTAGCAGGCACAGACATAAATTATGTGTCTATGTGTGAGTTTGGCATTAGGCAGTAGGCATTTATCTACATGGTCAAAATAATCGATTGTCAATATTAGATTCAAGTGTTAGAAAAAAAATGAACTATAATAAAGGTAAGAGAAAGAGAATTTTAGAGTGGAAATGAGCCTTAACTGGAATCTATTAGTTTTCAAAACGTATTCCTTAGAGGTATAAGCTGAGAGACAAAAGAGGGATAAGTGAAGGTAGGATTCAGCAAGGAAGAGAGCGAGCAGTGGACGCCTTTCTCCCACCAGCGTTCAGCTTCCTCTGACAGAGGAATTATCCGGCACTTCTCTGAGGAGTCAGTGTAGAAGTTTGTCCTTCTCATCACGGGCTCCTCCTTGCTGTTTTCAGCTCCTAAGTGTGGGACTGTTGACAGCAGAGAGGCCAGCCTTCTCTTTGCTACCTTTATCTCCCCAGAAGTCCCTTTATTACTCTGGTCTTTGATCTCCACAAAAAATTCACATACCACTCTGTGAGAATCATAAAATAGAGAAATTATAAAGTAAGAGGGGAAAAGTCACAGTTTTCCATAAAAATCCACTCAAGTATGTGATTTCAGTCTTATCTACATACATACACATAGATGCACATACACACACACACAATCTCACGTACTCACACACATTATTTCCTGACTCATTCATTAATACACATTGGGTACCAAGTATGTGCTAAAGCACTGAGGATATAAAGAGTGCCCTGTGTATAAACCCACTCTATAATCTATTACATCTATCTATCTATCTATCTTTCTATCTTTCTATCTATCTACTTGGTTATCCACATAGTAGCCAGGAAGATCATTTAAAAATCAGATCTTGGCACTCCCTGAGAAGAAATCCTTCAATGAGTTTCAACCCTAACTTCTTACCATAGCTTATTACACCTCCCATGATCTGGCTTCTACCTACCTCTCCAAACTCAGCTCTTCCTTCTTGCCCTATATTTACATTGCTTGAATAGTCAAGTTCTCTAAATTTGTAGGGTCTTTGTACTTTAGGTTTTTCCTATCCCAGCTTGATGCTTTTATTATCTTTTATATGTGAGTCTAAATTTAATACTTATTACTCTTTACCATATAGTTTTGTTTATTTCCTTTATAGCTTTGATTATAATCTATACACATATGTGTATTTGTCTCTTATTATAGTATAGTACTGTCCACTCCTTGTTCAACCCGCTTCTTGCCATCTCCAATGAGAAGTCACAGTAAGTACACTCAAAATGGCGAAAGTTTACAAAAATAGTTTAAAATAGATGAATAATAAGATTGTATCTTAAGGAAGATGAATCTATTTGGAATGACTGTTGAAGGAGATCGGAGATAAACCCTGGAAAGAACTCGAAGGACTGCAAAAGGAATAGAATATCAATCAAGGCAATGTTGTTTCATGAAAAACAACAATTAGAAAGAACAGAGCTAGCATACTAAGGGGCACTCTGTGACAGATATTGGGGACTTGATATATTCTACCTCAAATGATCATCACAACAAATCCTGAAATGGCCATTGTCCTTTTATAAGGAGAAAGCCAAAGCTTATAAAGATTATACCCATTCTCTAAGTTCTAAAGTGGCAGAGTTAGTACTTGCAATGAATTTGGTTCTCTCCCTAAGCCCATGCACTTTCTAGTACCCCATGCTAGTAAACAAACAAACAAAAACAATAAAAAAGTGGCAGGTATTCCAAAAGCCAGGGAAAATGTTGAGATACCAAGTAAATCAAAGGATAAATAAGAGGAAACTGGTGAAAGGAAAATAGCGGGTAGGATTAGAGTTACTGTTTCATAAGGTTAGGCAGTAAGAAAAAAAGTGAGAAATGGGCAGACAATTGATAGTAAAGTCAGTATATATCTAGCATGCAGGCTGTTGTATAATAACAACCAAATATAATCGAATATAAAATATACTTTTCAACTGATCCCTTGAAATAACTTCTCTCAATACAGATACATTAAATAGTTATATCTTGTCAGGGTATTCAGGCAAATGTCTATTTTCGTGGCCTAAGTTTAGTATTTCCACTCTTCAGTTTCACCTGCATGAATATAATTGTTTTGTTTCTTTGCCAATAATTTTACGGAAAGCAGTTTCTAAAGGGTAACAAAAATGCACATATAAAACATAACTTTCATTTGGCATGTACTTGGTAGTCTGTTTTGTTTGCAAATCCAGAAAAAAACAATGATTCTTCTCAGGGATCGTTTTTTTTTTTTCTAACACGTTGCTCCAGTATGTTTTCACTGCTGCTGAATGGTTGCTACCAGAGCGCAGAGCTGGAAAGAACAGCAGGGTCTTCCTTTGGCTTCCACATACTAATTTGGAAATGGAACTGTCTTTGGGAAGCCTCTCTTGTTAATGTTGATTTTTGGATGTAGTTATGCATCCAAATTTCTTTTCCCTGATGCAGCCATGGAAGAGCCGTGTTACCCTGAACTTTGCCAATGGGAAATGGTAAGAAGCATCATACCTTATGCCCCCAAATATGTATCTCGAATTTAGTGATCAAGACAATGTTGCAGCTGCCAGTACCCAGCAGAAACATTCTGTAGCAGCAATATTGACTTGTGTACACAGGAGATGAACTCTCCTTCAGGAAACCAGATATTAATCTATTCAAATTCAAACATTTTATAATCAAAAAGGTACCTACTTATTCATTTGTTCTGATCTCTGCCTTCCTCTTACCTAAATAATTGATATGTACTGAGAGTTAGATAAGGAGCAGTGTGTTGTGATCAAGAACTTGAACTCTAGAACCTGAATGCCAGGGTTCAAATCTACCGTTATGTTCAGTATCCATCAACTACTTAAATTCTCTGGGTCACAGGTTCTTAGTTTGTAAAATGGTCTGATGAAGATGATAATAGTATCTACCTCTCAAGCTGGCCTTGAGAATTAAATGTGAAATGGTTAGAAGGGTCTCTGGCTCTTATAAATATTAGGCTGTGCTACTGTTATGTTATTGTTACTTAGTCCTGGTAGTGTGGAAACAAAGAGGACAGAATCAGTATCTCCAATAACTTACAGTATAGTTGAGGAGATAAAAAGTAAATAAATGGACTTCTGACTTATCTATATGATGTTAAAAACAATATGAGATTTAATTAGTGGTAAAACAACACCAGTTTATAAGGTGTGCATTTTACATAAATATACACTATAAACATTGTGCTTAAATTATAATTACAGTCATATTACATTAGAATCCAAAGAAATTTTACAGATCAGATTGTACCACTGGTTCATTAAAAACATGAGGAAGCAGGCTCAGATGTTAAGAGTTCAGCCCAGCCTCCTTTATCAAAGATAAGGTGACCATATATGCGTGGGTTTATCTCTGGGCTTTCTATCCTGTTCCATTGATCTATACTTCTGTTTTTGTGCCAGTACCACACTGTCTTCATTACTGTAGCTTTGTAGTATAATCTGAAGTCAGGGAGCCTGATTCCTCCAGCTCCATTTTTCTTTCTCAAGATTGCTTTGGCTATTCGGGGTCTTTTCTGTTTCCATACAAATTGTGAAATTTTTTGTTCTAGTTCTGTGAAAAATGCCAGTGGTAGTTTGATAGGGATTGCATTGAATCTGTAGATTGCTTTGGGTAGTATTGTCATTTTCACAGTGTTGATTCTTCCAATCCAAGAACATGGTATATCTCTCCATCTGTTGGTATCATCTTTAATTTCTTTCATCAGTGTCTTATAATTTTCTGCATACAGGTCTTTTGTCTCATCAGGTAGGTTTATTCCTAGATATATTATTCTTTTTGTGGCAATGGTAAAAGAATATACAGTGGAGAAAAGACAGCCTCTTCAATAAGTGGTGCTGGGAAAACTGAACAGCTACATGTAAAAGAATGAAATTAGAACACTCCCTAACACCATACACAAAAGTAAACTCAAAAGGGGGACATGGGTTTGTGCCCCAGTCCGGGAAGATCCCACATGCCGCGGAGCGGCTGGGCCCGTGAGCCATGGCCGCTGAGCCTGCGTGTCTGGAGCCTGTGCTCCACAATGGGAGAGGCCACCACAGTGAGAGGCCCACGTACCACACACACACAAAAAACTCATGTACCAAAATGTTCGTTGCAGTTATATTTACAATAGCCAGGAAATGGAAGCAACCTAAGTGTCCATCAGCAGATGAATGGATAAAGAAGAT
The DNA here is from genome assembly GCF_003031525.2 of Neophocaena asiaeorientalis asiaeorientalis. NCBI lineage: Eukaryota > Metazoa > Chordata > Mammalia > Artiodactyla > Phocoenidae > Neophocaena > Neophocaena asiaeorientalis. Next base: position 1,243,061 of record NW_020173042.1, read on the forward strand.
GTGGTACATATATACAATGGAATATTGGCCATAAAAAGGAATGAAACTGAGTTATTTGTAGTGAGGTGGATGGACCTAGAGACTGTCATACAGAGTGAAGTAAGTCAGAAAGAGAAAAACAAATACTGTATACTAACACATATATATGGAATCTAAAAAAAAAAAAAAAGAAAATGATCAGAAGAACCTAGGCGCAAGACGGGAATAGAGATGCAGACCTACTAGAGAATGGACTTGAGGATACGGGGAGGGGAAAGGGTAAGCTGGGACAAAGTGAGAGAGTGGAATGGACATATATACACTACCAAATGTAAAATAGCTAGTGGGAAGCAGCCGCATAGCACGGGGAGATCAGCTGGGTGCTTTGTGACCACCTAGAGGGCTGGGATAGGGAAGGTGTGAGGGAGGGAGACACAAGAGGAAAGAGATATGGGAACATATGTATGTGTATAACTGATTCACTTTGTTATAAAGCAGAAACTGACACACCATTGTAAAGAAACTATACTCTAATAAAGATGTTAATAAAAAAAAGTTCAGCCCAGGGTTACCCAGCTATGTGGTAACATGACCCAGAGCAGAGAGTCTTCTGATGTTCATTCCTGGACTTTTTTCCACTGGTCCATGTTGGTTTTTCAAATTAGGAACAGGAGATTATGTCAAATTAATGGGGGTCAGGGAAGGGTATACCAAATATATAGGATAATATTTGGATTTAGTGGAGCTTTGGATTTAATGGAGCTTTGGCATACTTTCCCAATCCAGTTGGCTGAGGGAAGAGTTTTAGGGATTAAAAGCGTAAAGTAAATAGGCACATTGCTATTTCCCCCATAGAACAGGAGGAAATTGTTTAAGGAATGCAGAGACTTGTCAGGGAGTTACATAAATTTCTACATTCACTTAACAAATATTTATTGAATATTTACTGAATGCCAAGCTTATTGTGTTCATACCTGGTATAAATCAGAGAACAAAACGAAGACTTCTGATCAATGGAGCTTAAATTGTGGTAGAAGACTAACTTATAATTGTAATATATAAATAAAATATACAGAGATTATGTAGTATGTTAGAAAATAAGTGAAAAACACTATGGCAAAGGAAGATGTAGGATAAAAGGGATCTGGTGTGTTACTTGGAGAGCAGGCGGGTTAGGCACGTAACAGTATCAAATAGATCAGCATATGCCTCATAGTAAAGGTGATAAAAGAACTTCCAACAGGTGAGGGAGCGATCCAAGTGGATATGTTGGGGAAGAGCATCCCAGGCAGAAAGAAAAGCCAAGACCCAAAAGATAGGAGCATGCCTAAAATGTGTGAAGCGATTTCTTTCTACGTTTCTAGAAAGGTGAGTGACAGGAGAGTAGTAAAAGAGGAAAGGTAATGGGGGTTCATTACATATTAAGACCTACAGTCCACCTCAAACACTTTGCCTTTTACCCTGAATAAGGAAGCAACGGAAGAATCATAATCTATCTCCCATTATAAATGGTCATTCTGGCTGCTGTGTTAAAAATATAGACTTCAAGGTCCAGCTATAGAAACAGAGAGAGCTGTTAAAATCTAGGTGAGCCCAGAGTGTGTGGTAGTGGAAGTTTTGAAGTGTGGAGAAGTAGTTGGATTCTGGATATAATTTGAAGTCAGTTTACTGAGAGATTGGATGTGCTGTATAGGACAAGGAGAAGAGTCAAGGATAAGTAAGAAAATGTGGTGTTGAGAAAGTAAAGAAATTGTTTCAAGAAGAAGGCAGTGATCCACCATGTATGTTGCTGCTAGAATCTCAAATAAGGTAAGGACTGAGAACTAAGTCCATCAGATGGATAACATCCATCAGGACAAGAGATAAGAGATCTTAAAGATAAGAGATCTTGACAAGAGAAAGCAGTGAGCACTGTGTGGGGTGGTAGAGGCAACACTTGTTGTAAAATGGTTTTAATTGAGAAAGAGGGTGAGATCAGAAATTGCAGATCAGGAGTAAACCATGTCATGTGAGGTATTTTGCATTAAAAAGTGAGTAGCTGGAGGGGAAATTTGGGATAAAGTTTTTTTGGGTTTTCTTTTGAGTTGAAAGAGTTTGCAAAGGAGTGATCTATTCGGTTTTACAAAACTATGGAGCACTTTGAATCTCTTTTAGATCGGGTTAAGGTAAAGCTACCTAAGTATCAATTTTCACCTAGAATTTAAAATCATTCTAAATATAGGACCAATCATAAGAAATTGTATATGCTCACCATATTGACAATAATTATTCACTTTAAAATAATTCCTCATTTTTATATTAATTATTCCTGCATTCTAGTTGCTAAGAAGATAAAATCCATTCTGTCCTCTCATCAACACTTCTGGTAAATTGAAACAAAATGCATATCATGCACCAAAGTAGAGAGAGCTCTATTGTCAACTGCCTTCAAAAAGAAGTATTGAACTGAAACCAGTAACTTCTAAATCCACCCTTGTTCCCAAGAAGTTTTCTAACTGCTAGTTACTGAATGTTTTAAACACTGTAAATATAAGAAGCTATACAGTATGGTTTGGGATATGGTCTGATGTATTTAGAAGATGTCCTAGACTCATTATATGTTGTTGTATCAGTCAGAGTTCAGTGAGGAAACAGAAACCATCCAGTTATTTCAACAGAGAGAATTCAGTAGAGAGAAATGGCTAAATAGACACTGGCAGACCAAAAGAAGGCAAAAGGAAACTAAGGTAACACAAGTAGAGTAATTGCTGGAGGAATGAAGGGAAGATATTGGGTTATCAGAATATAGAGATTTGGAGGAGGGCTCCTGCAGAACTGGAACCCAGACCTCTGCACAAGTGACTCGAATGTTGACAGAGGTTTAATTAGTAGAACACACTACTTATAGCTAAGGATTCAATGCCCTGTGTAAATGCATGAATAACCGTTAGTAAAGAATATTCATGGAGACAATATTATGCATAATTAAATATGGTAAATAATACATATTATGTGCTATCAAGACTATCAGCACACGCTTGTATTAATGCATTCTGTGATATGTTTGTATGAAACCACATAGCATGTCCTACGTAAATCGAATCATATGTAGTAGTAGCGCATATATTAATGGGAAAGGAAGCAATGTTGCCCTACTTTGTTGGTGCCTTTTGAGATTGGAAGAAGAAGAGCCCTAAGGATGGCGATCAGTCCTCTAAGCACAGGTGCCTCCAGTGTGTGCTGATGACCTCAGGTGGCCTCGGCTTGCAGCAGCTTGAAGCAGGGTTTCAGTCCCTGCCGGTGATTGAGGTTGGGTCACAGCAGTGAGAGTACCAAATTCTAGCCACTAGACCACTGGTCAGTGACAAGGCCGTGGCTCTTTGGCTTTGTGGAAAAAGAATTCCCGCAAGGATGGAAAGTAGTGAAACAAGTACAGTGTTTATTAGGAGGAAAAAGAAAACAGAGTGCAGTACTAGTACAGGTGGGCTCAGAGAGAGTCGCACCCTCGTGGCAGTTTAAATCACTTATATGGGGCATTTCTTCGGGTTTCCTTTGGCCAATCATTTTGATTTGCCTGGTTCAGAGTCCGTATTTGGTATATCTCAGGGTCCTCCCATGTGCGCTTGCATCTCTTAGCCAAGATGAATTCTACTCAAGAGGCCTATGGGTCGTTAGCATCGCTTACTATGGAGTGGTGCCCCCTCCCTTTTTGAACTCTAAGGAGCTTTTCTGCACATGTGTAGTCGGGGAGGTCTCCTGACTTCGAGAATAAGAAATACTCGGTCTCTTATCTTCTATCTGGGCAGGGCCCAGCCACCTCCCTCGATTGTCCTACTATTTTCCTCCTGGAGTATAGGTCCACAGAGAAGAAACTCCAACTGTTTGCCCCAGGGGCCCATCTATCTCCTGCCTCACTGACATGTTTCAGAGTATGGGAAAATCTGGAAGTGGTAACCGAACGCTACGGGTACCAATTACAGGTACACCGGTAAAGGGCCATTTGTGTGGCAACACTGGTAAGAACAGCAAACTAAAGAAGAGGGGACCAGGTCCTTCTTTTTCCCTCTGCCTCACGGCCTTCCTCTAGCACCCAGATGGTAGAATCTAACACAGAACCAGCTGGTAAAGGAGGAATGTAATTTTCAGAGTCTCATAGGCAGCATCACAAAATAAAAATAGAGAAGCGTAGATATTTTGACCTGAGAGACGATAGTTCAACATCTGACAAAGCTGTCAAATATGTGTTTTGGCCTATTGATCTGTAAAAATCATGTTTAGTTGTCAATTCTGATATTGAACAAATTGATGAACCCCAAAAAGGTTCTATGATCACTTAAGTGAATTCAACACCTACAGTTCATGGAAATAAACACAGAAGTGAATGCTTTGTTCTCATCTCTGAAATTTCAACTAACCTCATAAATGCTGTACTTAAATACAGGTATTTTAGCTTAAGGCTCAGGCCTGGGAGGCAGGGGTCCCGGAGAAGGGCCATTATGTATACTTTAAGCTACAGGCAACATCCCTTTAGTGAGTAACTTGTAGCAGAAGTAATAGAATACAAAGGTTAAAGTAAAAGAAACGGATCCAATATGGAGTCAGATTTGTCCTTCCCTATTACGAAAACAACCATGTCTGTTTCCATCTCCACTCTTCCTTTCCAGTAAAACCCAGATCATAAACACACCTGACTCCACTCTCCATTTGTTCCTGGGCATGTTTTTGTTTTTGTTTTTTAACTATCCTGCTCATAGCCCAAGGGGAAAAAAAACCTATCTTCAAGAAATTGTCAGGACTTCCCTGGTGGCGCAGTGGATAAGACTCCAGGCACCCAATGCAGGAGGCCTCGGTTTGATCCCTGGTCAGGGAACTAGACCCCACATGCATGCAGCCACTAAGAGTTCACATGCCACAACTAAGGAGCCCACGTGCCACAACTAAGACCTGGTGCAACCAAATAAATAAATATTAAAGAAAAGAAATTGTCAACAAGGCCGACCTTTAGTTATTGCCTCTTTGGCCTCATTTCTGGGCGGCCAAGAAAGTTCCTCCCACCCCACCCACAGGTCCCCAAAGTGTACTAAGCACATAATGCCAGAAACGTTAGTTTTAGAACATTATTTCTTTCCATTGTGATGAACAGGGGTTTTGATCCCTATTAAAATTCTAATATTTCTGGAAGAAGTTTCACATCTTTTTCCCTGAGAACCGATTTTGGTGTGAATATTGTACCAGAAATGATCAGGAGGGAGATGATACTGAAAAGGGAAGAGAAAAAGTTAGCCTGGCTGGAAACAAATGTAACTTTTGTAAAGGATGGTGCCTTCCCGTAAATGCAATTCTCAAAGCACTTGTCATGTTTCTTTTCATTCTCCAGCTTTGAGGCACTTCCTCAGGTCACTCTTTCTGAGCATTCTACTCAAGGCTAACCTCTATTCTATATTATTGAACTCTATTTCCTTTAGCATTTCTCTTTTTGAAGTATATTTGATTTACAATATTATCAATATATTAGTTTCAGGTGTACAGCATGGTGATTCAGTATTTTTACAGATTATAATCCATTAAAAGTTATTATAGGATAATGGCTATAATTCCCTGTGCTGCACAACATATCCTTGTTGCTTATGTATTTTATACATAGTAGTTTGTATCTCTTAATCCCATACCCCAAACTTGCTCCTCTCCCCACTAGTAACCACTGGTTTGTTTTCTATATCTGTGAGTCTGTTTTGGTATAACATTCATTTGTATTATTTTTTAGATTCCACATATAAGTGATACCACACAGTATTTGTTTTTCTCTGACTTATTTTACTTAACATAATATTCTCTAGGTCCATCCATATTGCTGCAAATGGCAGAATTTTTTTTATGGCTGAGTAATATTTCATTTTACATACACACACACATATATATATATACATATGTGTGTGTGTGTGTATACACCACATCTTCTTTATCTGTTCGTGTGTTGATGGAATGGCTGAGTAATATTCCATTTTACATACACACACACATATATATACATATGTATATGTGTGTGTGTGTGTGTATACACCACATCTTCTTTATCTGTTCGTGTGTTGTGGACACTTGGGTTGCTTCCATATTTTGGCTATTGTAAATACTGCTGCTATGAACATTGGGGTGCGTGTATCTTTTCGAATTAGTGTTTTCTTTTTTTTCTGCATATATACCCAGGAGTGGAATTGCTAGATCATATGGTAGTTCTATTTTCAGGTTTTTGAGGAAAACTCTATACTGTTTTCACAGTGGCTGCACCAATTTACATTTCCACCAACAGTGTTCAAGCGTTCCTTTTCTCCATATCGTCGCCAACATTTGTTATTTGTAGACTTTTTGATAATAGCCATTCTGACAGGTCTGAGATAATACCTCATGGTTGTTTTGATTTGCATTTCCCTGATGATTAGTGATGTTGACTGAGCATCTTTTCATGTGCCTGTTCACCATCTCTATGATTTCTTTGGAAAAATATCTATTCAGGTCTCCTGCCCATTTTTTGATTGGGTTCTTTGTTGTTGTTGGGTTTTTTTGTTGTTGCGTTGCATGAACTGTTTCTAAATTTTCGATATTAACCCCTTGTCAGTCATATCATTTACAAACATTTTCTTCCATTCCATAGGTGATCTTTTCATTTTGTTGATGGTTTCCTTTGCTGTGCAAAAGGTGCTAGGTTAAATCCCATTTGTTTATTTGTGCTTTTCTTTCTTTTGCCTTAGGAGACAGATCCAAAAAACACTGCTGTGATTTATGTCAAAGAGTGTTCTGCCTATGTTCTCTTCTAGACGTTTTATGGTATCAGGTCTTACATTGAGATCTTCAAATCATTTTGAGTTTATTCTTGTATATGGTGTAAGGGAATGTTCAAATCTCATTGTTTTGCACATAACTGTTCAGTTTTCCCAGTGCCGCTTATTGAAGAGACTGTCTTCTCCATTGTATATTCTTGCCTCCTTTGTTGTAGATTAACCATAGGTGCAAGGGTTTATTTCTGGGCTCTCTATTCTGTTCCATTGATCTATGTGTCTCTTTTTGTGCAAGCACTATGATGTTCTGATTACTGTAGCTTTGCCGTATAGTCCTTTGGCATCTGTTTTTTAAATAATATGTGGTTGCTTTATTTCAATTTTTATTTCTTGTTTATCTCTAACACTAATATAAGCTCTTTGAGAATCAGGATTCCACATCCCTGGTTCCACAGTGTTTCCCAGGAGTCTAGTCCTGTACCTGACACAGAAATACATGTTCAATGCACTTGGCTAGACAGATAAACAAATGAATAGTATGAGTTTCAGATACTTTTTACTCCACCCAACTATAAGTGTCTATATTTATCAGAAAAGGTACAATAAATTAAATTTTAATTCAAATTTTTATGTTACATATTTATGTTTTCATCATCAGTAATTAGTGGCATGCAGTGGGACATTATATTGATTTTTTTAAGTACATTAATTTCACATTAAATCAGCAATAACAAAAACAATTTATATGCTTTTCACGTTCTAAAGAAGTAATAAAAACACTGCAGCTAAATGACAGTTTAATACTGTGAAGTTTTATTTGAAAATCTCTCATTTCTCTGTGTTCATACTGACACTATTTTTTAACTTTCCCCAGCAATTTCTCATCTTTAGCTTTAAAATGGAAAAGTGATTAAACATGTCAAAACAAATAATTCTGCATTTTAGTTTTTCAAGTAAATTAAAATTTCATGGGCCTCTGGAAAACAGTCATATGGAAACATCCAATAATAACCACATCAGCTTCTAATGGAACAAGCTTCCACCAAACTTAAAAGACCTTTTATGTTTTGACAAATCCGTTTTGAATGATAGCTGAAAAAAAAAAGAAGTTTGGCTTATCCCTAATAATGCTATTTATGACAATAGTTCTTCAGAGGGTTTATTTCTGCACCATGGATTACATGCACAACAGGACCATGAGCTGCATTTATTTATGAAAAGATACCACTTTTCACACTGCTCAGTTAAATCACATCTTATTTTGCTGACCTGAAATTCAGCACAATTAACCTATTCATTTGCTGTGAATAAGAGGTGGTGGTTTAATGCAAGCATTAGCACATCTTAAAATAAAATATAGGTATTTGTGTCTCAGGGTGATTTTTCTTCAATATTAAAAAGCATTGGCAATACCTAAATCTATAGCAAAAGCTGAATGGTGGAGTTTTCTATATCTGTCATTCTTCCTTCTTCTGGTTGCTGGAATGAATTGTGGGCTGTGGAGCACCTACTGGGGGCCATGCACGCGAAATGCACTTAGAAAATACAGAGAGGAATGGAACAGCCTCCCAGAGCAGAAACAGTTTATACTTTAAAGGAAGAAACAGATGATTTGAAACAAAAAATTACAGTGCAGTGTGATGAATTCTATGAAATATGCATGTAGATCATTTGCCTACAAACAACGGTATACCGGCTTCCTCAGGGGATTCAGTGGACATCTGACAGAGGAAATAACACGTGATCTAAGATAGAATGGAAAGTCAGTGTTCTCGATTTGGTCGGGGTGGGGGTAAGTGAGTCTAAAGAAGCCAAGGGAACAGCCGCTGCCTGGTATAAAATTACACGATTCTTCAAGGAAATTTAGGGGTGTCTGGAGCACATGACCAATACTGAAGAGAAGCAGAAGTTTCTTACACTAATTCAAATTGGGGAGTATTGTGTGTCCTTTTAGGGAACTTTGATCATATTTCTGTGGGTAGCTATTAGAACTAGATAAGTAAAAGAATTATCAAATGATTATATAATCTGCATTTTAGAAATGTGATTTTTAAGGTCACCAATTTCTTTAAAGGTGTGCAAATTATTAAAATCTCTACAGGAAATGAGGGGGCTAGAGTAAGGCAAAACTAAAGAAATAGAGCATTTAGAAAGTCAGATATACCTATTTGTCTACGGTGCTCAACTGTTTAATTTGGCTGAAACCTTTTAAGAAAAACTTTAAATCAACCATACTCTTTCTTCAATGTTGATTACATATATCAGTCGTCATTTTAAAATATATTAAACAAAGTATACCCATCTTTTTTCAGTCATAACCATATATTTTCTAAAGACCAGAATCACTGCATGACCTACAGATATTTTTTTGTACTTATTAATTCATTTATACAATATGATTGACTGCCTCAGTTATTATTACTGAATTAAGTCGTACGGACACTACTCGGGCCCTAGACTGGCCGAGGCTCTCTGCCTTGGCAGGGGACTGTTCTTTTCCCATTTGGTTCCAGTAAGCGAATAACTGAGATCGACACAGCGCAAGCTTTATTCAGTGACCAACAAATAATGAAGCAGGAACTAAGTTCCCAGGTCAATTTTTCGCCCATTTCTGGCAAGAGTGGTTTAATTTTAAACAGTAAAGACAAAGGGAGGAGGAGTGAGGCTGATAATGATGGGGAGGTATATGCATTAGTCTACCAGGGAAGGAGCAGGGCTTTTTCCCTGAGGGAGCAGGGTGCCACCCCCTTTTTATCCTTTTTTGGTCCTTAATATCTGGTCCTGGCCACCAGTAGGTGTATAGTAAAATCAACACATAATGAGACTCAGGGTCTGTTGGAGGTCAGATTCGTCACCACCTTGGTCCCAGCTGGTGCCATCTGTTTTTTCCCCTTGTGCAATGCATAGCTTCGTTTCTTAACTAACTCTGGACCCTTTAACTTAAAGATTTATGTTCACTCCTGCTAAATGAGGGGGCAGGGGACGGTGTAGTGGCAAGTTTTGAGCAAGGACACTCCTGCTAACAGTGGAGGGTTCTGAGCAAATACCTGGAGCGGTTCTGGCAACAGTATAAAAATCAAACCACACTTAATTGTGTACCTCAAACTGTCATTATTCGGGTTTGTCCAACCTTATAGTTGTGCCTCACAACTCAGAATATGTGTTGAAAGCACATCACCAGTACCTAAACTGATAACTATGCGGAAACCTTAACTAAGAATTTATACAGCTAAGTATATCTGTTATCCATTTACAGATCAGATCTTTACATGATATGAATCAAATATTTTCGGGGCAGAAGCTACAACAGAGAAATGACAAACTATCCAAGGGTTTCAGTTACTTGGCTTTAAGTAGTTGAGAAAACACAATCTATATGACCCTAGAAACATAAGAGGTTTGCTTGGATAAGTTTACATTATTTTGAGCTATCCAGTCACTGAACCACCGTGACTAACAAATTGGTTTGTCGGTATCCCAAGCAATCACAAGCTAAGACAGCTGCTTTCTTGAACGGAAATGTTTTTCCAGGATAATTTTGGTTGTTGTAAAAGTAAATATTCAATATGCAGACCTGTCATATAAGTGATGTTGATAGATGCTCATTATTATATTCAGGCCATTTACCTCCTTTATATTTATGGTTTTAGGAACCAAGCTTATTTATTAAATTATGGGAATATGGAATTAGATGCCCAGTTAAGGCTCAGAGGAGAAAAAGATTGCTGGGAGTTTATAACTATAGAAGTTTGATCCAAGTTACAAACTATTTTGCTAAATGTTTCTTACCCTATCAAGAAATTTAGTTGTTAATCATTATAGCTATATTTTAACCACTGCAACCACCTACCTTTATGAATTAAGTGTATATTTACTGAGCACTGGCAATTTTTATTATACACAGTGTGCTCATCACAAGAAATGTAGAGATTTAAAACCCTGAAAGAGTTCAGAATTTAATAAACAAGATATAAAATTACAATATCGCGTGTTAAGTATGCATTTTAAAAGGCAACTAAGTCTTAAGGGGGGCTGGCTGGAGACTTAACATTTATTTTTGTTCTTTTTGTTAATGCTTAAGTCAAAAAACTGTGTAAGCATAGTAGAATGGGCAGGAGGAAGGGTAATGTTTTCAGTGAGGTCAGAATACACAAATTCCCAGAGATGTTTTGGTACTTAGAAGCCTAGGAGAAGAAAGAAGCAAGCACCGCATCTGTTGGCTAAACGGAGAATTGATTGCGAAAAGTTTTGGGTTCCATGTAAAGAGAGTTGGCTTATCTCCTGAAAGTCCGGGGAAACCATTAAAAGCTTTAGAAGTAACGTCAGTTTTTGTTACTAGCGTCAGTAGAAATGGTGAAAAGGGGACAGAATCAGGAGGTGGTGAGCAGAAAAAATTTAAAGGATTTGGGTGACCAGTTGGATGTGTAGGTAAGCAAGAAAAGGGGAGGTGATGAGGGCTCCCTAATTTAAGACATGGGTAACTTAATGATATTGATAACAGAGATACAAAATACGAAAGAAACATACACGGGGATGATGAATGCAGCTTAAGACATGTAGTGTTTGAAGTGCCACTAGGACACCCCAACTCAGATTGCATTACCCAGAAGCAGGAAAATGTAGATTCTTCTCCTGGTACTTAGGGTAAGGATACATAATCCTGCTGTGAGGGTGTTTTATATCCTGAGCTGCCTCTCCTTGGAGCACAGATATACATACAGAAATGTATGTGGTTATGCATATATAAGGTACATAAGTCTGTCTACACCTGTGAGGGTGTTTTATATCCTGAGTAATATTGTTAAGCTGCCTCTCCTTGGAGCACAGATATACATACAGAAATGTATGTGGTTATGCATATATAAGGTACATAAGTCTGTCTACCACTTTACACTTGGGATCGCGTGCAGTGCCTGGCACATAGTAGGAACTCAACTCCAATGTGTTGGATATTTCTGGGGATCTACCCAGCCTTTTTCACCAAGAGGGATTTTTCTGAGTGTCTCAGTACAAGTTCTCCTGTTCCTAGTTCAGTTTAAGAGAAGAGAGCTTACACAGCCTTCCCTGTGCTCCCTCATGGTAAATACCGGCATCTTCACTGGATGATGTGCTGACCTCCTTATTTAGAACCCCTGTCCTCAGTTTGAAGAGGTTATTTCTGCTTCAGATAAAATTGAAATCTCTTCCTGTGAAGCTACCCATTCAAGAGTTCTCCTTCTTAGACATCCTTGTGGAGATCTGATCCCAGGAGAATCTTACAAGTTCTATTTAATGAATCTTTATTCCTTTTTCAAGAATGCCATTTCCATTTGTTACAAAGATATCTGCTTTGATTGTCTCTCTTGCTCCAGAGCAAAAGAAGGAAAACACAGGAAGGGTTTGTATTGTATGGTAACACTCCATTAGGGACTTGGATTTGCCGCATGTATGTGACCAGAGCATATATTATGCATGGAATATCTTGCTATTAAAAACAACAAAAACCATACCCCGCGTCCTGTCCCCTAAAAATCAAAAGGCCTCTTCGGCAATCCCTTCCTGCTTTTCTGCACACTAACAAATGTTCCCCCTGTCTCTTCATAAATATCAGTGTTCTACTCTGGGCACGTGGAAACACCCATTTATAGCCGTTCTAATGAATAGACCATTACACGTAGCTTCGTATTTACATGCACCCATAGATCACTGCTTCAGATTTAATCTTTAGATTATCTGAAGAGCTCATTTAGTAAATGAAAACAGTAATTTGTCTTTTAACTGTTATTTGAATAATGTACAGTACAAAATAAGAGAAAAAAGTCACTTTCTCTTCACAAGCTAATAGCTGTTCTTGCTTCTTATCTGTTAACAGTCAATCCATCATCAATGGCAAAAGCAATCCAGCATTCTTCCATGTGTTGCACATGGGTGTAGACAGGTATAACCTTAGCGATTGCAAATATCTTCTACGAATGTAATTATGCAGGGAAAGTTTGGTTGTAATAGTCATTTTACACATATTTACTGTCCACTTTACTTTCTCTGTCTCCACCCATTAGTGGGTTGCATGGCAGGTCAAGTTTGGGATCCGATGTTATAGTTAAAAGCACGCTCAAATCATTACTCAGTTTTAGCAAGTCTAGAAGCAGAGACATAATTTTGCCTAATGAATGTCACCTGAGCTAAGTAAGCATGAAAACATGTCTGACTCTTCGGAGACCTAAGCATATGCATTAATAATAATGTTTCGCTATAACCATGTTACACAGACACTTTATAACAGCAGGGACTCACTGTCCTCACAGGTTTTCATATAAGCCAGGGTCGGGTTTCAAGTCTCTCCCGTGTGCATCTCATCCTGGGACCCGTGGATTTCCAGGGTCTGCTCTTCTCACAGTGGTGGCGGACTCACACTGCCCTAAGCCAGACACACACAAGCCTTTGTGGTGAAAACTAAGGACGGGTGAATGAGAGCCAGGAAAACTAACCTCAGTATGGACAGCTACTCCCCCAGGGTGGCACAGCTGTGAGAACCAAGAAAGTTGAGGTGTGGTGTCCAGTGCAGCTGATAGAGGCAAGAGCCAGGAGGGAGGGGACCATGAGTCTCCTGGCATAAAAGTAAAAAGAAGTGGACGACACACTCAGCGTAAAAAGAAAGAAAAAGAAAAAAGTATTTAACAGCCCTCTCCTTAAAATGTCTGAGAAAATATTCTGAAACTTATCAAACCGGATAAAAGAATACAGTAGTCTCTTTGTATCCGTGGTGGATGGGTTCCAGGACCCCCACAAATATTAGTAGCCACAGATGCTCAAGTCTCTTATATAAAATGGTGGAGTAGGCTCAGCCCTCTGTATCTGTGGCTGGATGAATCCATGAATGCGCAACCCGTGCATACAGAGGGCCCACTGGATAGTAATATGTGGTATATCCTTTGAGTGTGCTATTTTGTTGTATTGATAAATTGAAAATAGATGAAAGTGCTTTTAACAGGTTTTCTGATTACCATTTTCTTTTTTGTCAACCCTAACTTACTTAGATGTCTTCTTCCAAAACATTTATTCATCTCCTACGGCTGGGAAAGATCCATCACCTTATGAAAAACACCTTTATTATTCTAGCATACAACTATTTAGATCTCATATTGCCAGAGTTTTTTATATGACTATTTCATCATTCTAATTAAATTGTAACTTGCTCTAGGGCAGGCAATAGATTGCATCTTCTATGGTGTCAAAAAGATTGCTTTGAAGTTAGGTGTTGAAGAAACTTCTGTCAATGAGTATCTCCAATATCAATGTTTAATCAAGAAAGGCTTTTATCAGAAAGCCACACTGAACAATGTACAGTCATTAACTGTTTTGTGTTAGAGAAATCACTTTGATATTAGAAAACAGTTTCCTTTATTTCTATACCTCTCCAGAACTGTCATTATTTGCCAAAATGTATTCTGTCTATATGTGGCATTAATGATGGAAACAGACATCCTACTTTGGAAATGTATAGGTTTCTGTGATTTCTAAATTGGACATCTTATCTGGCAGAACAAAGTAAGGAACTTACACCTTCACCCCTTTCCTATTTTCTTTTTTTTTTTTTTTTTAATTTTATTTATTTATTTGGTTGTGCCGGGTCTTAGTTGCGGCAGGCAGGCTCCTTAGCTGTGGCATGTGAATTCTCAGTTGCGGCATGCATGTGGGACCTAGTTCCCTGACCAGGGATCGAACCCGGCCCCCCTGCCTTGGGAGCACGGAGTCTTAACCACTGCGCCACCAGGGAAGTCCCCCTATTTTCTTTTCTTTAACAAAATTGTTTTAGCTTTTCTGAGTCAGACATTCAGTTGTACAAGGTTGAATTTATGAAAGTAAGGTGCATTTTGAAACTCGAGAAAATGAAAATCTGTTCTACTGTAAATCCCTCCACAACTGGAGACAGACATATTGACTTTTTTTTGGTAGCAGAGCTTTACATGACAGCTGTTTATGCCTGAACTATTCCACAGATAAGTGGAAGATATTATTTTCAAGTGATCTTGGCATGTTCATATTGATAAAGCAAAAGCATAATTGAAAGAAAGTTTGTTTTCAAATTTCGGTAAGTTAGGAAACAAAGAAGGACTGTTTGTAACTATTTCTCCTATTTTGAAAGCCATTTGTGACAGTGCCACTATTTAATAGGCCCGAGTTTACAAAGCAGGCCTAATAGAGGCTGCTTATTCATTTCCAAACACCAGGCCTGCAGCTGCCCCCAGGTAAACGGGGCCTTGTTTTATGGTCGATAAACCAAGTAGTTAGGTTCTGTCCCAAGTCTGGCTAAGAAAGGCTTGCATGAAACACATGGTTCCTATTTATATGTCTTTTTATTTTATTTTTAAAAACTACTTACTAACTAAATTAACAGTTGATTTTATTCTTTACTGAAAGATATAGTTAAATGTAATAAGGAATAATATTTAAGTAAATGTAACATTTTAGTCTAACAGATTTTTAGACTTGGAAATAAAATTTAAGGCTGCTTACTCCTCATCTTAAATATGAAAAAAGGTTTAAACCTTATTCTCTTCCACTTGTTGTGGATTTTAACTTTAATTTTGCTCTTCAGATTAAGGGGTCACCATCAACTTTTGGCTAAAATTGGTCCTTCCATAGTTTTTGCTCTGTTCAAGTCTCCAGGCTGGCTCTCTATGCTTCTTTAAGGATTTCCAATGAAACCTAAGCCTTGATAAGAAATTTGGTATTTTCAGAATCATTTTCTTTCCATAAGAAAGTAATTTCCTTATACTCCTAATCTCATTACCCAAGACACTTGCCAGGGAAAAAGTGAATCTTGCTTGACAATTATTAGACTTAACTGTTCTCCAAGGAGACTGATCAAGGTTGAGTGCCAACACGCATATTATTGAAAAACTCCACAAGAGATTCCTATATGGACCCCTGTTCAAAAACTGCTGATAAAGTCCACCATTCTTATTTCAAAACTAAGAGAATTAGGATGCAATAGCAAAATGGTTTGCCCAGTTTTTAAACAAATGTAATAGTGGTTTTAATATTACATCTGGAATTGCCCTGCCACTATAAGACTGCTTTTTTCCTCTCTTCTTTTTCTTACTTGGATCATATGGAAACTGACAGTTTTCTCTCTCAACCACCCTCAGTCATACATCTTTGACTTTTACATTAATGGTTGATATTAATTTTTGTTCTCCCCACATCTCTTATGCTTTCACACTCAAGCATCTTCATGTTCTTTGCCAGGATTCTCAGAATAATGGTATAATAGTCTACCTCTGATATTAAATGGTGAACTTTTTATAATTTTCTTTAACATTTGTAATCACTTTTAGTCTCTTGATAAGATGTTTCAATTATAACCCTGACTGCAAATTTCAAAATATATGTGTATAACTAGATTTAAAGGTGTTTCAAATGTCGTCTGTATGTAATGTCAAATGTAGACATTAAAAATGATAGATAGATAAGAAATTTTGGGCTTCCCTGGTGGTGCAGTGGTTGAGAGTCCGCCTGCCGATGCAGGGGATGCGGGTTCGTGCCCAGGTCCGGGAAGATCCCACATGCCACGGCACGGCTGGGCCCGTGAGCCATGGCCGCTGAGCCTGAGCTCTGCAGCGGGAGAGGCCACAGCAGTGAGAGGCCCGCGTACCGCAAAAAAAAAAAAAAATCATTGATGTTATTTTAAAAGCTTTGTATGTCACAGGTTTTGAAATGGAGTTTCATTCTGCACCTTTTCCAGTTACTGTAAATTAGGAAAAAATGTTTATATTCTGTACCTAAAGTTTTAGAAAGTAGTGTATTTTCTTTTCCCTAATTGTTAATGAGAAAATGATTTCAATGCATTTGTCATCTTTCTTTTCAACCGATTATTACAAACCAAATGCAAGGCATTATAAGCTAGCAATTTTGTTTATTCCCTTTCTTAGTCTTCTGTAAATATGATTCCAGTGACGGAAAAGCATTCAACATCATATGTGATATATGTAAGGGTGAGTGGTTATACCAACTATAAGGCAAATCAGTGCCTTTATAAGATAAAATCAGTTTATCAATCTCATTAAAAAATCCAAGTCATTTTAATCAAGTGGGATTATTTTCACTCTTTCAAGTAATTCCAAATGTGTTATGCATAATGGTCATGAGAAACTCATAAAAGGAAAGAACATGTTACTCTTCTGAACACATATATGGAAATTTGGATTTCAATCAATGTTTCTTTTTTTCTGTTCATCTCTACAACTCTAATGAAACCATCTTGACCTAGGAAAACTAATAGACTTGGAGTGGCTAAATCTTTAGAATCACAAGTCTTGGCCTAAGTATTAAGTTCTAGCTTCAAAAAGAAAGAAAACGTATGGAAACAATGAGCACCTAGGCCTGCAAAGGAAATCAAAACAGTTACATCATCCGTTGTTAACTACACAAATGACCAAAAAGTGAAGCTACCTGTGATAAAACAGAATTAGTTGAGTAGCCAAATGGTACAGGGGTGAGTTTGCTCTTTTTGTTTTTTTTCTTTGAAGCTTAAATCATGTGGTTGGTTCAGTTTGGTTACAAGTATCATGAAAAATCTACTTAATTTCTGTGTTCTCCAACTATGTATGTGGTACATGTCATATAAAATGTTTTATCTTTAAGAAGCCAAATAAGGAGTGTCCTAGTCTGTCTGAGCTGCTATAACAGAAATACCACAGACAGGGTGGCTTATAAATAACAGAAACTTATTTCTTACAGTTCTGGAGGCTGGAAGTCTGAGAGCAGGGTGCCAGCACGGTCTGATTCTTGTAAGGACCTCTTCTGACTTGCTGACTGCTGACTTCTCCTTGTGTCTGCATGTGCTGGAATGCAGAGAAGAGAAGCAAGAGCTTTGTGACTTTTCTGTGGGCTCCTCCCTCATGACCTCATTTAATTCTAATTGCTTCCCAAAGGCCCCCCACCTCTAAAGGCAATCACACTGGGAGAGTAGGGTTTCAACCTCTGAATGGGGGGCAGGGGGTGGACACAAACATTCAGTCTATAACAATGAGTTTGGCGCCTGGAATAAGTCATGTTGACTAACCAGTTTCTGATTAAAATAGTGTCAGGAATTAGTTATTCTATTTCCCAATTACCTATTATTGGGGATCACATCATGATCATGAAACCTAAAAGAGAAATATATTCCTTGGGGAAAAAAATGGGGATACCTGCAATTAAATAACTCAAAATGCTATTCATTAAAGACATATTTACTGGGATTTCCCTGGTGGCGCAGTGGTTAAGAATCCGTCTGCCAATGCAGGGGACACGGGTTCGAGCCCTGGTCCAGAAAGATCCCACATGCCATGGAGCAACTAAGCCCATGTGCCACAACTACTGAGCCTGTGGGCCGCAACTACTGAAGCCCATATGCTTGGAACCCATCCTCCGCAACAAGAGAAGCCACAGCAATGAGAAGCCTGCGCACCGCAACGAAGAGTGGCCCCTGTTCGCTGCAACTAGAGAAAGCCCAGGCATAGCAACAAAGACCCAGTGCAGCCAAAAAATAAAAAAATTTTTTTTTAATTTTTAAAAAAGACATTTACTGAATGTCAAGAATTTTCAAGACATTACACTAGATGCTGTTGAGGATACAGAGGTGGTTAACAGGATGTTTCTGCCCTCTCTGGCTAATATTGGTTGATTTTAATTTCCACTTATATTAACTTTCTTAATGATGCTATTCTCAGCTGATGACTTTAAAGATAAGCAGATTTTCCATGACTATCTAATGTGTACCAATAATAGCTTTATTCTTGTTATATGTCTGTGTGAAGAGAGTTTTATTCTTTTCTTGACATTTATGGCATACATGTACCTGTGCTCTGTGAAAGGTTACCTAAATCAAATTTATTCCAAATAGCCAACATTTAACATTAAAATTGTGAAAAGCAAGGTAAGATTCTCAGTAGGTCAACTTTGAATTGATTGAATGAATTATAACCAGGGAATGATGAATTACACATTCCCTTTTAATTTCAAATATTGGCTAATTGATTCTATAACTCATTCTGTTGTTCAATAGAATTACTGCCATACACTTACCTTTTGATTTTCATCAAAATATTTTCAAAGTCATTTGTAACTCCATTGTTACAGTTTCTTGGTTCATGTTAATATAAGCTTTGGAAGGTATTCCATTGTTTGGGTGCACAATCAGGGACAAAGACAAAGTGGTTACCTACTTATTAAAAACAAGCCATCGGGGCTTCCCTGCTGGCACAGTGGTTGAGAGTCCACCTGTCGATGCAGGGGACACGGGTTCGTGCCCCGGTCCGGGAAGATTCCACATGCCACGGAGCAGCTGGGCCCGTGAGCCATGGCCGCTGAGCTTGCATGTCTGGAGCCTGTGCTCCGCAACAGGAGAGGCCACAACAGTGAGAGGCCCGTATACCGGAAAAAAAAAAAAAAAAGCCATCAAAATTTTCCAGTGGAGAAATTAAGACTGAGAAATAGAACTTGTTAGATGTCTTGGAGTTGAACACAAGGGTCTAAACTAAGAGAAGATATCAGGATGTTTTTGTAACTTAATGTTGGATTTTATATCCACAGACACAAGCTCTTTCTACGAGCTACTCCAGCCCTCGTCCCTGACTTCAAGGGCAGACACCATAGCACACATGTGTCGTTTGGTATGTGTATACCCTGCTTCTTTAAAAAGTACAATCACTTACCACAAAACATCTTAATAAGCTGGAACAGAAGACAAACCAAGGAGGAAAGAAAGAATACATACCATCAGGATTAACCTATATTTTCTATAATTTGACTATAATATTTAACTCTGCACCTGCTGGCAGCCAACACATAAAAGGAAATACAAACCTTACATAGATCTTATTGGAAAGAAAGAACTGTACCTCAAGCAATTAATGTTTTTTTGATGGCATTAAAATCTACAAATTCTTGCTCGGGTCTTAAGATGGAGAAGTGGGCACTACTCTCAACAGCTCTTATGACACCAGATTCAGAGATGGAGTTCTTAAGTCTAGGGACATAAAATTAAATCCAGTGAAGGTTTTTTCTAATATGATACAGGGATAGAGCTTTCTGATTATCTAAATTGATTTGCTTTGGCTTCCCATAAACTAGTCAGTATATCACTTTAGTTACGTTTAGTGACTCTCCTTTCCTACTCACCCAATTTTGCAAAAACATAGCACCAAATTTATGTTTCACTTTTCATTTACTGATCACCTGAAACCTTGTTTCTATCTCCACTACTTTAACAGAAATTCTGTAAGTTAAATCTTGTCTTTTTTATGCCCAGATCTCCTGGAAGTTGTTCACCTTTTACCTAGTGGATACTCTCTGCTACACTTTATACCTGTTAAACATTCACTCTCAAAGCTCTCTCTTCCCTTGATTTCCACAATACCTTGCTTATTTGTTCTTCTCATGCTACCCTGTTCCTCCTATGTCTCCATCATGAACGTTTTCTATCTTAAATGTTGATACTCTGTGGTTACCACCTTCACCTACTACTCTTAACTTGATGCATTCTATTAAGTTTATGCTGTCCATTATCATTCTTTCAACAACCAGATGACTTCCAACTTTAAATTTCCTAATCAGCTACCTAGGTCATTGGATTTATACCTAGTTCTCTGCTATAGTTATAGTTGAAAATATCATAATGCCTCAAACTGAATTTTCCTCCGTTTTTAAGACTGACTCCCCTTCTTCCATTTTTCTTTTTTCAACCTGTATCTTCAGCTCATTTGGGCAGTATCACCATACTTCCATCCCATTCCTTAAGCTAGAAATCCAGCCATCATCTTTGACTTCTCTTTTCAGTGCCCATTTAATCAATTATCAAGTTCAAGACCTCCTGATGTTTATCTCTTAAAATGTCCAAAACCCAATATTTTTCTCCATCTTTATTTACCCCAAGTTCTGGCTATCATATC
This sequence comes from Neophocaena asiaeorientalis asiaeorientalis, assembly GCF_003031525.2. NCBI lineage: Eukaryota > Metazoa > Chordata > Mammalia > Artiodactyla > Phocoenidae > Neophocaena > Neophocaena asiaeorientalis. Next base: position 1,263,708 of record NW_020173042.1, read on the forward strand.
TGTTATTCATATGGTTGGAGTTTATTATTGTCTGTAGTTAACGCCCCAGGGAATACTCATCAGTGTGAGCTCCCCCAGAGGTCACTATTTTTGCACCAAGACCTGGCCCCACCCAACAGCCCGCAGCCTCCAGTGCTGGGATGCCTCAGGCAAAACAACGAACAGGATGAGAACATAGCCTCACACACCAGCAGAGAGGCTGCCTAAAGTCATCCTGAGCCAACAGCCACCTATAAACAAAACCCCTTGACACAGCCCCGCCCACGAGAGGGACAAAACCCAGCTCCACCCACCAGTGGGAAGACACCAGTCCCTCCCACCAGGAAGCCTGCACAAGCCCTTGGACCAACCTCACCACCAGGGGGCAGACACCGGAACCAAGAAGAGCTACAGTCTTGCAGCCTGAGGAAGGGAGACCACAAACAGAGAAAGTTAGACAAAATGAGACAGCAGAGAAATATGTTCCAGGTGAAGGAACAAGATAAAACAGCAGAAGAACAACTAAGTGAAGTGGAGATAGGCAATCTACCTGAAAAAGAATTCAGAGTAACAATAGTAAAGTTGATCCAAGATCACGGAAAAAAGAATAGGGGCACAGACCGAGAGGATACAAGAAATGTTTAATAAAGAGAAGCTTAAAAGAACAGATATGAACAGTACAATTACTGAAATGAAAAATACACTAGAAGGACTCAATATCAGAATAAATGAGGCAGAAGAACAAATAAGTGAGCTGGAAGATAGATTGGTGGAAATCACTGCTGTGGAACAGAATAAAGAAAGAAGAATGAAAAGTAATGAGGACAGTCTGAAACCTCTGGGACAACATTAAACACATCAACATTTGCCATATAGGGGGCCAAGAGGAGGAGAGAGAGAGAAAGGGCCTGAGAAAATATTTGAAGGGATTATAGCCAAAAACTTCCCTAACATGGGAAAGGAAACACTTACTGAAGTCCAGGAAGCACAGAGTCCCACTGAGGATAAACCCAAGGAGGAACACACCGAGACACACATAAATCAAATTGACAAAAGTTAAAGACAAAGAGAAAATATCAAAAGCAACAAGGGAAAAGCAACAAATAACATACAAGGGAATCCCCACAAGGTTATCAGCTGGTTTTTCAGCAGAAAGTCTGCAGGCCAGAAGGGAGTGGTACAGTATATTTAAAGTGATGAAGGTGAAGAAGCTACAACCAGGAATACTCTACCCAGAAAGGCTCTCGTTCAGATTTGACAGAGAAATCAAAAGCTTTACAGACAAGCAAAAGCTAAGAGAATTTAGTACCACCAAACCAGCTTTACAACAAATGCTAAAGGAACTTCTCTAGATGGAAAAGAAAATGCCACAACTATAAACAAGAAAATTACTAATGGGAAAGCTCACAGGTAAAGGCAAACATACAATTATGGTAGGAAATCATCCACACACAAATATGGTATCAAAACCAGCAATCATGAGAAGAGTACAAATGCAGGATATTGGAAATGCATTTGAAATTAAGAGACCAGCAATTTTAAACAATCTTGTATATATATAGACTGCTATAATAAAACCCCACAGTAAGCACAAACCAAAAATCTACAGTAGGTACGCACACAAAAAAGAAAAGCAATCCAAACACAACACTAAAGATAGTCATCAAATCACAAGAGAAGAGAACAAAAGAGGAAGGGAAGAAAAAAGACCTACAAAAACAAAACCAAAACAATTAACAAGATGGAAATAAGAACATACATATCAATAATTACCTTGACTGTAAATGGATTAAATGCTCCAACCAAGAGACACAGACTGGCTGAATGGATAAAAAGAAAAGACCCATATATATGCTGTCTACAAGAGACCCACTTCAGATCTAGGGACACATACAGACTGAAATTGAAGGGATGGAAAAAGGTATTCCATGCAATGGCAATCAAAAGAAAGCTGGAGTAGCAATACTCGTATCAGACAAAATAGTTGTTCAAATAAAGACTGTTACAAGAGACAAACAAGAACACTACATAATGATCAAGGGATCAATCCAAGAAGAAGATACAATTGTAAATAAATATACATCCAACACAGCATTTGCCTTATATATCAAGGTGCTCCTAACAGTCATAAAAGGAGAAATAGACAGTAACACAATAATAGTGGGGGACTTTAACACCCAACTTTCATCAATGTACACCTCATCCAGACAGGAAATCAATAAGGAAACAGAGCCTTAAATGACACATTAGACCAGATGGACTGAATTGATATTAATATAACATTCCATCCCAAAGCAGCAGAGTATGCATTCTTCTCAAGTGTACATGGAACAGTCTCCAGGATAGATCACATTCTGGGCTACAAAGCAAGGCTAAGTAAAATTAAGAATACAGAAATCACATCAACCATCTCCTCCGGCCACAACACTATGAGATTAGAAATCAACTACAAGAAAAGACCTGTAAAAAAAACCCCCACAATCATGTGGAGCCTAAACAACATTACTAAAAAAACACTGAATTACTAAAGAAATCAAAGAGGAAATAAAAGCCTAGAGACAAATGAAAATGAAAACACAACAATCCAAAAGCTATGGGAAGCAGCAAAAGAAGTTATAAGAGGGAGATTTATAGAACAATCATGTGGAGGCTAAACAACATTACTAAAAAAACACTGAATTACTAAAGAAATCAAAGAGGAAATAAAAGCCTAGAGACAAATGAAAATGAAAACACAACAATCCAAAAGCTATGGGAAGCAGCAAAAGAAGTTATAAGAGGGAGATTTATAGCAATAAAATCGTACCTCAGGAAACAAGAAAAATCTCAAATAAAAAAACCTAACCTTACACCTAAAGCAACTAGTGAAAGAAGAACAAACAAGACCCAAAGTTAGTGGAAGGAAAGAAATCATAAAGATCAGAGCAGAAATAAATGAAATAGAGGTGAAGAAAACAATAGAAAAGACCAATGAAACTAAAAGCTGGATCTTTGAAAGGATGAAACTGATAAACCTTTAGCCAGACTCATCAAAACAAAAAGGGAGAGGGCTCAAATCAATAAAATTAGAAATGAAAAAGATGTTACAGCTGAAACCACAGAAATACAAAGGATCATAAGAGACTACTACAAGCAACTATATGCCAATAAATTGGACAAACTAGAAGAAATGAGCAAATTCTTAGAAGGATACAATATTCCAAGAATGAACCAGGAAGAAATAGAAAATATGAACAGATCAATCACAAGTATCAAAATTGAAACGGTGATTTAAAAACTTCCAACAAACAAAAGTCCAGGACCAGATGGCTTCACAGGCAAATTCTATCAAACATTCAGAAAAAAGTTAACACCTATCCTTCTGAAACTCTTCCAAGAAAACTGCAGAGGAAGGAACACTCCCAAACTCATTCTCTAAGGCAGTCGTCACACCTTGATACCAAAACCAAATGAAGGTACCACACAAAAAAGAAAATTACAGGCCAATATCACTGATAAACACAGATGCAAAAGTCACCAACAAAAGCCTAGAAAACTGAATCCAACAATATATTAAAAGAATCATACACCATGATCAAATGGGATTTATCCCAGGGATGCAAGGATTTTAAAAAGTTAACACCTATCCTTCTGAAACTCTTCCAAGAAAACTGCAGAGGAAGGAACACTCCCAAACTCATTCTCTAAGGCAGTCGTCACACCTTGATACCAAAACCAAATGAAGGTACCACACAAAAAAGAAAATTACAGGCCAGTATCACTGATAAACACAGATGCAAAAGTCACCAACAAAAACCTAGAAAACTGAATCCAACAATATATTAAAAGAATCATACACCATGATCAAATGGGATTTATCCCAGGGATGCAAGGATTTTTCAATATCTGCAAATCAATCAGTGTGATATACCACATTAACAAACTGAAGAATAAAAACCATATGATCATCTCAATAGATGCAGAAAAAGCTTTCAACAAAATTCAACACCCATTTATGATTAGAAAAAACCTCTAGAAAGTGGGCATAGAGGGAACCTACTTCAATGTAATAAACGGCATGTATGACAGACCCACAGCTAACATCATACTCAATGGTGAAATCTGAAAGCATTTCCTCTAAGATCAGGAACAAGACAAGGATGTCCACCCTTGCCACCTTTATTCAACATGGTTTTGGAAGTCCTCACCATGACAATAATAGAAGAAAAAGAAATAAAAGGAATCCAAACTGGAAAAGAATTAAAACTGTTACCGTTTGCAGGTGACATAATACTATACATAGAAAATCCTAAAGTCACTAACCAGAAAACTACTAGAGCTCATCAATGAATTTGGTAAAGTTGAAGGATACAAAATTAATACAGAGAAATCTTTTGTATTTCTACACATTAACAACAAAAGAGCAGAAAGAGACATTAAGGAAACAATCCTGTTTACCAATGCATGAAAAATAATAAAATACCTAAGAATAAACCTACCTAAGGAGGGAAAAGACCTGTACTCTGAAAAATATAAGACACTGTGAAAGAAACCGAAGATGACACTAACAGATGGAAAGATATACTGTGTTCTTGGATTGGAAGAATCAGTATTGTCAAAATGACTATACTACCCAAAGCAATCTACAGATTCAATGCAATCCCTATTAAATTACCAATGGCATTTTTCATAGAACTAGGGCAAAAACATTTTTAATTTGTATGGAAAGACAGAAGACCCTGAATAGAGCAATCCTGATAAAGAAAAATGGAGCTGGAGGAATCAGGCTCCCTGACATCAGACTGTACTACAAAGCTACAGTTATCAAAACAGTATAGTAGTGGCACAAAAAGAGAAATATAGATCAAAGAAACAGGATAGAAAGCCCAGGAATAAACCCACACACCTGTGGTCAGTTAATCTATGACAAAGGAGGTGAAAATATACAATGAAGAAAAGACAGTGTCTTCAATAAGTGGTGCTGGGAAAACTGGATAGCTACACGTAAAAGAATAAAATTGGAACATTCTCTAACATCACACACAAAAATAAAATCAAAATGGATTAAAGACCTAAATGTAAGACCAGATACTATAAGACTCTTAGAGGAAAACATAGAACACTCTTTGATGTAAATCACAGCAATATCTTCTTGGATCCACCTCCTAGAGTAATGAAAATAAAAACAAAAATAAACAAATGGGACCTAATTAAACTTAAAAGCTTTTGCACAGCAAAGGAAGCCACAAACAAAGCAAAAAGACAACCCACAGAATGGGAGAAAATATTTGCAAACAAAACAACTGACAATGGATTAATCTCCAAAATATACAAACAGCTCATGCAGCTCAGTATCAAACAACCCAATCAAAAAATGGGCAGGAGATCTAAATAGACATTTATCCAAAGAAGACATAGAGATGGCCAATGGGCATGTGAAAAGATGCACATCACTAATCATTAGAGAAATGCAAATCAAAACAACAATGAGGTATCCCCTCTCACCAGTCAGAATGGCCATCATCAAAAAGTCTACAAACAATAAATGCAGGAGAGGGTGTGGAGAAAAGGGAACCCTCCTACATTGTTGGTGGGAATGTAAATTGGTACAACCATTATGGAGAATACTATGGAGGTTCCTTAAAAAATTAAAAATGTAACTATCATATGATCCAGCAATCCCACTCCTGGGCATATATCCAGAGAAAACCATAGTTTGAAAAGAAACATGCACCCCAATGTTCACTGCAGCACTATTTACAGTAGCCAAGACATGGAAGCAACCTAAATGTCCATCAACAGAGGAATGGATAAAGAAGATATGGTACGTATATACAATGGAATATTACTCAACCATAAAATGAATGAAATAATGCCATTTGCAGCAACATGGATAAACCCAGAGATTAGCATACTAAGTGAAGTAAGCCAGAGAAAGAAAAATATCACATGATATCACTTATACGTGGAATCTAAAAAAATGATACAAATGAACTTATTTACAAAACAGAAACAGACTCACAGACATAGAACACAAACTTATGGTTACCAAAGGGTAAAGTTGAGGGGAAGGGATAAATTAGGAGTTTGGGATTAACATATACACACTACTATATATAAAATAGACAATCAACAAGGACCTACTATATAACACAGGGAACTCTACTCAATGATCTGTAATAACCTATATGGGAAAGCAATCTGAAAAAGAATGAATATATATGAATCACTTTGCTGTACACCTGAAACTAACACAACATTGTAAATCAACTATAGTCTAATATAAAATAAAAATTAAATTAAAAAAAAAACTTCCAGGTTTTATTCAGTTTCCATTTTTTTCTTCCAATTTACATTCTAATCTACTTTAACTACAAAGCTAACAGTGTCATACCCTGCTTGATGCTTTAAAATGTGCCAACCCCCAACTATTTGGATTTTTGTACATACACTGTGCTGCTTCTTGCCAGCCTGCTACAGCACTTTGGTACATATGTCATGCTTCTGTTCTTCTTTGACTCATCTTTTGAGAGCAGAGATATCACCTCCTGTTCTTACTGTACTTATATAGTTTTAATGTCATTTATTTGTATTTTTGCTTTTCTTATAATTTGAGGATAAGTTCATGCCGTGCTTAATACATGTTTAATGAATGACTGAGTGAATGAATTGTGAATGCATCTAAGAGAATTTAAAATTTGTAGTAGAGCAACTGAGGAGAGTATATTCATTAGTTTTCTCCAGGAACAGTCTTTAAAGACCTTTTAGAAACTAGATAGCCAATAGCTTAATACTATTTGGAGGTTCCAAAGAGAGAACTTTTAAATACAGTTAACATTAGACTTTTATCCTTAGGTGCCACATGATAATATTATTATAACCTCCTTGATAACTAGCATTGATTTGAAAAATTCAGATTTTATTTTAGCGAATGAGTCAGTCACATGGTTTAGTAAGCCTCAGGTATACTTGGACATTTACTTAAGCTATGCGTATACTACTTTTATACACATGGTATCTCCTGTCTTAACCAGATGCTATTTTAACAGTTCCTGACACAGGCTGTCCCAATTTCCCAATAAAATATCTATGAGGAACCTAGAGAAAAGAAGTTCAAGATCGTGACGAGACAAGTAGAACTGACTTTGATCTGTTGTGTGGAGGGAATTTCATTCCCTGTAAGGCAGATGATATTAGATTAATAAAAACAAACGGGGGCTTCCCTGGTGGCGCAGTGGTTGAGAGTCCGCCTGCTGATGCAGGGGACACGGTTCGTGCCCCAGTCCGGGAGGATCCCACATGCCGCGGAGCGGCTGGGCCCGTGAGCCACGGCCGCTGAGCATGCGCGTCCGGAGCCTGTGCTCCGCAACGGGAGAGGCCGCAACAGTGAGGGGCCCGCGTACCGCAAAAAAAAAAAAAAATGGGGTCACCCATGATGTTTCTGCCAGAAACAGGCCTGGCGTGAAAGTAGAAGAGAAACAGTTTGTATTTCTTTTCCTGTCCCCTAGTTCAGAAAGATTTGGCCTGTACCAGCTATAAAACCAGACGGGCATTCACCAGGTGGATGCCGACTTTTCAAAGTAACCAGACTAATGTCTCCAGCCCTCCAATAGTACCTTCTTCCAACTTCCATTCAGAGATAATACTAATGACTGGAAGGACATGGAGGTTGGGAGTCATCCTGGGAAGCAAGGGGTCTCGAAACAGACAGGTGCTACTGCAGTGGGAGCTGGGGGAGTTTGCATCTCCATAAACCCTGCCAACTGCCATTTTTCATGGGCTCCATTACTTACTCCTGTCATGGGATTGGGGGGTAAGTACAGATGGAAAAAAATTTGTTCTAGATACAAAAACCAGTAAATAATACAGAACTGTGTAAAACAGTCTATAACTCAAGACATCACTAGCAGGCACAGAGAACTAACTATGCCTCAAACAGGGGTCAGTCCTCTCTACTCTGACCTCTGAAATGTGTCCTCAAAAATGCCCTATTGGCACAGCAAGCCCAACAAACTGCAATTCATCCTGCTAACCTCCTTAATCGTATTGATGGTAACATCATATTACAGTCATTCTGCCTCAGAGTTTTTCAGCTTTTATTTTCTTCCCAACATCTAGTTGCTTGTCACCTCCTTCCCAAATTCCGGTACATACCTGACTGTCTTTCCCCATGGCCACCCAAATGCTTATTACCGCTCAATGAAATGAGTGAATTAGCTTCCAAAATGCCATTTCTGATCCAGACATACATTTTTTTTTCTCAAGCCAGTCTGAGTCTGGCATGATCTTATTAGTCATAACAAAGCACAACTCTGATCACATCACTCCACTCATGCTTTTCAATACTTCTCCACTGTGAATCTGGAGAAGCCAGAAATGACTAGCCAGACAAGGCTGTATTTTGTGTCTTTTGATCCTTTTGTTCTATGAAAAAGGAACCATGACTTATGAAGTAGCCCTGTGAAATACAGTGAGAACCAAAAGTCCACACAAATGATAGAGATGCTGATTTTACAGCGCTTTTCAGATTTTTAGACTCAGCACCTTTTGGACAAAATAAAGAACCTCATTCACCATCAAGAAAATAAAAAGAATTTTGATACATGACAGAAATTTTGAAAGACAAATACCATGTATACTGTAACTCTTTGGACTACTCCTTTGTAATACTGAGGACGCCCTAATGAGTATAAATTTACCATACATCACACTGTAAGAAGCAATAATGATGAAAACTGTCAAGGTTCTCTGAAGTTTAAGTTGAAGTATTACTCATATCAAAAGCATTGCCGATTCCATTACAATGAGGAAACATCTCAGAGATCATTTAATGGAGTAAAATTCCCTCCATAGAGAAGATAGAAAAAGACATACATAAACCCTATGCAGTTGAAAGAGGACATATTGCTGGATAGCTCACTGAGGGATCGGCAGTTTAAATGCTAAACCTTGTTAGCTGTGTACAGGAAAGTTAAATGTTAATTCCAGGATTTACTGGTCTTAAAATACTCAAGATTAAACCTTCCAAGATCGAAGACCTTGTGTCAAGTCAGATCCACCTAATGGAAATATGTGGCCCTTCTGCTGTTAGATTAATAAAATCTCACTCATCCTTCAAATTCTTCTCCTTTTAAACCCTTCCTGACTACTCTGGCCTGAAGTCCTTCAGCCACACTCTGGACTTTGCCTTAAGTATTTATTTGACGATGAACCATGGATCTTCTGTGAGATGCTATTACTGCGTTTTTGTTTTAAACTATACATTTCTTATGCACATTTTCACACGTATATCAATCTGCCTCCTTCTCTACACACAGAATATGTCTCTCCCCCCCACCATGAAACCACCAACGGGTGAAAAATAAGGAGCAGGAGGGACACAGAGGAAGAAATCACACGTGTGCCTGGAACTGGCCCTGAGTTCACCCACAGCATTTGTCCGCAAGAATTCAGGAGGGAGTGTGCAGTAACGATACCCCTTACATCTCAGGATGACCTCTTGAGCGTTCAGGATGGAACAGTTTGACTCTCCTACTGTGGTCATCACAGTGCTCTGCAGATAAAACTGTGTAAGAGTCTCTAGCAGTTAGGACTAATAGAACAAGCTCTCTAACAGTCTATAATCAGCATCAATACTGCTTTGCAAACCTATCAAACTTTTCCCAACTTCCTTTCACAAGCTAATCAGAATGACATGAATACCTGGATCAATGATAGGTCCAATTAATCCTAATATCACTGCTTACATGGAGTGGAGAAGTCTTTTATGCCCCTACTCCAGATGGGAATCTAAAAGCTTTTCATAAGGCAGCTCTCCACATTGAGTAGAATGTCCATGTTCGTGCCGATAGCTACATCTGAAAGGAGCCTCCTTTTCTCAGGGTAATGATTCCCTTAATGAGGACTTTTCTGAAGATACTCGCCTGGAAGGTCAGAAAGCCTACCCTGGGTCAACTTCAAGACACAATTAAGTAGGAATTGAAGGTCATTCAACTCATCACTTGGAAAATAAGTATTTCTCAACATAAAAGGGTAATTAAATGTGATGCCTTCAGTGTCTCAGCAATGCCTATACTGTTTAGCATTGTAGTTTTAATACACGTTTCAAACAGTTTCCTGCTTGCTCTGTCACTGGTCATTGTAATTATTTTAATTAATCATGAAACAGACATTTACTGAGCATTTATGATAAATCAGGTATCATGCTAGGTGGATGGTCAATGACTTTTCTTAAAATATTTATATGCTTTAAAATAGGAAATTTGTAATATGTACAACATTGTATAACTTCTTCCTCTTTTTCCCAGTTCTGCCATTTACTAGTTGTGTGAAATGATCGAGATAGATCACACACACACACACACACACACATCTTTGTCTTAGAATCGTATTCTTTTATCTTTTCATCTCAATCCAATCTCTTATGCATTTTACTCCTCCACTGAGACCATATCTTCTTTCATCCTACTGAGAGAAACGAGCACTTTATAACAATTACTTCTCGCTCCTACATTCAATGATTTGTGGATATACACTCTTCTTCTTAAACTTTAAGATAATGTTCTCCTTCCTCCATTGAAATAATGTACTTGATTTCTTTTTTTTTTTTCTCTTCAACCCCAAATGTGTGGAGGAATACACAGACTTGATGTTGAGAAGGTGAGTTGATTACCACTTTCAGTGTGTTACGTGCCCTTAAAGGTTGAAGGAAACCCAAGTTAGGCATATGGGTAGGGTAGGCTTATGGGTATAGCTCTTATTTCGAATTCTACTATCAAAGATAAGCATTTAGTGCAACTCTGAGTAACTGAGGTGAGATCTTTTCCTTTTTCTCATTGCCTCCATACCTATAAAAAATTAAAATACTTTGTCCAGAATATACTATTCCGACCACAAATCTGATTATAAAGGTTTACATGTAGAGAATATACTAGTTTCCATCCTACCTTTCAACTCCTTCTGTGGTAGAGTAATACCCCCATCCCCAAAGATGCTCATGTCCTAATCCCTGGAACCTTTGAATGTGTACCCTTACATAGCAAATGGGACTTTGCAAATGTGATCAAGGATACAGACCTTGAGATGAGGAGGTTGTCTGATTTAGCCAGGTGGGCTCAAAGTTCCCATGAGTTCTTTAAAGGGAAGACCTTTTCCAAGCTGTGGTCCCAGAATGATGGGACAAAGGAAGAAGAGGCAAGAGTAATAAAAATCTTGAGGACTCTGTCTGCTGTTGCTTCTTTGAAGATGGAAGAAGAAGGTGGTCAAGAGCCAAGGAATGTGGGCCACCTCCAGAAGCTGGAAGAGGCTTCTTCCCTAGAGCCTCCAGAAAAGAAAGCAGCTCTGCTGACACCTTGATTTTAGCTCAGTGAGACTCACACCAAACTTCTGACCTAAAGAAGTCTAAGATAATAAAATTTGTGCTGTTTTAAGGCACAGAGTTTGTGGTAATTTTGTATGAAAGCAGTAGAAAACTAATATACCATCCAAAACAACATTCTGGAGTTTAAGTTTCTGAATGCACATAGAAAGCTAGGAAGAAAAGACATAGCAGTACCACTGCTGTCCATATACTTAGGAACAGCTACTTCAATTTTCTCATTAATCCAGAGCCTGGGTCTCTGAAACAGGGAGAAAATATGTATTTAGAAAAAAAATAAAATGATAATATCACTATTGCCACAAATAGGAAGTTTTGTTTTGTTCCCTTTCTAACTAAAAGTTCAAAGCATCTACACTGAGAATTTAACATCTGATTTGGCAAATTCATAGGTAGAGGCTAACTGTGATAGAACAGAGGGCTCCAGATAACACAGGACTTATTATCTTTTAATCAGAGGATTGATCATTGTAGAAAGCCAGATGAGTTCTTGTCCCAACTCTAGTGCTGTGGACTGTGAAACTGTCAGTGGAACTTTCTGAGAGTCTGTATCTTCATTTGTTAACTCAGAGTTATATGAAGCGCCCTCTTTAGTCTCTTCTAGATTTGTATGCCAATATTTCCAATAAATTCATTAGTTATTTTGATGTTTATGTAGTGAGAAGTTATTATTTACCAGGGCTAGAAAAACTACAAAGAATCCTTCTGGAAGAAACAAAAAGGTAAAGTATTGAAGCTCCAAGTTTACTTTGAGATTGTGGTATGTGAAATAAAAGTAAAGAGGATGTGATTGCAGGTAAAGGAGAGCCTCTCTGAAGAGATGACATCATAATGAAACATCATTTAGATGCTCTCTAAAATGAGACCATCTCTCAGATTCTAGGAACCAATGGATGTCTGGGTGAAGGATTAGGAAATGGGAAAAGATACTGAGAGGGTATGACCAGCAGTGAGGGAGAAAAAAAAAAGGGAATGTGATTTAAGGAGAGAGAAAAATATATGAAATAGTCATTTCAGAAAGTGAGAAATAATGACATTATCCAGCAGTGTTGAGTGACTAAAGTTTGTGATCATAAACTTAACGTGGAACTAGTTGTTCCATTTTGTGATTTTTCACAAATAAAAATTCACCAAGAAAGAGTGGATAATTGGTTTCAACAAACTGTGTTTCTGTTTATGGGTATGAAAGATGAAAGAGTGGAGAAGGGAGAGTCCATGTGAAGTAGTTAATAACTTGATAAACCATGAGATATAAGCTGAATGAGGTAGGCAATGAATATAGGAGAAAGCTGATAAATTGAGGAAAGGGGATAGATTCAAATAAAAATGTATCCTGGGCTACAATAATTTGGTAACAGGAGTACTAGAATAAGTGGTCTGGAGGGAGAGAGGCATTATGGAGAATGGGATGTTTGAAATCAAAATGTCAGATGTGCTATAGTTTCGGGTTATGAAGAAAGGTCAGGTTGAGGCTCCAGATGGTGGAGTGGGAGGATGTGGAGCTCACCTCCCCTCACAAACACATCAAAATGTATCTATATGTGGAATAATTCTCATAGAAAACTAACTGGAAACTGGCAGAAGAACCTGTGTACAGCCAAGGCTGCAATAAACATTCCCACGTAATCAGGTAGGACAGGAGGAAAAGCATCAGGTCTGGACCTGTGTCCCTTGGAGGGGACTAAGGAAAAGGGAGATTGCACAGGTGGACACTCACCCTGGGGAGTGAGAGGGTTGAGCCACAGACTAGGCATCCCAGTCCTGGGATTCTATGGAAAGGAGACAAGCCCACTTGTCTACTTGGAGAACTACTGGGATAGATAGAAAGGCTGGAGAATCCTAGACTCCACTCATGCACAAGTACTGGCTTGGGCTTGCCACCAGACAGGACAGAGAGAGGTCTGCCCTAGTGGCTACTGCCTCACCAAGCTCCTGAATCAAAGCTGAGTGAAAACCCTGCCCCAGTCACTCCATGCCACAGGTTGGCACTGGATGTAGGGCAGTCAGTTCCTGGAAAAAGACTCAATCTAGGGACACAGAGATGGCCCAGGGGCCTGGGATGTGGTCCAGGTGGGGTGGCAGTGCCATTGTTGGAGCTTACTCAGTGTCACAGAAACAGCCACTTCAATTCCTGCAACCACAATGCCATGATCCCTAATGCCAGCCAAAGGAATGCTCTGGCCCCGCCCACTCCACACCGTAACCTTGCACTAGTTATGGGATGACCGTAACAGGTGAAAAGACACGACCTTGTTGCTGCATCTGAGCGGAGCCACAGGTAATCACACAGGCAGCACATCCAACTTCTGTAAGCACATGAGCCCCATTTACTACAGCACTCTCCTCCTTTGGGGCAAAATCTCCAATGCAGGGAGAAGGAAGAATATACAAGAAGGGAAGAGAGCTAGCTCAAGCCTGACCCTCAGGGCATCCACTCCAGCAACTTCAGAACAGACCCTGCCCCTGAAAGGGCAGCAACTGCCCCTGAGCAGAGAGGAAATCCCGCATCACACTCAGCACAGTGTGATCCTCTAACACAAACCACACCCCCTATCCAGATGATAGTGGCCAGCACACCCTGAGGAAAGACGTGGCTGGCATCCACATCAAATCCAGCCCTTGCGTCAAAGACACTGGACACACACAGTCTACATAGGAATGCTCCCACATGAAAACACCCACTCAAGACCACCATAAATAACTGTCATCTAAATTTATAGAGATCAAGAGAGTTAAGTAAAATGAAAATGCAGGGGAACTACTCTCAATTGAAAGTGCCAGAGAAAACCTATGAAAAAATAATGAAACAAAGCTAATCAGTCTGACAGACAATAAGTTCAAAAAGTTGGTAATAAAAATGCTAACTGAATAAAGAGAATCAATCTAAGCACAGATCGTTTTAACAAGGCACTAGAAACTATAAAGAAGACCCAATCAAAAATAGATAATTCAACTTCTGAGATAAAAAGCATTCTAGAAACAATGAATAGCAGACTAAATGACACAGAAAACCACACAAGTGATCTGGAAGATAGAATAATGGAAATCACCCAATCAGAAGAGCAGACAGAAAGACAAGTAAAAAAATGAAAGCAACATACAAGATCTATGGGATAATACAAAATGTGCCAACATCCACATTATAGGGGTTCCAGAAGGAGAAGAGGGAGATAAGGGGATCTAAAATGTATCTGAAGAAATTATGGCTGAAAACTTCCCAGATGTAAAGAAGGAAACAGATAGCAATGTACAGGAAGTACGGAGGGCCTCAAGTAAGATGAACCCAGACAAACCCAGAGCAAGGCATATTATAATTAAAATAGCAAAAGTTAAAGATGAAGGGAGCATTCTAAAGGCAGTGAGAGAAAAAGAGTCAGTTACAAGGGAACCCCCATAAGGCTATCAGCTGATTTCTCTGCAAAGACTTTCCAGGCCAGAAAGAAGCGGCATGATATATTCAAAGTCTTCAAAGGGAAAAACCTGCAACCTAGGATATTCTACCCATCGAGATTATCATTTAGAATAGAAGGAGAGAGAAAGAATTCCCCAAGTAAGCAAAAACTAAGAATTCAGCAATGCTAAACATGCCATAAAAGAAATATTGAAGGATCTTCTCTAAATAGAAAATAAGGATCTATAGGAAAGGGATAATCCCAATAGGAAAGGCAAATATATAAAAGGATTGAAGATCACTTAAATAAATCAGTATGCAGATTAAAAAACAAAAGTCTTAAAAGCAACTATAACTACAATAAAGGGGTAAGCATGAAGATGTAAAATATGATATCAAAAATACAAGATGTGGGGGAGGGGAGTAAAAAATGTCGATCTTTTAGAATGTATTTGAACTTAAATGACTATCAGTATAAAGCAAATAGATACAATCTTGGGTCATATAAGTATATATTAACCCCATGGTAACCACAAATTCAAAACCTACAATAGATACACAAAAACAACAAAGAAAGGAACTCAAGCATACTACAAAAGAAAATCATCAAACGAGGAAAAAATAGAAGAAGAAATGAACAAAGAACTATAAAACAACTGGAAAACAAGGAATAAAATGGCAAGAAGTACATACCTATCAATAATTACTTGAAATATCAATGGACTAAATGCTCCAATCAAAAGTCTTAGGGTGGCTGATTGTACAAAAAACAAGACCCTCCAATATGCTGCCTACAAAAAATTTACTTCAGGGTGAAAGACATACGCAGATGGAAAGTGAGGGGATAGAAAAAGATACCTCATGCAAATGGAAACAAAAGAAAACAGGGATAGCAATACTCATATCGGACAAAATAGACTTTGAAACAAAGGCTATAATGAAACACAAAGAAGGGCATTTTTTAGTGATAAAGGGATTGATAACAAGAGGAGGATATGACACTCATTAACATACACACACCCAACACAGGAGCACCTAAATATATAAAGCAAGTACTAACAGGCATAAAGGGAGAAATTGACAATAATACAGTAATAGTAGGGAACTTTAATACCCCACTGACATCAATAGACAGAAAATCATAAAGGTAACAGAGGTCCTAAATGACACAGTATAACATTTGGACTTACTTGATACCTACAGGACACTACATCCATATAAAGCAGAATACACATGCTTTTCAAGTGTGCATGGAATGTTCTGTAGAATGTATCACATACTAGGTCACAAAACAAGTCTCAGCAAATTTAAGAGGACAGAATTTATATCAAGCATCTTTTCCAACCACAAGAGTGTGCAACTAGACATCAACTACAGGAAGAAAAATGGGAAAAGAGCAAACACATGGAGACTAAATAATATGCTACTAAAAGACCAATGGGTCAACAATGAAATCAAAGAGAAAATCAGAAAATACCTTAAGACAAATGAAAATGAAAACACATTCCAAAATCTATGGGATGCAGCAAAAGCAGTTCGAAGACTGAAGTTCATAGTGATACTGGTCTTCAACAAACAAGAAAAATCTCAAATAAACAGCCTAGCCTACCACCTAAAAGAATTATAAAAGGAAGAACAGACAGAGCCCAAAGGTAGCAGAAGAAGGTAATAATAAATACCAGAGAGGAAATAGAGATTAAAAAAAAAATCAATGAAACCAAGAGCTTGTTTTCTGAAAAGTTAAACAAAATTGATAAACCTTTAGCCAGGCTCATCAAGAAGAAAAGAGAGAGAACCCAAATAAACAAAATAAGAATGAATGTGGAGAAATAACAGCTGAAACCACAGAGATACAAAAAATCACAAGAGAATACTATGAATAGTTACATGCTAACAAATTGGACAACCTTGAAGAAATGGATAAATTTGTAGAAGCATACAGCCTGCCAAGACTGAGTCAAGAAGAAACAGACCATTTGAACTGTCTGATCACTAGATGTGAAATTGAATCTGTGGGAAAAAACAAAACAAAACAAAACCTCTCAACAAAATTTCAGGACCAGACAGCTTCCCCGGGAAATTCTACCAAACATATAAAGAAGAACTTACACCTGTCCTTCTCAAACTATTCCAAAAATCTGAAGAGGAGGGAACACTCCCACTTTTGTTTATAAGCTTACCATTACCCTGATACCAAAACCAGACAAAGAAAATACAAAAAAAAAAATTACAGGCCAATATCTTTGATGAACAGAGATGCAAAAATCCTCAACAAAATATTAGCAAGCTGAATCCAACAATACATTAGAGTAAGTCCCCTACATATGAACCATCAAGTTGCAAACTTTCAAAGGTGTGGATGTGCTACTACCCAGATATCACTGGATCGATTTTCAAGAGGGTAGATAGAACTGAATCCAGCAAGGAACCAGAACCTGTGCCATCAATGTCAGGCATGAGTGAAATTGCAGCTGGCCCTCCGTCTCCTGTTGCTGACAACCCTTCAGCTCTACCATCTCCCACCTCCTCCCCCTCCTCCAGTCAGTAACTCTTCTTGCCTGTTCACTCAGTGCCAGCCCCTGTATGCCAGCTGTTGTACCGTACTACTGTACTTTTTAAGGTACTGTCCTGTAAGATTAAAAGTGTTTTATTTGGTTTTTGTGTTTGTTTTCTTATGACTTATTTGTTTGAAAAGTATTATAAACCTATTATAGTACAGTACTATATAGCCAATTGTGTTAGTTAGGTACCTAGGCTAACTTTGTTGGACTTATGAACGAATTGGACTTACGAACATGCTCTCAGAACGGATCATTCATATGTAGGGGTCTTACTGTAACAGGATCATACATCATGATTAATTTGGATTTATTCCAGTGTCACAAGGATGGTTATGTATGCAAATCAATCAGTGTGATACATCACATTAACAAAAGGAAAGACAAAAAAAAAAGTATACAGAAGACCTGAATAGAAATTTTACCAAAGAAGACATACAGATGGCTAACAGGAAGATGAAAATATGCTCCACATCACTAATTATTAGAGAATGCAAATCAAAACCACAATGAAGTGTAACCTCATACCTTTTAGAATGGCTATCATTAAAATGTCTACAAATAACAAATGTTGGAAAGGATGTGGAGAAAAGGAGCACTCCTATACTGCTGGTGGGAATGTAAATTTGTGTAGCCACTATGAAAACAGTATGGAGGTTCCTTAAAAAACTAAAAATAGAACTACCATATGATTCAGTAATCCCACTACTGGGTGTATATATCCAAAGAAGATGAAAATACTGATTCCAAAAGATACACGCAATATTCATAGCAGCATACTTACAATTGCCAAGATATGGAAGCAATGTAAGTGCCCATCAACAGATTATTGGATTAAAAAGATGTGGTATACATACAATGGAATACTACTCAGCCATAAAAAGAATGAAATCCTGCCGTTTACAGCAACATGGATGGACCTAGAGAATATCAGGCTTGTGAAGTAAGTCAGACAGAAAAAGACAAATACTATATGATATCACTTATATGTGGACTCTAAAAAATAACACGAATGTATATGCAAAACAAAGTCTCAGAGATACGGAAAACAAACTTGCAGTTACCAAGGGAGAGAGGGAAGGGGGAAGACAAATTAGGGGTATGGGATTAACAGGTACAAAATACTATATATAAAATAGATAAGCAACAAGGATATACTACACAGCACAGGAAATTATATCCATTATCTTAAAATAACCTATAATGGAATACAATCTGCAAAAATGCTGAATCACTATGCCATACACCTGAAACTAACACAATATTGTATATCAACCACACTTCAATTAAAAAGAAAATTCAGGTTGTTCAGTGTGAATGTGTGTCAGGGATAGATCAGAAGAAATGGTTGTTGGAGGGGAGGCTATCAGAACCTGAGACGCCAAGCTGTGCGATTGGCATCTTGCAGATGTTGACCTGAGACTGCTGACCTCCTTCCGGCCGGGAGTCAGGTGGCACTAACTGACAAGGGTTATCAGGAACATAGAAACAGTCTTGCAACTGACCAGCCTATGTCACTTTTGTTCATTTCCTCAAAGAAACAATAGTATTTTTTAAATTGTTCCCCAATTTAGAGTTTAAGTCCTTCCATTTGTGTTTCTGTAAGTTGAAAATCCTGGAGATTTTCATAAACTTCTGATCAGACCCTTTTCAGACTATTCAAAAAGCATCTGACATCATGAACTTTTACTTTTCTTGGAAATTACTTTTTCCATTGAATATACTTTGGAGTGTATCCCAACTATAATTTAGTACATTTTGTCATCAGACACCAGGAAATTATCTGAGTCCACATTATAGCCCCTTTACTCACCACCTTCACCACTTCTCGCAGGCACACACATTGTAGATATTTGCTCCTGTAATGTACTAGTTGTTAGAATTTATGGCATAAACGTTCTAAAATAATTTCTCCAGCCCCAACTGAAGTTAAAATTTTAGTTTACCTTATATTAACTCAATATTATCAGCCAATTATTTTGAAAACTATAAATATAAAATATTGAATTAGTATTAATTCATTAGCTATATTGCATTTTCTTTTTAATAATTATCCAATATTGTTGGATACTCAGTAAATGTTATAAAGTAATAATTTCTAATATAAATAAATATTTATTCTTTCATTGCCTGATGGGATTTTTTTTTAATTCATTAATTAATTAAAAAATAAACCTTAGGGCTTCCCTGGTGGTGCAGTAGTTGAGGGTCCGCCTGCCGATGCAGGGGACACGGATTTGTGCCCCGGTCCGGGAAGATCCCACATGCCGCGGAGCGGCTAGGCCCGTGAGCCATGGCCGCTGAGCCTGCGCGTCCGGAGCCTGTGCTCCGCAACGGGAGAGGCCACAGCAGTGAGAGGCCCGTGTACCACACAAAAAAAATAATAATAAATAAATAAAAATAAACCTTAGTATTGCATGTTTTTATATGCATATATTGCAATGCTGTTCATTTTTCTTCTTCCAGTGGCTAAATATATATTACCATAGTGACTTCCTGAACTATATCTTTCAATGCTATCGATCTGTATTGTTTTTGGTACAGATTTTTATGTGAATATCAACAGTTTTTAACCTATCTGAGTTTCAGCTTTCACTCCTGTAAAATACGGGTAATAAAATATCACACTGAAATTGGGTGAGTTAAAGTATGTGATGCAAATAAAATGGAATTATAAAAATTTCTAAAAACAAAGCATTATGATATGTAATAATCAATATTATGCATAATGTTGATTCATATATAATCCTTTCCAGTTTTCATTTGATATAAGACCCTGAGAGTTAGTCCTGGCCAGGCCCTTGTCCTGACTGGCCTTAGTCTTTTAGGTGAAACTCATATTTAAACAAATGAATAGAAATACAATGTGATAGCTAATTAATAGGGCATAATAATTCTAAGATTTTAAATAGTTGGCTAAGGTATACTTTAACTTATTAAGTTAAATAAAATATTTCCTAAAAATTATTCTAAGATTTACTGTATATTTAATTGTAACCCATTAGATACCTGAACTCACCTGAAATCATTAACTACATTGAAAATCTGTTGGTTATATATATGCTGTGTTAGGGTTCATCAGAGGAACAGAACTAATAGGATTCTAGTCTGTCTACCTGTCTATATACCAATCTATCAAGAGAGAGAAATTTTTCTTATAAGAAATTGTCTCTTGCAACTGTGGAGGCAGAAAGGTTCCATGATCTGCTGTCTGTAATCTGGAAACTCAGGGAAGCTGGTGGTGTTGTCCAGTCTGAGTCCAAAGGTGTGAGAACCGAGGGCAGGAGAAGACCAGTGTCCCAACTCAGTCAGGAAGAGAGAGTGAATCCTCCTTTCTCCACATTTTTGTTCTTTTCAAGCCCTCAGCAGATTGGATGAAGCCCACTCACACTGGGGAGGACAATTGGCTTTACTCAGCCTGCTGATTCAGATGTCACCTCATCCAGAAACACCCTCACAGACACACCAGAAATAATATTTAACCTTCTATCTGGGCACCCCACTGCCTAGTCAAGTTAATACAGAAAATCAACCATCCCATATACTGTGTTCGCCAAGCGGTTCATTTCAATGTACTTTACTCTCTTTTTTACTTCTTTAATTATATATATATATATGTATGTGTGTATACACACACACACATATATATATAATTAAATTTTGCAATTTACTTTATTAAAGACATTCCTATCAATTAAAAGGAACCTTTGTAACTATTTAAAATTACAAAATTTCTCTCAAGATCCCCTTGTTTTTTCCAAGATCCCATTAGGAAAACTATATGTACTGTAAATTATGTTGCTCTTAGGGTTTTTTGGAAAAATGTTAAGTCATACACTTTTATGTTTTATTCCAATGTAACAGAGTTTACTAAGCACACTGTCAAACACACACACACAAAGATGGGCTTTGCAAGTGATCTGTACTTTGTTTATTTCTATTTCTGAGGACTGAGAATGTCAACATTTAAACTTCGTGTTTTCAGTAATTTCCAGGGCTAAGTTGCAGGAAGTTCATCAACATATATTTAAGATTATCTTTTATATGTCATAAGCTCTTCTCTGTGCTGGATGTAGAATAATAAAGCAGAAAACCAGGGTCTTAGTCCCAGAGGCTACTGCAGTCTAGGAGGATGACTTGGACTGTAAACAAGCAAACGTACATAAACAATGTAATTTAAGATTATGACTATGTCAAGAAGAAGGTAAACAGTAACACAGTAGAGTATCATGAGAAGTAGCGGGAGACTGGTTTAGGATGTGTGGTCAGGAAAGGCCTCTCAGAGGTGGTAATTAGCCATGTGATGACAAGAGATAACATGACTTCCAGATGAAAGAAAATGTAAGGAAGACATTAGCAACTTCATGGAATAGAAATCAGTATCAGGAAATAGGAAATAAAGTAAAATAAGGTCAGGAATCAATGAACTAAACAACAAAGATACACTAGAGTATCTTAGAGTACAAATATCCAAACATTATACACACTCTTCCTGAAAATACAATCATTTACCAGGCTGGAATATTCTTAATATAAAAACCAGATACAGTAACTAAGAGAGGGGAGACTAAAGTCGATGTTATACTTGACATAATACAAAAATCCTGAACAACATATAAGCGAAGGGAATACAGTGGTCTATGAGAAATATGCTACTCTCTGACTAAGTTGTGTTTAAACTTTATGTATAAGGACATATCGATATTGGAAAAACCCATAAATATATTGAACACATTGCCAGCCTAAAAGAGAAAAAACAGTCACTCCAATAGATACAGAAAATATATTTGATAATGTATAACACCCATTCTTTATAAAAATTTAGTAAATTGGGAATAGAACTTTGGCTTGATAAACAGTAGCAATTTGAAATATATAAATGCCATCATATATTTTAATCATGTGACAAGGATGCTTACTAGAATCACTTCTATTCAACTTTTAATTGGAGACTCAAGCCAGCATTCTAATAAACAATTGAATTAGTAGTATAAAAATGGAAAAAAAAGGAAATAAGCTGTCATTATTTGCTGATGTTGAAAACATCTACATAGAAAAGAACTAAAGAATATAGAGAAAAATTATTTTAAAAATAGGATGGTTTAGCAAAGTGACTGGAGGTAACACTGATATACAATATACTAGTGACAAACACTTAGAACATATAATTTAAAAAATCGTAGCTTACATTATCACCAGTGATTATTTTAGTAATATTATTAGGAATGGATATGACCAAAATGTACACCACTGCTTCTGGAAAAAACTATTTTAGAATATTAAACAACATTAAAAATAACTTTAAAAATTATACTTTTCAGCGACTGTGAAGTGGTGAAGGTGAGGTGGGGTGTGTCCTGGGCTGGGGCAGGTCTCGGTTAGGAGAAGGACGTCGGATCTCATTGTCCTCCCAGCTTTTCGACCCTCCCCCGAAGCCCCTCAATAAAATGGCTTGATGTCAGCGACGGTGTCCATTTTGTTTGTCGCGATGCGCTGCCTTTGAGCCCCCGCCGCGCCTGCGCGTGGCGCCGGGGGTCAGGCTGCAGCGCCAGAGCAGCATGCGCTTGCGCATAACTGGGGCCGTCTTGCCCCCGCGGCGGCGGAACATGAACATGAATATAACAAGATTGTCAAAAGACAAGGTCTGTTATACATATATATATGTATAACTGAATCACTATGCTGTACACCTGAAACTAACACAACATTGTAAATCAACTAGACTCCAATAAAGCTTTAAAAAAAAAAGACAAGGTCTGTTCAAATTAATTTTTAGAGGTGGTGTAATGCCAAGAAGAATCCTCAAAGATATTTTTAATATTTAGAATTACATAAGTGGATTCTATGATTTGTGTAGGACAGTAAACAACTAAAAATGTCAGGATATCACTGAAGAGCAAAAAAGAGGAATCCATACTATGAATTGTGTGAGGACAACCGTGAGGACAGTTCTGGTGACAATTACAAGATTGTAGAGATTGAGATAATGTAATTCCAGGGGATAAAGAACTTGACTGGTAGAGGAGAATAGAAAGCCCAGAAAAAGACTGAGTATTTAACCATGATGGCATTTCAGATTTATACCCAATAAATGGAGTTAGAAAAGAGGTTATTACTAAGCAAACAACATAGATATTTTAAAAATTAACTCCAGACATTAAAGGCTTCAATGTTAAAATAAAGTTTTAAAATTCTTAATAAAATGTATACGTGGGGCTTCCCTGGTGGCGCAGTGGTTGAGAGTCCCCCTGCCGATGCAGAGGACACGGGTTCGTGCCCCGGTCCAGGAAGATCCCACATGCCGCGGAGCGGCTAGGCCCATGAGCCATGGCCACTGAGCCTGCGTGTCTGGAGCCTGTGCTCCGCAGTGGGAGAGGCCACACCAGTGAGAGGCCCGCATAACTGCGCAAAAAAAAAAAAAAAAAAAAAAATAATGTAATTCCAGGGGATAAAGAACTTGACTGGTAGAGGAGAATAGAAAGCCCAGAAAAAGACTGAGTATTTAACCATGATGGCATTTCAGATTTATACCCAATAAATGGAGTTAGAAAAGAGGTTATTACTAAGCAAACAACATAGATATTTTAAAAATTAACTCCAGACATTAAAGGCTTCAATGTTAAAATAAAGTTTTAAAATTCTTAATAAAATGTATACGTATCTTTTAGATTTTGGGTTGGGGAAACTTTTCTTATGGAAGACAGAAAGGACTGACTATAAAAATTTGATACATTTAACTTAAGAATTTTCTTATCAAAGATATCTTAAAGAATGTGAAAAAAAAGTAAAAAATGGCAGAAGATATACATCCAGCAGACAAATGGTTAGTAATAAGAATATACAGAGAACTGCAAATCTATAAGTAAAACACTACTAGCCAATAGAAAAAAATGGACAAAGGAGAGAAGCATTTCCTAGAAGAGGAAAAATTAATGAAAAAACATTTGAAAAATATATTTAACATTATTTGTGGCTAGGGAAATGAAAATAACATAAATGAGGTATTATTTTATATATAATCAATGGGCAAATTTGAAAACATTGACAGTATAAAGAGTTGAAGAGCATGTAACTTAACAGAAGGAAAATAAAAGAAAAAGGAATGAGAAGAAAAAGATTAGACTGAAAAATAGGCAGAAGCCAAATTATACAGGACTTTGAATACTATGGTAAAGAATTGGGATTTTATTCTAAATAAATGACATTATCAGGCTGGGGTATCCCAGAAATATACTTTAGTTTTAGAGAAGTTACCTATGATAATTTATGAGTTTATGACAATTCATATTTAACTTTTCATTGAAATATTTTATAGTGTAACTTTATATAGATCATATACAATCAAACATGTAACTCTTCACTTTAACATCAATTTTTGTGGTACTATTATACTAATAGCTTCATTGTAGACATCACACCTGACTGCATTCCAGTTTTTCCTATGAGAGTAATCACGTAGCTGACAAATGCTACATGATAAACCAATCACCATGGTCTATTTTATGGACATTTGGGTTTTTTGACAGTTCATTCATGTATATGTCCTTTGTATTGCTGTATTTCTATTAAGCTATATATGTATTATTAAGTGTACCCAGAGAAAATATAAACTCTAAGCCTGGGAAGTTGTCATGAAGCACATAGTTTAAAAATGGTTAAAGTTAGCCACTGTAAGAGAGAACCACGAAGTCTCAGTGGTTTGACAAAATAGAAGCTTACTTCTCACTTGCTGGAAATCCAGTTGATGGCAGCAGGGAGAGCGAGGGGCGCACGCCTCTACATAGTCGTTCAGGGTATAAAAATCACACCAGGAGTGGAAAAAGAGGATGGGGGATCATGCCTGTAGACTTTTATGGTCCAGGCATAGAAAGGGCACACATCACTTCCGCCTGCATTCCACTGACCAGAGCCCAAGTACAATGCTACCGCCACCACTGCTACCGCCACCACCACTCTGCCACATCTGCTGGACGTAGAGTGTGCCAGGACACAGTCCATGCAGGCATCTGCTTCCCAGCATCCACCTCACACTCTGGATGGATAGCCATAAACAATGCCTACCATGGATCAAATAGAAGCATCAGAGAACATTGCAAAGGTGGGAAAAGTATAAGCACGCGACAGTGTAGGTCCAATTTGAAATAAGTCCTTATAAAAGACAATGTCTTATAACATTGCCGACCTCAGGAAGATTAATCTGGAAGCAGGGCAGCCGAGAGAGACCAGAGGCCAGAGATAAGAGAAAATGCATGACTGCCGTGCAAGGGGCAGAGCAAATGGAGAAAACAGAGAATCATACCTAAAGCAGTCCTCCTAGAAGTGTGTGTGGGGGGCATATTATAGGCACTAGAATTCACACAGATACATTATTTTATGAGGAAAAAATATTTGCTCATTCCATAAACTTAAAAGCAAAATTACTTGAAACCTTAACCACGTTCAGAAAATGTAAATCTCTGTACATCTTTAGGTACTAAATATGACAGGTTTAAAGAAATTAAAGGAAATATTTACAAATTTACAAAACCTATCATTGACATTGACTAAAGAAGAGAATAACACTGAGAAACAGTTGAACAAAATGGTGAACTTTAATTTTTTTTAAAGCAGGGGAGGTACAAAGGAGTTTTGAAGGAGGACATTTTACTTTATTAAGAAATTCATCAAAATGCTCTTTTCACTCTGAGTTGTCAGGATATCAGGGAGGCTTTCATGTTCAGTTCTTTTGGAAAACATTATAAAATGTTCCGAGGCAATCCTCTACAGAAGGGCTGAAAGCTACAAATCAAATGTAGCTCTTTGTCAAAGCCAAATGTGCTCGAGAGTGAGTTCCATATTAAACCAGAGAAATAAGAAGAAAAGCAAAGAGCTCTGGCTAAGCAAAGCCCGTTAACACTAATAAGCCAGCGTTGCACAGCTGTGATAGTGCAGCCTATTAATTAATAAGGAGAAAAAAATCAATATTAACCTGCTCTGTTTCCTCCGTAAATACTTTTTTTTTAGCATCCTGGTGTTAATTTGTTACATTTTAAAATTACCTTTTTAATAAATTTCATTAGAGAGGCTGGAGTAATTATACTATAACCTAAAAATAAAGTAGAATCATGAAGCACATTATGTTCAAAGACAAATACAACCTCTTTAACTTTATCAACCATTAGTTTTGTTTTTGAATCTTGTTTTTCGATTTGTAGTTCTTTTCCAATGTTACATTTTTCCATAATTACTATCCTTTACTAAAGTCTACTAGTTGCCTTAGATTGAAACTTAAATATCTTTTGAGGGGTATCTTTTCTGTTGCTATGGTACAGAAGTAAGTTGCTGACCTTGAACCTTGCTTTTTTGGATGATATTTTTGTCTGCTCTATTCCTAAACTTCATTATTTATATAATAAAATAGGCTGCTTCTGTTTTACAATCTTGTAACCCATGGAGTTACAGTACTCCATTTTCTATGTCACATAATTGAAACAACTTCAGTGTTTGTGAAAGCAGCATGTATTCGGTACATAAGAATGGACATAAATTAATCATATTCATACTTATTATTAGGACTATTTTTATTATTCAGTCAGTAACTTAGACCAACCACCCAAGTGTATTTAAAAATAAATGTGATAAATATAGAGGTGTTTTGAAAGTCATAAATGATTTATTTTAATCTAGTTTCATAACTGGAATTTCTTGAAAGGTACAAGAATTTGTGTTAATGTGTTACCTACCCATGGTTACTCTCACTAGCTAGCAGCTGAGAACAAGCTTGAATAAAGTTCAAACTGCGACAGTCGATAATGACTGCCAATATGAAGGATCCATAAAAAGTGAAACATTGAACTCTGTCTCATCTAAATTAAAATTGAAAAGAATCTTTAAAATCTATTCTTATTTTATATCAAAACTCCATCTTGGGTCTTCTAAATCAAGTCACCAACAATGTCTTGAAAACCTAAACAGAAACAGGCACTGGCTTGCAGCTAAAAAAAATAGATGAATCATAAATCAGGAGTATCTTCAAGCAGCTCAGTCTAGTAAAGCCTAATTGAGACTTTTAAGTAGAGTTAAATTATACAGCAAATCTCAGACTTGGAAGGGCCTGTTATGCCACCTAGTCCAACCATCCCATGATACAGCTGGCCAACGTGGACTTCATTTGCATTACTTGTCTTCCACAATGTGCCAGGGCTGTTCACTGGTGTATTCAGCCAAGTTGTTAAATAAGCGTATTTTTCGAGACAAATTCAGTGAGATATTAAACCCTCCTCGATCACGTGCTATCTCTAGGACAGGCTCTATAATTTCTGAATGGAGACCATTACCTGAGCTGCAAAATGAGGATGATAACCTCCGTCTCAGAGAATCACTGTGTCTCACTGGGGCTGGAATGTAGTACTTGCCCAGTAAAGAAGCAGCTATTATAATTCGTTTTAATTCCTGTATCAAGCCAAACAGACAATACCTGGCAGGAATAATCACTGATACACTGTACCTACTATACAGTAGGGAGAATCTGTGAGCTTTTTCTAAAAATGTAAACTTCTGACCCATCACAGGAATGTCACCCACTGCAAGAATCTAAAATAAGGATATTTAATTACACATTAAATAATTTTGGGGTGGAATAGTGACTAACTTCCAGAATAAGTATGCGTTCCTGTAAAATGGTCTCAGGGATTCCTTCTGCCTTTACAGCTCCTACATTCTTCACCTCAAAGACAAATAAGAGCTATTCAAAGATGCATAGGAATTACCTCCCTGCCGCTTTGTCACTGCCAGAAGGGGTAAAGTGTGTCTCTAGAGAGACTGGATCACTCCCAAGGCTGCCCTGCTTCTGAGTTTTCTGCTACCCGGGCCCTTTACTGATTAGCCAGCTGGATTTGGATTCTCTCTTGCTTGAAACCAAAGGGTCTTATCTGATGCATAGTGGAAAAGTCTCAAAACTGAGAGTGAAGGTCTATGGGACCTATTTATGGAGCATGTAAGGTGTACACATTATAGTGAAAGACTTTTTAAAACAGAAGCCAGGTAAATAATAAAATGACTGAAGCAGACTGAAGACAGCCCATCCTAAAGGGGGAGAAGGTAACATCATGGTACAAATTCCAGCCATTTCTTACCTTGTAGAACACCAGGCTGGGATAACAATGGGTACCCTCAATGGGTACCCTCAACAGCACTTGTGAATCAGCACATTAGTTGGGGGAGGAAAGGAGAGAAGGAAGGATGGAGGAAGGAAGAGACCAGACAGAGAGGGGAGAGGGGACAGAGCAGAGAAAGAGGGGGAAAGGGAGAGACCAGAGAGAGAGGGAGAGAGAGGTGGAGGCAGGTGGATTTTGTTCTTGTAACATTTTATTTAAAGAAAGGACATACTTGGAAAATTTAACACTTCTAAATGCCCAAAACAAATGACTTGCCATGTAAATGTAAAATACTTAGAACCAAGTGATCTATATCTACTACAAATCAAAACTAAAGCATTGGTACCACTGAGAAAATGTAGGTGATGCCACTTTGTAAATACTGCCTATAAAAAATAGCAATAGTATCTAACATGTAGGACTGGAGTAAAAGAAAACATTTAAAAAGGCTAAATATGGACCCAAAATTCTATAAACTAGAAAGTATTTAAATGAGTCTTACAGAGAATGTTATTTCCTGAAACACTGATATTAGAAAAAAAAGGCTAAAAATTGTATAAATATCAATCTTAAGAAGGAATAGAGCAACAAAATGAATCCTAAGAAAGTAGAAAGGAATAAATAGTAAAGGTAAGAGGAGACACTAATTAAGTAAGATGATCAAAAGACCAGAAGTTCTTTCAAAAGGCCTATTTACACAATGAATACATTCAATTATAAACATAACATCTTTGGAAATAGATTTGACACTACCTAGTAAAGTTAAACTTGCACTAACCTACAAATCAACAACTCCAATTTAGGTAGATGCACTAGAGAAATTCTCACACAGGAACAGAAAACCTGTACAAAATGTTCATATAACATTGTTCAGTACTGTGCCAAAGGAGGTAAGTCAGACAAAGAAAGACAAGTACTGTGTAGTATCGCTTACATGTGGAATCTAAAAAAGCCAAAATTGTAAAAACAGAAAGTAATATAGTGGTTACCAGAGGACTGGGGGATAGGACAAATGTCGTTGAGGGTACAAACTTGCAATGAGAAATAAGTAAGCCCTAGAGATCCAATGAACAGTATAGTGAATATAGACAACAATATTGTATTATCATACTTGCTAAGAGACTAGAACTTAATGATTCCAGCCACTGAAAAGGAAGGACCATTATGTAATATGATAGAGGTGCTAATTATCACTACAATGGCGATCATATTACAATATATAAATGTGTCAAATTAACGTGTTGTACACCTTAAATTTGCACAGTGTTATGTATCATATATATTTCAATAAAAAAAATTGTTCATAATAGCAAAACCTGAGAACAACCCAAATGTTCACATCATTATACTAATGACAGTATAGTGCTAAATAAGTTGTGGAATAATCAAATGATAAAATGTTATCCAATAGTAACATTTAATTGACCACAACTACACACAGAAATATAAATACACATAAAATGAAATCATAAATTTTAGTTAATATGCATGGGTTTTTTTGTTTTTTATTGGGGTATAGTTGCTTTACAATGTTGTGTTAGTTTCTACTGTACAGCGAAGTGAATCAGCTAGATGTATACGTATATCCCCTCTTTTTTGGATTTCCTTTCCATTTAGGTCACCACAGAGCAGAGTTCCCTGTGCTATACAGCAGGTTCTCATTAGCTATCTATTTTATACATAGTAGTATATTTACGTCAATCCCAATCTCCCACTTCATCCCACCCCTCTTCTCCCCCCATGGTGTCCATACATTGATTCTCTACATCTGTGTTTCTATTTCTGCTTTGCAAATAGGTTCATCTGTACCATTTTTCTAGATTCTGCATATATGCGTTAATATACAATATTTGTTTTTTCTCTTTCTGACTTACTTCACTCTGTATGAGTCTCTAGGTCCATCCACATCTCTACAAATGACCTGATTTCATTCCCTTTTATGGCTGAGTAATATTCCACCCTCTTGCACTGTTGGTGGGAATGTAAATTGATACAGCCACTACGGAGAATAGTATGAAGTTTCCTTTAAAAACTAAAAATAGAAATACCGTATGACCCAGCAATCCCACTACTGGGCATATATCCTGAGAAAACCATAATTCAAAAAGGCACGTGCTCCCCAATGTTCATTGCATTACTTACAGTAACCAGGACATGGAAGCAACCTAACATGCATATGTTAAAACAACATTTTGAACAAGAAAGGAAGGGAAAGCATACATTTCAGAATACTTGTCAATTTGGGGTAAAGAGGATGGAGAGGGAAGGAGGCACAAGTACAGCTGATCCTGGAACAACATGGTTTGAACTGTGTGGGTCCATTTATGTGCAATGTTTTTCAATAGTAAATATTACAGCACCGCACAATTCATGGTTAGCTGAATCCGTGGATGTGGAACCATGGATACAGAGGAACCGTATCTATGCGGTAACTGTGGATACAGGTGACTGGCTGTAAGTTATACACTGATTTTTGACTGTGCGGAGGGTCAGTGCCCCTAACTCTCATGTTGTTCAAGGGTCAGCTGCAGATCAATCTTAGTGCCAATACCTTAATTCTTATGTTGACTGATACGTTCAAAGGTGTTTGATTGTTATGCTACATAACCTACACGTTACATAAATTCTCTTGTGTGTTTCAAATACTACATGATGAAATTTTTTATGTTCTATAGAAGATATTTTCTGGTCTATGCCTTATATAAATTATCTCATTTACTTTGTGGCAAACTTTTGAGGTAGTTATTGTTACCCTCACATGAAAGGTGAGGAAGCTGAAATTTAGAGAGACCAAGAAACATGGCTAGGGGGTGACAGAGCTACAGTTCAGGCCATTTACTCTGTAGCTCCAAAGCCCCTTCCTTCGTTTGTTGTACTACCTCTCCCTATTCTGACACTTTTCAGAGGGAAGACCAAAGTTGCAGACTCCTACTTCAATATGGACTAGAATGTGCTGTGTGTGAAATACGATGGGAAATTGAAGGGAGACTGAGCAGCGTGAAAAAAAAATTCACAAAAATATTGACATACGAACTGAGTATCGTAAAATGATTAGAAGTTAGAAAAGACGTTCCAGCCACCAGAAACCATCTGGATAAAGATATGGAGAGGAGGAAGCATCTAGGAGATGTGAGAATAGTGGAACATTGAGTGTGGCTGGAACAGAGAAAAGTGAAGGATGGGACAGCAGTTGAGGATGGAATGTAGGTTTGGCTCAGATTTGTAAAAATAGAATGTGATCATTTCTACCCCTTTAAAGTGATGTAACAAAAACAATTTGGATTTTAGAATAAAATATCTGTATTCCATAGTGTCCCTATTGACCCCCGAGGGTCAATAAGTATCAATAAGATACTATAAGTATCTATGTAAGAATATTCTTGTTCTTAGAAGTCTCTTTCATAGAGATGTAGGCTCACCAAATGTGGAGAATGTCCAAGGAACTATTATGGCTGATCCCAGGCCTCCAAAGACCTAGTAGGGATTAAACTGGAGATCTCAGGCCAAGGAGGGCAGGCAGGATTAGAGTTTCTCACTGTCAGATATAGCATACCAGCCTGATGCTGATGATGGGGAAGGGTGAATGGAATTATTTTTATAGAGTAAGGATTCTCAACAAAACCTGTTCTCTGTGAGTTCACAAGAAGACCATCTGCCAGTGGATTTCAATCATATGCAACATCACCTGCAGAGAACAGATGCATATCGTGTTGCTGTCTCATTGTCCTACCCCCTTGTAAAGACACATTGGTTTAGTCTTGGGTCTTACTAAGTGTAGTCTGACAATTGGGCTTGGCTGCCCAGATACATTAAAGACAATCAGACTTCAGAACTAGGCTTGCTGAGTTCAAGTGATGCACAATTCTTTTTAAATGATATTGTTAAAGCCAAGTACACATTTATATAAAAAGATGAATCCAAACTACTATTCTTTTATTCTGGTGGATCAATCCATTTTTTGTATCTAATGCCAACAACTCATAACTATTTTAGTACTTGTGACCAAAGAACAGAAGCTTTGTTACAAAGAGAAATTGTTGTGTTAGGATGTGGTAGGGAAAGGTCTAGTGCTGAAAATATTTCCACAGAGAGGATGGACCAGGGATTCTCCTACCAAGACAGTACCCATGGACAAATTATTTAACCTCCCTTAGACTGTTTCCTCATTTTTAAAAAATGCAGATGGTACCTATACTGCAGTGCTGAGTAATAAGAACTAAATATCTAAAGACAACTTGCATTCTAAATAGAATATGACCAACAGATCAAAAAAGAAACTAAAGGGGAAATAAAAAGTATCTTGAGATAAATGAATATGGAAACACAGCATACCAGAACTTATGGGATGCAGCAAAAACAGTTCTTAGAGGGAAGTTCATAACAATAGATGTCTACATTAAGAGACAAGAAAGATCTCAAACAACCTAACTCTACACCTTAAGGAAGTAGAAAAATAAGAACTAAGCCCAAAGTTAGCAGAAGGAAGGAAATAATAAATATTAGAGGAGAAATAAATGAAATAGAGAACAGGAAAACAATAGAAAAGATTAATAAAACTAAGAGTTAGTTTTCTGAAAAGTTAAAATTAACAAACTTTTAGCTAGACTAACCAAGGGAAAAAGAGAAAAGATTCAAATCAAAAAATCTGTAAATGAATAAAAGAGACCTTACAACTTATGCCACAGAAATACAAAGGATCCTAAGAGGCTAATATGAACAACTATATACCAACAAACTGGAAAACCTAGAAGAAATGGAAAAATTCTTAGAACACACAACCTACTAAGACTGATTCTATAGACAATAATATGAACAGACCAATTACTAGTAAAGAGATTGATTCAGTAACCAAAAAATCTCCCAAAGAAGAAAAGCCCAGGACTAAATGGCTTCATTGGTGAATTCTGCCAAAAATTTAAGGAATTAACATCAATCCTTCTGAAACTTTTCCAAAGAATTGAAGAGGAGGGAATATTCCCAAACTCATTTTATGAGGCCAACATTATCCTGACACCAAAGCCAGAAAAGAACACTATTAGAAAAGGCAACTATAGGCCAATATCCCTGATGAATATAGATGCCAAAGTTCTCAATAAAATACTAATAAATAAAGCTCAGCAGCACATTGAAAAGATCATTCACCATGATCAAGTGGTATTTATCTCTGGAGTGTAGGGATGGTTCAACATATTCAAATCAATCAATATAATACACCACATTAATAGAATGAAAGAAAAAAATCCTATGATCATCTCAATAGATGCAGAAAAAGCATTTGACAAAATTTAACATCTGTTCATATTAAAAACTCTTAACAAATTAGATATGAAGTAAAGTACCTCAACCTAATAAAGGTATGTAACCAGCCCACAGCTAACATCATACTCAATGGTTAAAGGTTGAAAACTTTTTCTCTAAGATCAGGAAGAAGACAAGGGTGTACACTCTGACCACCCCTATTCAACACAGTGCTAGAAGTCCTAGCGAGAGCAATCAGGCAAGAAGAAGAAATAAAAGGCATCAAAATTGAAAAGAAAGAAGTAAAAGTATCTCTCTTTGCAGATGACATGATTTTATACATAGAAAATCCTAAAGGTTCCACCAAAAAAAAAAAAAGAAAATGACCTACTTAACACATTCAGTGAATCTGCAGGATACAGAATTAAAAACAAAAATCAGTAGTGTTTCTATACACTAACAACAAATTATCTGAAAAGGAAATAAAGAAAATGATCCTATTTACAATAGCATCACAAACAATAAAATACTTAGGAAAAAAGTATTTCAACCAAGAAGGTGAAAGATCTCTATATTCAAAACCATAAGACATTGATGAATGGAATCAAAGCCTACACAAATAAATGGAAAAGTATCCCAGGTTCATGGATTGGAAGAACTAATATTGTTAGAATGTCTATATTCCCTAAAGCCATCTATAGAGTCAATGCAATTTCTATCAATATTCCAATTTTTTTGTTTACTGAAATAGAAAAAAAAAAATGCTAAAATATATTTGGACCACAAAAGAACCCACAAAGCAAAAGTAATCCTGAGAAAAAAGAACAAAGTGAGAAGCATCATATTTCCTGATTTCAAGCTATATTATAAAGCTATGATTATCAAAGCAGCATGATACTGGCATAAAAACAGAAACAAAGATGAATGGAACAGAATTAAAAGCCCAGAGATAAACCCATGCATACATATAGTCAACTAATGTTTGACAAGGGAGCCAAGAATACTCAATGAAGAAAAGACAGTCTCTTCAATAAACGGTGCTGGGAAAATTGGATATTCACATATAAAGAATAAAACTAGACCCCTCTCTTACATCACAAAAATTAACTTGAAGTAGATTAAAGACTCAAACGTAAGACCAGAAATCTTAAAGCTCCTACAAGAAAAACATAGGGAAAAAGCTCCTTAACGTGGGTCTTGGCAATGACATTTTGGATTTGACACAGACAACAAAATCAAATCCAATTGGGAGTACCTCAAACTGAAAAGCTGCTGCACAAAAGAACGGATCAACAAAATGAAAAGACAGCCTAGGGAATGGGAAAAAATATTTGCAAACCATGTATCTGTTAAGGCAGTGGTCCCCAACCTTTTTGGAACCAGGGGCTGGTTTCATGGAAGACAATTTTTCCACAGACCCAGGGCAGACGGGGGGCAGGGGGATGGTTCGTGCGGTAATGTGAGCGATGGGGAGCGGCAGATGAAGCTGCACTCGCTTGCCCACCGCTCACCTCCTGCTGTGTGGCCCCGGTTCCTAACAGGCCGCGGACTGGTGGGTTGGGGACCCCTGTGTGAAGGGGTTGATATCGAAAGTAGTGTCCTAAAAAACAAAAAGTACATTTTCATTTTGACCATTCATTCTAGTCCAAAAAGAAGAGGAAGAATGTATTTCCTTCTTATATCACGTTATGAACCAATTTGAAAGAGCCATTACTTAGATAATTTATTAGTTAAGTGGTCTGGAATAAGTTCTTGAGAAGGTGATATGCCAAAATCAAATATCAGAACTTATTTTCTTGATGTGCTCAGAAAGCAAAATAGGAATGTCCTTAATGTTGTTTTCTGTATTGTTCTGTTGCTAGAGCTACGTTGTGAAATCAAAGTTTCTCAGCAAATAGAGTGTATTACAATATTCTGGCTATGAGAATGTCAAAGTAAGGAATTTTTATCAATTGTTCTTAGTTCATTATCACATACAATCTGCATGTAATTTCCATAGCAGTGAACACTGAATGTGACATTAGTATTGTGGTAGTGTTGGCCTGAGGGCTGAAGACATTGATATGCACTCTCGTCATGACAGTTCCTAAAGAAAAGAAATAACTATAATCAATTTGCATAAATCACCACCAGCAATGGTATACCCATCACCTTGTCAGTTTGTTTGCAGCATTCATTTGGCTGGCAAACCGGAGAATTTATGAAGCATTAAATTATGTCACTGTTAGATTAAATTCACTGTGACATTAAACTTACATAAAGTGCTTTATGAAGGAGATCTGAAAAATGTTAACTGAGCTGATCTCAGAAGACAGAAAAATGGCTGTGATATAATACTTGGGCTGAATATTATCACTTTTCTGGCGTAAGCCCGTTATGGTTTTTAAAGGACTAAATTCAAATGATAAGAAAAACAATCCAGACTCTAAACTGGAAAGTTTAAAGATATACGTATCAGGTGCAATGTTCTAAATGAGAAAGACAGAAAAAGGAGGGGGAAAAGGATATAAAAATGACTGACTCTACATTCTAGAAGTAGAGAGCCAGGTTGGTGGGGGTTGCCCAGGGAGAGTTCAGGGGCCCTGGGAAGTTATCTTTCATCCCTCGGATTTTGTGGATGGGAAAACCAAAGCCTGGAGAAGGTGAGGGTCTAGCCCAGGTCAACACAGCGTGAAAGTGACAGGCTCCTAACTCCTAATAAAGTGTATTATTTCCAGTAGAGCCCAGGTTAAATTTAATTCAGAGAGTAAGCTAAAGACTAATTTCCATAAATTTTGCATTAAAATTAAAGTTAAATACTGTCTTTATCAGTACACAAAACTGAGACCGAATCCTGACATTAAAAATAAATAAATAAATAAAGAGTCCTATAAAAGGCAAAGGCCATGGATTTGAGAGGCTTAGCTCACAAAAGCCAAGGCTGCTTAGAGGGCAGGAGTGGAGGCCATGGACCATTTTTCTGGTGGCCTGTGGTGTGAGCCACAATTTTAGTGCAGAGAGACAGTCATGTCTTAGATCTCTGGAAACTCTGCCTAACAAGTTTGTCTGGTGTGCTTTATTGAAGACATTCATATATAAGCCAGTGAAAAATACTATTTCTGGAGGGGAAAAGAACAATCCAGTTAACTCTAGGTTTTCTATTTCTTTTTTTATTTCATTTTATTTTTTGCCTTTCTTTTCCTACCCAGCTCAGGAGAGCCTCGAGTCTCCAAACTCTTCAGGAATTCAGAGTTTTCCAAATGCTCCACACTTCTTTTTTTTCCCCATCTAGACAACACCGCCACAGAGAAGTGTAAATAACAAAAATATGGGCAATCTTGTTTCTTAAAAAGCAAAACTGAATTTTATCTCATAACATCCTGTTCTTGCCTGATAGTAAATTATTCTGAGGAGGATGTGTGCCAACATTTGGGGAGTGGGGGATGGAGGCTTATATTTGAGGTATAAGCATGGTTATAATGGACAACACTCATTTGCCAAGGACCGACCATTTCTGAGAGGTTGTCTCATGCACATCTCTTAAGAAGGAAATAAATGTTTAATTAGAATAAAATAGAAGTAAATAGTACTTTGATCTCAACTACATTCTCCAAACTGA
This sequence comes from Neophocaena asiaeorientalis asiaeorientalis, assembly GCF_003031525.2. Lineage (NCBI taxonomy): Eukaryota > Metazoa > Chordata > Mammalia > Artiodactyla > Phocoenidae > Neophocaena > Neophocaena asiaeorientalis. Next base: position 1,300,963 of record NW_020173042.1, read on the forward strand.
CCAAGCTCAAAAGACTCAGGATCCATTTCTCTGCTTTGGCTGTCCCAGGTGCTTGGTAACATTCCACTCTACCTTCTGCTGAAATCCCGCCTCAGCTTCCTTTCCTCACAAGTATGTTCCTCTATCCTCCCAGGAAGAGATGGACCTTGTTGTTTTCCAGTGACTTCCTCTTTGTGTCTTGCATCCCATGTCACAGAAACCCTGTCCAACGTTTGATTATACCGTCTTTGTCCTGAAAGTTTCACGTCTCCTTCCTATATTCTAATCCAACAGGTCTCAGTGTGGTCCCCTAACCAGCAGCATAAATTCTCTGGCCTCACCCCAGACCTACTGAATCAGACTCTGGGATGGAGCCCAGTAATCTTGTTGCACCAGCCCTCCAGGTAGTTCTGAAGCAGGCCAATGCTTGAGCACCAAAGCTCTAGTATATTCCATCTTTTAAAAGAATAACACCATAGCCTGGGCTTCTCTATCCCACAACTGTCAGCTTCCTCAGAGCACTTGGTCCCTCTTCTTTTCTCTTACTGTATTTGCTTTTCAACCCACCGATTTTCAAAATCAGTGTATTTTGCATTTTGAGAAATTACACATTTGGATGGATTTTAATTACAGGGTATCTAAAGCTGGGAAAGTAGCTCTAGCGATTTATGGATTGCTACATTCTTCTCTCTAGCTCTGTTTGACTATAGTGGACCTATCCTACTGGTATTACTCAGAACTAGTCCAGAGAAGAAGTACAGTAATATTCAGTAAACAGGATTGGTATTTTCTCAGTCTACTAAACATATCAGCGATGTCTTAGAAAAGTGCTGACAGTCAGTGACAGTAGTTGGAGTTGAGACCCTGGTTCCTGCATTGTGGGACAATAATAAAAATTATTATTAATATTTTGATTTGTCACAATATACAAAGTTACTCCTGTGTTTCTCTTTTTAAAATTTTACAGAACCCAATAAATAATTTTAATTTTCATTCCAATTTTTCAGACAAAGAAATTGAAGTTTCAAGCTATTAAGGAATTGTCCAAGTTAATAATATAACTAACAGCAGGCAGTGAGCTGGATTTCATACCAAGGTCTGTCTAAATCTGTAGAACAGGCTGCTAATGATACCTGCTGGGAAGGGTTGTCCTGTGGATTCATCCTTGTGTGTATTTATTAGTTCATTCAAGGCATTTTTGTTAAGCCCTGCTTTCCGGGGTGCAGTGGGCTAGGCTCTGGGAACACAGAGAAGACAGACACCGTCCTCGAGGACTTGTGTCCCAGTGGAGAAATAGATAACTAAACCATTTCACTGTTTCTCAAAGAGCCATGATTCAGAGCCACCCAGGGGGCTGAGCGGGACAGGGATAATGTACAGGGCATGTTCCCCAGGTGAGGGGTCATGGAGGCCCTCCTAGGGGCAATGACATGGGAGCCTTGTCAGAGGAAGAGTCAGCCAGGAAACAAATCACAGGAAGAGAGCACAGAAAAGGGCATTTCAGGTAAAAGGAATAGCATCTACGAAGGGGAAGAAGCCTGATAAAGTTTGGCTACTGGAACTTCCAGCTCAGTATGGCTGAGGGAGGTGAGAAGGAAGAAACAGGCAGAGGTGAGACCACAAGGATTTTCATGCCCTGATAAGGAACTGGAATCTATCTAGAAAGCACGGGGAGACTGGGAATACTTTTAAGCAAACAAATGAGATTCAGAAAGATTATATTACTAATAGTGTGGGAAATGGATTCGAAACTAGAAGAAATGAGTGCCCAGAACCACCCTGTATTCTACTGTTTTAAGAAGAGCCAGATATCTGGGTTCTAATTGTAATGGGCTAAATTGTGTTGCCCCGAAATTCATGTTGGCGGGAGGTTGAAGTCCTCCCCACCAATACCGCAGAATGTATTTGGAGATAGGCTCTTTCAGGAGGTAGTTAAATTAAAATGAGGTTGTATGGGTGAGCCCTAATCTAATAAGACTGGAGTCCTTATAAAAAAAGATTAGGACAGACAGACACACAGAAGGAAGACCATGTGAAGACACAGGGAGAAGACGGCCATCTACCAGCCTAGGAGAGAGAACCTTAGGAGAAACCTATCCTGCCAACAACTTCATCTCAGATTTCTCACCTCAAGAATTGTGAGAAAATACATTTCTGTTGTTTAAGCCACCCAGTGTGTGCTACATTGTTATGATAGCCCAAGCAAACTAATACACAGATTTTAAATCTCCCATATTTTAAACAACGGCTACCAGTTCAAATTAAAAACAACTATGTACTGGAAATTCTTCTATAGGTAGCATCAGGCCCACGGAGCACATGTGTGAATTTGCTATAAGTGAAATGTTAGCTAGGAAAGGTCATTCCAAGATCCTATCTTCTTTTTATATTTTTGTAAGGGAAAAAAAGAACAACAAAGACTCCCCACTTCAGCCACAGACCTGTCTGGAGGATGAATTAGCGCGACAGAAAGCATTTGAACCCTTAGCATGAAGGAGCGCTGTGTTAAATTTAACCTCATCTTTAGTTTTCCTCTCTTGTTGAGACACAGAGTGTGAGTATGTACCCCCGCCTGGATACAAAGGAAGAAAACCCCACTTCAGCACTTCTGACGGTCTTTCATGCCCACTTGAGAATCGGTCATCTAGAACAGCCATCCCTATGGCAACCAGCAAAGGCAGCTTCCTCTGTCACTTTCCTGCAGTATCACAAATTATGGAAGGGAACCAGCATGAAAGAGCAACTACCGAGCAGTGTGGAGAATATACAGCTAGAAGTAGCAGGAACATGCCATCGAGAGGCTCAGGAGACAGCGTGGGTGTGAAGTGCATTGCTCATCCCATGATTCCTTGTGCAGATGGCTTCCTCCTGGTCACTATCACTGCCCTACAGAGAGAGACAGGGGTGAAATCGCTAAGAAAGTGTGCAGTTCACCCTCACCTCAACTGCTACTGGCAAACCAATGAAAGGATTTTTCTCAGAAGACAGAATATCCAATAATACCCTCCAGAGAGCAGAAAATTTGGTGTGATAAGTACTACACATATTTTGTCCCACACCTCAAATATTTAAGCATAGTGTTTAAGAATATTATAAAGTCTACTCTATTACTGCCACATTTGTTTCCATAACATTATTAAAATATGTATTATGTCCAAAGTTGTTGAGGTCATTCAGTATTTTTTTTCCAGTTACTTTTGTTCGTTAAAAATTGGCAAAAAGAGTTTGAGCTCGAAACTTTGAATTCTTTAAAAATGTGTGAAGTCAGCTTTTATTATTTTAAAAGACAAGCAAAAGTTACCTCAGAAACTGGAAAATGTAGTATTTTATGCCTAAATATTTTGAAAAGTATTGTTCTTTTAAAATACTTTTTAAAGATAATGATGACTAGTTGAAGACAAATAGAAAAGTTTTTAAAACCTATTTATAAAATCTATTTTATAATTTATTTTACATTTAACATATGACCTATTTTAAAATCTATTCATAAAACAGAACATATTAAATATTTTAACACCACCTCAAAAAAAGTGTAAATAAAACTTGGCTAACCAAATATTAGTATAATAGGTTTCTAATACTTGTAGTTGTGGGTTTTTATTTTTTCTTTAAGAGACAAACTGCAATTTGTAGATTTCACCATTCTGCTGTTTTGTTGTTTAATAAACAAACTTCAAGTTTACACTCTGGAAGCAACTCGGCTGTCTGCCATCCAATAACCCTATACAACATTCATTTATAGTGATTTCCAGTGGTAACTGGTGATATGAATAATGAACTTTAGACCCTGAGTCATCCTTATTCATCAAGGAAACACTCATTTACACTTATTGCAATGGCCTTATTATGACAAGAAACCACAATAATACAGTTTTGAAAGATTTAAAAGATGAAATGAACAAATAGGTAATTCTGGTTAATCAGAACTGAGACAGAATTTAACCAGAAAGATCAATAGTCTAGAATATTGCAATCTGGCTAACTAGCCAAGGTTTTAGCCTCATGCCATGAGATGGAGTCAAATAAAAGTTTTCCTCAAAGAATAAGAGTTATTAATCTCTGTAAGTATTAAAATTCCACAGCATGAAAATAAATTCAACTCAAATGGTAGACAGTAAGAAATGTAAAACTTTCATTTCCAGGTAATACACCATGAAAGCTAAAATAGTATACTATGTTTCAAACTAATTATTCAAACACATAACAGTCTCCTGCTGATTTTTAAATGGATTATTTTGTAGATGATATGCTTTTGCTTCATTTAGGGCCATTTCTAATTTTTGACTGAAGAGTATATATTTTTTTAAGGTTGAGGTTTTTGTTTTTTTTGTTTTTGTTTTTTCCACTGCTAGCTAAATGAGTTCCTTGGAGATTGTGGATGAATGCTGAGATTCTTTAGAGAAATGAAGTTTGTCTGTTACAATTATGCTGGCGTGCTTCCTTGAGGGAAGCAGAGAGTATACTGAGATTTAGGAAAGACCAACTGCTTTTGAGAAGTTAGAAAAGTAGTTGCCATGTTTTTTTTCTTTTTTTTTAAGCATTCTGTTTCATCATCTCAGGAAATATGAAATTAGTTACAGATGGTTGTCTCATTTTTCATTTGAAGGAGTGATTTGTGTGAGAATTAATATAAACACATGCTAAGAGGTCTGGTTTATGCTTATGAGGCGTGATTAACCACCCTCAGCCACACTGGGGAACAACACTGAAGAGGCAGGCTGACAGCAGGATGGGCCCCAGGCTCAGCTGTGAAGTGGATTGAGCTGGTTTTTGGAGCCACTAGCATCTTTCTCTCTGTCTAGAGCCCTTTCTCACCACTTGTTCGGCCTGTTTTTCTTCCCCTCTGGCACCCAGTGTACTCTTTGACCACCTGCTTCTTTTTCCCTGTTTCCCCCAGTCACACCAGTACTCAGGAAGAAAGAAGAAAACAGATTTAAATGAAAGCATCTTAAAACTCGGATTGACAGACAGAACAATGTCAAAAACCCTGAAGGGACTGGGATTGTTCCCTGCTCACCAGCTAACAAGTTAGCCTGCCACAGGTGCATGGATGTTGGCAGAAGACCTGGCTTCTGAGTCAGAGACAAAGGACAATGTATTCCTCATACATTGCAATGGCAATGGCCATAGTATCAGCATTTGGCCCAGGACCCTGAGCTGTAATTTCCACAGGGTGGCACCACAGAGGCCAGGGAATGCCTTTCCACATAGTGGGGTACATGTCAGTAGGAGAGTCCCAAGTTTAGGAAACACCAGTCTTTTATGAAAGACCACAACCAAACCTAGCCAGCATCTGCCCCCAAGGGGACATCATCTTGGTTAGAGGGGACAGCAAACACACATGCACACTGCTTAGGCAGATGCCACTATCTCTGTCTTCCAGGGCTGTTCACAATACAGTATAGCCTGGAAAACAAAGTCCAGAACAAAAGGTGGTCATTGCTCTGCTCACAGGAAGGGCAGAAACACAACAGGATCCTGGAGAATATCTCCAACAGGCATGTCGTCTACGTATGTGGAAGGGTCTGTTTAGGAAGCCATTGGTGTGAGGTTAAAATGGACATTTGATAAAGAATACCCAATAAATAATTCCACATGTGCAGTGGGAAGAGAAAAATATTTAGTTTTTTCTTTTTTGTAAATAAAATATAAAGCTCAAAAGAAATCTTGAATGGTGGAGACGTGTTCAAATATATGATTGAAGCATTCTCAACTGAGGGTTATATGAGTGTTTTTTGATATTTGCATATTTTAGAAAAGTAAAGATGGGCTTAAAAGGTAGAAAAACACTGGCTTAAAGCCTGATTCTTCAACGGAGTGTTTTACATTCAACAGACTAAAGCCTAAAGCTAATAAGATTTCAGTCATTAGCCTGGGTGTGGGACAGTGTTGTGAGGGTCATAGGCTTGTTCCTTCCCTGAGCAATTTCTTGGTTCTCCCTTGGGGAACCTTTAATCTTTATCGTGCACATTCTCAGTGTAGAACGTAAATAAATTAGCCCTGTCCCAGTCATCAATTGTTAGTTTCTGGTATTTTGGAGGCATAAAATTTCATTACAAAAGACAATGAGGATGATGGTAAAGAAAAGCTTTTTTTTGTTTTTATGCCCAACATTCATCTGATTAAAAACTCTCAGAAAGTGGGCTTAGAGTGAAATACCTCAATGTAATAAAGGCCATATATGACAAACCCACAGCTAACATCATACTCAATGGTGAAAAGCTGAAAACATTTCTTCTAAGATCAGGAATAAAACAAAGATGCCCATTCTCACCACTTTTATTCAACATGGTTTTGGAAATCCTAGGCACAGCAATCAGAGAAGAAAAAGAAATAAAATGGATCCAAATTGGAAAAGAAAAAGTAAAACTGTCACTGTTTGCAGATGACATGATACATAGAAAATCCTAAAGTCACTACCAGAAAACTACCAGAGCTCATCAATGAATGTGGTAAAGTTGCAGGATACAAAATTAATACACAGAAATCTGTTGCATTTCTATATACTAACAACAAAAAATCAGAAAGAGAAATTAAGGAAACAATCCTCTTCATCATCACCATCAAAAGACCTGTGCTCTGAAAACTATAAGACACCTATGAAAGAAATTGAAGACAACACAGATGGATGGAAAGATATACTGTGTTCTTGGATTGGAAGAATCGACATTGTTAAAATGACTATACTACCCAAGGCAATCTACAGATTCAATGCAATCCCTATCACAGAACTAGGACAACAAAAAATTTTTAATTTGTATGGAAACACAAATGACCCCAAATAGCCAAAGCAATCTTGAGAAAGAAAAACAGAGCTGGAAGAATCACGCTCCCTGACTTCAGACTATACTACAAAGCTATAGTCATCAAAACACTATGGTACTGGCACAAAAAGAGAAATATAGATCAACGGAACAGGATAGAAAGCCCAGAAATAAACCCACACACCTATGGTCAATTAATCTACAACAAAGGAGGTGAGACTATACAATGAAGAAAAGACAATGTCTTCAATAAGTGGTGCTGGAAAAACTGGACAGCTACATGTAAAAGAATGAAATTAGAACATTCTCTAACACCATATACAAAAATAAACTCTAAATGGATTAAAGACCTAAATATGAGACCAGATACTCTAAAACTCTTAGAGGAAAACATAGGCAGAGGCACTCTCTGACATAAATCACAGCAATATCTTTTTGAATTCATCTCCTAGAGTAATGGAAATAAAAACAAAAATAAACAAATGGGACCTCATTGAACTTAAAACCTTTTGCACAGCAAAGGAAACCATAAACAAAACAAAAAGCAACCTACAGAATGGGAGAAAATATTTGCAAATAATGTGACCAACAAAGGATTAATCTCCAAAATATGCAAACAGCTCTTACAGCTCAATATCAAAAAAAAAAACAAAAAACAACCCAATAAAAAATGGGCAGATCTAAATAGACATTTCTCCAAAGAAGACATTCAGATGGCCAACAGGCACATGAAAAGATGCTCAACTTTGCTGATTATTAGAGAAATGCAAATTAAAACTACAATGAGGTATCACCTCACACCAGTCAGAATAGCCATCATCAAAAAGTCTACAAATAATAAATTATGGATTTGGTGTGGAGAACAGGGAACCCTCCTACACTGTTGGTAAGAATGTAAATTGGTGCAGCCACTATGGAGAACAGTATGGAGATTCCTTAAAAAACTAAACAAAGAGTTACCATATGATCTTACAATCCCACTCCTGGGCATATATCCAGACAAAATTCTAATTTGAAAAGATACATGCACCCCACATGTTCATTGCAACACTATTTACAATAGCCAAGACATGGAAAAAAAAACTAATTGTCCATTAACAGATGAATGGATAAAGAAGATGTGGTATATATAGAATATTACTCAGCCATGAAAAAGAATGAAATTATGTCATGTGCAGCAACATGGATGGACCTAGAGACTATCATACTAAGTGAAGTAAATCAGAAAGAGAAAGACAAATATATGATATTGCTTGTATGTGGAATCTCAAAAAGAAAGATAAACATGAACTCATTTATAAAACAGAAATAGACCCACAGAGATAGAAAACAAACTGATGGTTACCAAAGGGGAAGGAGGAGGGAGGGATAAATTAGGTTTGGGATTAACATATACACACTACTATATATAAAATAGATAACCAACAAGGACCTACTATATAGCACAGGGAACCACACCCAGTATTTTGTAATAATGTATAATGGAAAAGAATCTGAAAAAGAATGTATGTAACTGAATCACTGTGCTGGAAAAAAATTTAAAAGTTGGGCTTCCCTGGTGGCGCAGTGGTTGAGAGTCCGCCTGCCGATGCAGGGGACACGGGTTCGTGCCCCAGTCTGGGAAGATCCCACATGCCACGGAGCGGCTGGGCCCATGAGCCATGGCCGCTGAGCCTGTGCGTCTGGAGCCTGTGCTCCGCAATGGGAGAGGCCACAACAGTGAGAGGCTCGCGTACCGTAAATAAATAAATAAATAAGGTTTTGTTTTGTTTTGTTTTGTTTTACTTTTATGCCCAGTTTGTTTTTATTCTCTTAAATTATGTATCAAATTCCTAAGAAACATTTAACCTTGGTTTCTGCTATCACACTGTCTGAAGATTATTAATAACCCATTTTCTCCTGCCTTGGTCATGGTTAGAAGAAAGCTTCCCCAATGCACAGGCATAGGTGAGGGAGAAGACAATTGAAGGTTATAACCTTCAGAAAACAAACTGATGGTTACCAAAGGGGAAGGAGGAGGGAGGGATAAATTAGGTTTGGGATTAACATATACACACTACTATATATAAAATAGATAACCAACAAGGACCTACTATATAGCACAGGGAACCACACCCAGTATTTTGTAATAATGTATAATGGAAAAGAATCTGAAAAAGAATGTATGTAACTGAATCACTGTGCTGGAATAAAATTTAAAAGTTGGGCTTCCCTGGTGGCGCAGTGGTTGAGAGTCCGCCTGCCGATGCAGGGGACACGGGTTCGTGCCCCAGTCTGGGAAGATCCCACATGCCACGGAGCGGCTGGGCCCATGAGCCATGGCCGCTGAGCCTGTGCGTCTGGAGCCTGTGCTCCGCAATGGGAGAGGCCACAACAGTGAGAGGCTCGCGTACCGTAAATAAATAAATAAATAAGGTTTTGTTTTGTTTTGTTTTGTTTTGTTTTACTTTTATGCCCAGTTTGTTTTTATTCTCTTAAATTATGTATCAAATTCCTAAGAAACATTTAACCTTGGTTTCTGCTATCACACTGTCTGAAGATTATTAATAACCCATTTTCTCCTGCCTTGGTCATGGTTAGAAGAAAGCTTCCCCAATGCACAGGCATAGGTGAGGGAGAAGACAATTGAAGGTTATAACCTTCTGACATTTTCAACAGTAGTATCACTGGGAATTAATCAGAAGATAAACTCAAACAACCTCCCTAACACCCCTAATTTGGATAGGAATGAGGTGAAGGGGAAGAGATCAGTGCAGAGCAAAACACAGAGTCTGACTGTTTCACTGTCACAGTTCTGCAAGATATGAATACAGTGTCATATTATTTTAAATATTGTTTTGTTTTGATTGCATTTTTAGGAGAGAGATGATGAAATAAAAACAGTACTGTGCATGCAAAGTAATATATTAGAAAGGGAGGGAAAACAAAATACTTCCCTTGTAGGAAAACCTAAAAAATATATTAACAGAAAAGAAGCAAGAAGTGATGACATAGAGCTTACACAATAGATCAAATGAACTCTGTACTGAATGCTACCATATTTGTATCTGTCACTTAATTTCTAACCATAAATATTTGATTAGAAGAAGAAAGACTAAAAATAATGAATATTTGATTAAACGGGATAGGAGAAATTTCAAGGCAGCAGGAAAGAGGAAATAATAAAGGTAAAAATTAATTAATTAAAAAGGCAGAAAAATAAAATTACTACTCATAACAGATCTCAGAAAATAATAAAATAGTCCAACATCTGGCTAGCCCGATTTAAAAGAGAAATCCAAACATCCCCAAATAGTAATAAAAGAACATGAAATCTAAATTGTAAGGAAGAAGGAGACATAAGACATGAGAAAATGAAAATTGTAAGAGAATAGCATTTATGATTCTAAAAAACAAACCTAAAAATCAGTGATCTAGATTATTTTGAAGGGAATATAGATTACCAAAATAGACTAAAAAATAGATGAAGAAAGGTAAAATCTCAAACTAATAGCCATATATCCAAAATACTGAGACCCTCCAAGAGGTATTAGGAGAGACCCTGAGAGTTTACTGGTAAACTCTGTCAATCTTTCAAGGAAAAGATCAATCCTTTGCTATACACACCTTTCCAGATCATAGGAAAATATGAAAAAAATTCTTATTTATGTTCAAATACTGCATAACTGACTCCTACACCTGATAAAAGTTGTCTACCAAAGAAAAACTTCAAGCCAAATTCACTTGTAAGCTCAAAGATCTATATAAAGTGAGAGGACATTAATTTGAGCTGTGTAGAGATATGATACTTCATAGTAATAGATAAAATTAGTTTATATAATATTTACTTTGATATGAAAGTTTGATAAATTCAGTACCTATTCCTGATTAAAATTTTTAGTAACCTAGGAGTGAATTTTACCTGTTCAACATGAAAAAAGGCTACTAATCTCAAATCAATAACTAATACATACTAAATGGTAAAATAGAGTTATTCCCATTAAACTTGAGAGTGAGAACTGTATAACCAATATTAATAATATAATTTTGGAATTTTAAGCCAATGCAATTAGAAAAAGAATAGGGCTATATTATTAGAAAGATTAAAATGTAATTTTCAAAACTGTCATAACTGTCTAATAAGAGAAATCATGAGAGTAATTTAAAAGATTTTCCAGAAAAATGCTATTGTACACTTAAATACACATAATGTAAATTCCTAATACAATTTTATTTTTTTATTTTTTTTCCTAATACAATTTTAAATTACATTATTATAAAGTCAATGCTGTGTTTGATTTTACATTTATATCATTGGTATCAAGATAGTCCTATATACAGGAAAAATTAGACAACAACAGAAGTAAAAATTATAAGTGATATAGAAGCTCAAATACACACACACTCACACCATATTTACACACTTCAAAAATTGCTAGTTGCAGTGTTATATCAAGCATTCTCCTACTATTCTCTCCTACTAATTATCACTTAGAATAAAAAGCAACAAAAGATTGTTCATGACAGCATAACATGATAAACTAAATCTGAGGTTAAATGCAATAGGAAAGAGATGTGAGAATATACTGATAAGAAAGTCTTCATTTTCCGGAAAGGTACAAAATATGGCTTAAAAAATTAAAGAGAAAAGTTGTGTCACAGAAGTATATAGTGCAAAGTTCTTAACTTTCTATAAAATAATTAAAACAATTACCATAAAAATTTCAAAAAGATTTTTGAAGCCAACCTGATTCTATAGTCAATCTGGAAGAAGAATTATTAAGATGATCAGATTACTCTGAAAGAAAAAAATGAGAAAGCAACTTGTACCAACATACATTAAAACCTATTTAAATATACAATAAATATAACAACGAGGAATGAAATAAGAACGGAAAGTTATCACTGGAACGAATTAGAGTCCAAAAAGATTTATATGTAAATGTTGCATTTAAATTAAAGGGGATGAAATTAATTATTCAATGTATCATCCTGGAAAATGTGTTGTACTATGAAGGGGAAGTTAAATTTAGATTCTTTACTCAATTTTTCAAAGTAAGTACCAAATAGATCAAAGATGTATCTATAAAGAAACTAGGAAATAAACTTAGCTTAATAAATATTTATTGAATCTTGGGTTAAGGAGCTCCATTGTATATAAAACAAATAGAAGTAAAATAGAAAGCAATTTATGATCACAAAATCAATTAAAAATCTATATCTTCAAGTAAAAAAAGGTTTTTAAAAGCCACAAATCAGTGTTTCTCAGTTTGGGTGTGTATGCTCCTAGTGTTGATTATCTATATTCATGATTTTATAGATAATATAATGTATCATTGGTTCATTAATTGTAACAAGTGCATTCTACTAATGTAAGATGTTAATAATAGGAGAAACTGGGGTGCAGAATCTATGTAAAGAAAACTGTTCTAAAATTAAGTTTATTTAAAAAATGAGAAAATGTTACAACTAAGCTGTTCAAAAATTCTTTTACAAATAATAAAAATTGCCAAGTAAGAAAATATTGTTAATCTCTTCACCATGAAATAAATGAACAAGTAAGCTGCCATGTTTTAATATATTAAACTAGCAAAAACTTTTTAACAACTATATACAATGACATTAACGTGGAAAAATTTACTTTCATATGTTGTCATGCTAATGAAACTACACACATTTTCTGGAAACCTTTCTGGCAATTTACCAAAAACCTAATACGGTCCATAATTTTTGATTCAGTCCTTTTTGAATAGTCATGACTATTTCAGTCAGGGTTCTGTCAGAAAACCAGAAACCGCTCTTGGTATTTTAATCAGAATGAAATACAGGGGATCAAAGATTTACAAAATTGTTGGGATGACTGGGAGAACAAGGGTGAGAGAAATTGCTGCTTGTTTCAGAAAACTAGAAATTGGGGAGTTACAGAAAACTGCTACAGATAATCTTATTCCCTACAGTGGCAGTGGGTATCTGCCCACTGCAGACACAAGAACAGTAATGACTTCTGCTCTCTACCTTCTAAATTCTACTCAAGTGTCCCTTGTTGGCAGAATCTATGTGGAAACCTGTTGTCAGGGATTCTGGAAAACACAGTTCCCAGGTGTCTAGCCCTTTAATAAAGGGGAGAACATAGATGTAGGAGTAATGGTACTGAATTATCAACAGAAATTCTGATGTAACAGAAAAAAAACAAAGTGAATGCTAATACCTATGATGGGATTCTATGCAGCTATTAAATATCTTATTTTGCAATGCGTGAGAAATCATGTTTCAGTGACATGAGAAAATATTCACTGTTTTAGTTAAATGAAAAAATCCCATTTATAAAGCAATATAGTATAAAGCTACATTATTATAACATATAGCATAATTCTATACAATTCCAACTTTGTAGAGATAGTAAAGTTTCTCTAAATGCACAATTAGGTGTTGCAGACATTGTTGTAAAATCTCATTTTAAAAATGAGGCTCTGAATCAAAAAATAAGGCTTTATTCAGGCAATATGTAGAAAACCTGGAGAACTCTAAGATTTTTAGTTTAATGTCACATTAGGAATCAACTCTAAAATATAACATTGCCCAATTGACACTATTTTAGAGTCTAGTTATAGTTACTTTTAAAATAAATGCTATAGTCTGAAAAGGAAAGAGAACGTCCATGGCCAGGTTTTTCCACTAACCAGGTGACTACTCAAGAGATCTCCTTAACTTATAAAAACCGTAAAATCAAAAATGTTTTCTCAATGTCCATGATAATAGAGGAATAAAGTTGCTTTTCTCTGAAGTAGTGCTGTAATTTGAATGTGTCCTTCAAGAAATACCATTTGTTATCTGGTCCATTATCAAGGTGGATGCCACAGGCTATTGTTGGGAGAACAAACCTTCAACAGGCAATCAGTTCTTTAAAAAAAAATTACGTGAGCATATTACTGTCCTCTGCAGAGTAATTATGCCATACATTTAGTTGTTGTCTGATAAGAAAAGTTATCTTTTCTTTTCAACAACATTTATTGGAATGGAATTGTTTACCCTGGGGACTCATACTGGGTGTCGGCAGAGGGAGTACAAGTCGCCAGGAGGAGATTTTCCAGGTCATTCTATCCCTGCTAATGTTTTTCAGTTATTCTATTTTCTATCAGCTCTGCTTTGCATATGATTTTTAAAATTGTCATTATTTTGTTCCAGTTTCATAGCCAGACAGAATTCCGGTCTACATTTTCATACTGGCTTTTGTTCAAAATTCAATCATGATCTCTCTTTCCTCTGACTTCTACTTCAGTAAGAACATTTAAAGGTCAGGGAAGAGTTTGAATCAGCTCAGTTTGGTAGAGTAGCAAATCTCTAGGCAAAGATACAAAGTCTAGTAGGGAAGACCGTATAGAAATTACTGTGAATTGTTTTATTTACATTCCCCTGTGATCATCTAAAAGACCTAGATGAAGAGATTAAATAAAAGCTTTATTAAAAATTAAAGAGGGCATATATATTCTAGGTTTGGGCTTAAAATCATAAATATGGCCATTTCATGATGGTTATGATAAATACACACATACATATATATTCAGAAATGCCTCTAATATATGCAAATACTATGTGGATAATTACAGAAGGTATAAGAAATGTAATTCTACAAAATAAGCACACCTGCATTATAAAAATATTATGAGGCTTTGAAAAATAATGGGCATATTCCTGCTAATTAACAGTTTAAATTGTCTTATTAAGGAAAATAATGAGCTATTTTAATCTATCAAGCCCATTAGAAAACAAAAAGAATTTATTTAATGGATTAATCTTACAAGAAATTGCATAATACTATCCAAAGAATGGTAATGTAATTACCAAATTGAATAACCCCATGCCTCCCTGCCATGTATAAAATAATAATCTATTTCTAGAGATGTGTGCTAAGTTATTCTAAGACAGGAGTTTGGATAATAAATATTAGTTTTTATTTGTATTACTTATGAAACCTCATGTTGCATTAAAAACAAATACAAAGAATTAAGAGATCGTGCACAGTTTAAATATCAACAGTTCTTACATAGAAAAACAATGTGACAATTAAGAGATGACTCAAACTAAAATATATACTTAATATCCTGCTGTGTTTTAGGTAAAGTTTCTCTGGCATCAGGATGTCAAATGAGTTAACTCTCCAAGACACTTAGAATTTCCCAACCCAAGGAAAATATGTTAGTATTTTTGTGATGGGAGTCAGCTATACACATTATCACCAATACTTTTTTTTCCCCTCAACTGTATTACTTCATGTCTCAAATACTCTAGTTGCCAAAAAAAAATCTCAAAAATTGAACAATTTGCATTTATCTTTACCAGTTCACATAAAAACACCATCCCTATAAATTTAAAAGAGCTTAAGTAGTTCACAGTTCCCTGTTCTGTAGCTGGAAACATAGCACATCACCAGGCAGCCAGGTGGCAAAGAACAGAGGCTAAGAGCACAGATTCTAGGCCTGATCCCATAAGTGTGTGATACCAAGCCAGTTATTCACTACTCAGTTTCTTTCTTTGTAACATGGAGGCAATAATATTCCTTACTTTTAGGGTTGGCCTGATTATTAAAGGTGCTTATACAGGTTAATAAGTATATTGAATAATGTTTGGCATATAAACACTAAATGATCAGTTGCAATTATTATATCCCTGAGGGACAGTTTATATGTATACAAACATGAAAGCCATTTTGTGACTCGGACCGGGAAAACAAGTTATATCAGGGGTCTGCAGTCCCCTGTTTTTGCATATAATTTTTAAAGTACAGTTTTACATGTTTAAATGATTGGGGGGAAAATCAAAACAATATTTTGTGACACATGAAAATTACATGAAATTAAAATTTCTGTGTCCACGAATAAAATTATTGGAACATACATGCCAGAGCTGAGTATGACCACAAAGCCTAAAATATTTACTATTGTTCTTTACAGAAAGTTTGCTTGCTAACCTGTGGGAGATATTTGAATATAAACAGTGTTACCCTGTCTTCCATTCTTGATAACACTAGAATAATTCAATAAATGTTTCATTTCTTCCAGGAAATCAAGTAAAGGGAATGCTAAGAAATCTTTAGTTTGACATTTTTTGTTAGAAACGATTACTTATCTCTAAAAAGTATAGAATGAGTGAAGTTCAAAATTGTTTTTGAATTTGCATAACTTTATTCACATATCAGTGTTTCTCAAAATTTGTATATACATATTCATATATATACATATAGATGTCAATCAGTGATACTGTCTATAATTAAACATATTGGCAGTAAGATACAGGACTATAATGCAAATATATTCATGCTGCATTAATTACTCCTGTTCTTTTTAATACCAAAGTTTGTTTTTGGTTTTTTGGTTTGTGTGAATAGGGCTTATTTTCTGATCCCTCTTGCCAAGCTCTCAAATGGTTTTCTCAATGTATGTTTTTAAATGTTGAGACAGCTGTATCTTATACAATTTTTAATCCCCAACCATTGCCTTGTATGTTGCAAGCACAGCGTAGACCATTTGATATATCTTCCTTGAGATTTACTGACTTCAATTAAATTACTTAGAGTTAAGTAAAACATCTCAAACAATGAACCCTCAATAAGCTTGGCTGTGTTTACCATGTCCTAAGGCCTTTCAAATAAAAGCCACAATTTAAAAGTTCTAAAATAATTACAGGAATAAATGTGTGGTGCCATATTGTTCACTACAAAGTACAAGTGTCAATTACAAATTCAGTTTCCAGTGGCAACATGTGAATGGTGAGAACTTTGAAAATGCACTATCTTGTAACTGAGTGGAAAGTTTTTTTTGGGGGGGGATCCCCTTTGCTTTGTAGTTCTAAATATTTTTAACATGATTAATTACTTGTTTTGCTAAAATATTTTACTAGCTCAAAAAAGTGCTAGAGATAAACATAATGCCTAGTGAAAATGGCTTTTGTTCTCCTTGGTATGGAAATAAATGTTACCCCATCTAAACAACATGACTCTTGCTCTTATTTATGTTTAAGGGGCCCTATGGAAATAGTCTGACCTTCTCTCTGTGTGGAGAATGATTAATAGGTACAACTGGAATGATTCATTTCCCATGCTGCTTTCTATCACTGAACTCAGTGATATTATATAAAACTTTTTAAAAACATACTAAATTGGCTTTAAATGTTAAGACCAGCTTTAACATGAAACAGCATTAGGATTTACTGTCTTTGGTTTGTATCTGCATCCCCTCAGCATTCCAGTGTTGGAGACTGGAATTCCTTCCACCCCAAAGAATTCCTTAAATGAAAAAAAAGAAAGAGAGAAATCATTTGTGCTTTGTACAACAGAATGGGCATGCAGATATTTAGCCTCAGTAACTTTCAAAGCCTCAGTGCCCTCATCTGATAAGGTATGCTTATCCCTTCCTTGAAATGTTCTTGTTAAGATTACAAATGCAGTTGATCCTTGAACAACGTGGGGCTTAGGGGTGCAGTTGAAAAACGGTATAACTTTATAGTTGGCGCTCTGTATCCAAGGTTCCACATCCTCAGATTCAACCAACCACGGATCATACAGTACTGCAGTATGTATTGAGTGAAAAAAATCCATGTATAAGTGGATCCGTGCAGTTCAAGCCCATGTCATTCAAGGGTCAACTGTAATAGATACAACACAACAGTCACAGTAAACCCTTAATAAATGGATATTGTTGTTTTTGTTGTAATCTGATCATGGTCTTTGTTGACCCATGAAAACCTTCTACAGTCAGCTCTCTATACGTGCAGGTTCTGCATCCTCAGATTTAACCAAACTCAGATCAAAAACATAAGAAAAAAAATTCCAGAAACTTCCAAAGAGCAACACTTAGAATTTGCCATGCACTGACAACTATTTACATTGCACTTACATTGTACTTACAACTATTTACACAGCACTTACATCGTATTAAGCATTATAAGTAATCTAGAGATTAAAGTGCAAGGGAGGATATGGGTAGGTTACGTGCAAATACTACACCATTTTGTACGAGGGACTTGAGCATCCTCCGATTTTAGTATCTGAGGGGGTGTCCTGGAGCGAGTCCCCTATCAGATACTGAGGGACGACTGTAATTCTTGCTCTAAGAGATAATTTCCTTCTTCCTAATCAGTCTTCAGTAAAATAAAGTGATTAATTTGGGGAACTTGGTCTAACAATGATCAACTGCTCTAGGGTTCTGTCTGGCAATTGGAACTCAGTTGTCGCTTCAGACCTTGGCTTGGAAATGAAGCCTGGACAAGCAGCCTTGAGCCCTTTTCCTCCCTGATCTCCTACTCCCTCACCCCACTCCACAAACTGGGAGCCAGGAAAAAACAGAGCAGGAAAAAAATCACTAGAGGAAACTCTCCTCCTTTCATCTATAATTATTTTGAATTCAACATTATCTCTGGCAGGTACTATTAAGGTCAAGGACAGCTTTAAAGAAAATTGTTCTGTCCTCTCCAACCTCCCTTCGTAATTCAATCCCAAGCCCTTAGCTTTACAAGTTGCCTCTTTCAGAGAGTTTCAGGGGACTATCCTCTTCACTTACTACAAGTTATCAGTCTTCTCCTTCCCCTTTACTATCCTGTACATTTTGCAGTTCATGCTACTTCAGTATACTTAACCCAGAATTTACTCAAGGTTTACATATTCATTTAACAAATATTTATTGAGTGCCTACCACTATTCCAGCTGTTGAATATGCAACAGAAAACAAAATAAAATTTCCTGCCCTCAGTGAGCTTACATTCTAGTGGGAGGGTGCAGACAATTGACTGAACAAATCACTGTGTATGTTAGAAGAAAATAAGTGCTGTAAGGAGAAACAAAGCAAAAGAGAGGGATAGAAAGTACCTGGAAGTAGTTCTAGTGGCAAATGGTTGTTAGGAACAGCTTCACTGAGGTGACAATTGAATAAAATCACCAAGTGTGCAAGTCAGGAAGATATAAAGGGGGAAAGCAGTCTAGGCAGGAGAAACTGGAAGTGCAAAGGCCCTGAGGCAGGAAAGATGTCCATCATGGTCTAAGAAGAGTAAGGAGACCAGTGTAATTAGATTAGAGGAGATGAAGTCAAGTGATTATGGGAGGTGAGGCAGATGGAGAATAGAGCCTTTGAGGGTTTTGAATGGGGAAATGATGTGATATGACTTGTGATTTTAAAAGGCTCATTCTAAGTACCATGTTAGAAATAGACTACAAGGAAGCAAAGTAGAAGCAAGCAGACCAGTTAGGAAACTATTACAAATATGCAGGTGAAGCCATTCGTCAGGCTGGTAGGAAGTTGCTGGATTCTGAATGGGACTTAGTAATAGATGGATGGTAAGGAGGAAGAGAAAGAGAGGGTCACTGATGACACAAAGGTTCATGACTAAAGTATTGGGAAGTTAAGAGTTGCTATAAATTGAGATGGCAAAATTGAAAGCAGAGCAAGTTTTGCATCAGTATCAGGAGTTCAATTTTAGGTATGTTGAGTCTGAGATGTCTTAGTTTTCCAGGGGAGACGTTGAATAGGTAGCTGAATATACAAGTCTGGAATTTAAGGGAGTCATCTGGGCTGGGGATATAAAACTGGGAGAATCCTTAACGTCTAAATGATAATTTAAGTTTGTGAGAATGGATGAGATTGCTGAAGGAATGAGAGCAGAAAGGAACAGAAAAGGTCCAAGGACTGTTCTTTATTTGAACTCTAATATTAAGTAGTTGGTGAGATGAGGCAGAAGCAGTAAGTAGGTGAAGAAGGAATGACTAAAGATAGGTGTTTTAGATGCCTACCAATGAAATTATTTCAAGGAACTATGGGTGACCAACTAGGTTAAATGCTCCTGATGGGTCATATAAAATGAGGACTGAAAATTGACCACTATAATTAGCAACAGCAGGTCCAAGGTGACCATAAGAGATGTTTTGGTATGTCTGTTTGGAGCAGTTTCAGGAAAGAATGAAAAGAAAAGAATTGGAATCTGTGACCATGGAGCCTTATTATTATTTTTTGAGTTTTGCTGCAAAAGAGGGTAGAGAAATGGGGCAATAGCTGGAGAGGGAAGGATGGTTAAGATTTTTTTCTTAATGGAAGAAACATGTTTATATGATGATGAAAATAATTAGCAGAGAGGAAAACGATTGATAATGCAGGATAAAGGGTTGAAACTGCTGGACACATTTCCTTGAGCAGGTGGGAGGAGTTAGGGTTCAATACATAAGGGAAGAAACCCATCATAGAAAAAAGGGCAGTTGACCTAATTAACAGTTGTGAAAGCTGAGTATAGATGAATGGATAGATGTAAAGTCCTCAGCCTTTCCAGGAGCATTCACATTTAGATGTAAGACACTATTTAAATAATTCTCTATTCATACACTTTTAGTAAATTTCAAATGAAGAATTTCCATCAGGAGATGGAAGTAAATTTTTCTGCTGAGATAGAGAAGAAACTAACTAGAGCCTCTTAAATCCTACTATGCAAATATAACCCTGGGGAAAACATTTCTCTGGTTAAATGTAGCCCACTTAGGGAAGACAAAATTCATTCCTGCCCATCTGTCTGGCAGAGCCTATAGCAACTCCAGTTTATAGATGAGTTCATTCATTTGTGAACTGGGATTCATAGCTTTGCTCAAGCACAAGGAACAGCTTGAATTAAACTCTTTTTAAAAACTGCCACTAAAGTTAAATTCACTTTAGTCAAACTTTTAACTCAATGGTTTGAAAACTCTTTGGTTTTGAATCAATGAAAGCATTTTAAGATATGGCAGTTGAGTGGATGGGTAGTCCATATGGAAATGTTTTGTTATCTCTGTTTAGGCCACAATGAAAACTCTGACCTGACAAAACTTTACACAAGCCAAAACAAAACCTCTGGACTCTAGCTCACAGAGTGTTTCAATTGGTAAGCACAGATATTAGCGCAAACACAGTGACAGGTTTCAAATGAAATTGGTGGAAAAGACCATTCATATTTTATCATGTTGGGTTAATGGAATTACAGTTGTGGACAATGTTTTACTCAGGCTTAGCGGAAACTCCAGGGTAATAATCAATATCTTCACACTTACCATTGCATTTAAAATATGTTCTTATCTATGTAGACAAAGGCATCATACTAAACTTGTAAAAGTAGATTATTTTTATCTTTTCTGATGATGTAGATGAAGACAGGTTAGAACTGAAACCCAAATCTAATAAAGTAAAAATAAATGCTATTCAGGTTTGAAAGAACATAATGGCACATCTAATCCTTGGCTATGTTAATGCTTTATATTCCATAATTTCAAAACATTTTCCAAGGTATTAAACATAAATCCTGCTAAAAAGGTGAGGGGGACTCAGTAATGCCTCTCGGTACAAGTTACCAAGCTTTATGTAAAAATGTAGTTAGTATGTTGTTTACAAACATAAAAATGTTTCTAATATTGATATGCATTAAATAAATGATTCTATTACTTCATATATTCACCAAATGGTAAAAGAAGGACATACTTTTGAAAAAATCTGATGCTTCTTACCCTTTCCCTTACTGAGTTTACTGTGCATTCAAAATGTCAAAATGACTTCAGCTTTCATGTTTTTGTTTCTCTGAAGAGCACCTGTTGAAATTATCTCGACTGCTATATGATCTGTAACTGGCAAGCAAACCAAAGCATGCCATGTGGCTACGCTGCTTCAGTGGTAATATTCTCACAATTCAGAATTAAGAACAGCCTGATGTTTCTATATTTATGAACAAATCAGATAGGCTGTGTTGTGATCCAGTCTATGGCTGGAAATTTGGCCTCTCAGATTGCTTCTGACCAAAGAAAATGAACCAAGTTAAAAGTAGGTTTATATATTCCTTCAATAAGGCTCATTATATTTTCAGAGATGCTTTCCATTACAAAATCAGTGGAGTATCTTTATAAACAAACAAGATGAAAAATGCAGAGAGGAAGAGAACAAAATAACCCGGAGTCCTACCCTAGAGAAAACATCTGGCGACCTTTTTGCCTGGATTAACAAACATTTCCTATTCCTTTCATAAAGTTGGCTGCCTGTGTCCATGACAATGAATATTTGACTCACAGACTGCTCCCTAGTCATCTGGCAAAGCTGCTGCTTCCACTAACTGAACTGCTTACCAAAACTCGGCAACATTTGTTCTCTTAACATTTTACCGCCTCTTGACTTGCTAAATTAATGTTACAATTTAATTAAATTGTACATAATCCTATAAAATGTTATATATAGAGAAAACATATTCCATGAAAATGTACTTTAATGATTTGTAAAGACTCCCAGTGAAAAATTACTAAAATTTTTATCTCAAATTATTGTAGTGAGGCAACTGCAAAATATTGATCAAAAAGGCATTAAAAATAGTAAGAAAGAGAGCAACCTGATGATTACCTATTTCATTCTAAAGGATTTATTACACACACTCACACACATATAATTTAGTTTTAAAAGATTATGCATAGATCCAATTAGTAGACCCCCATTCGAAAAAGAAAAAAGAGAAAGAGAGAGAAGGAAAAAAGTGCCCTATATAAAAATATTTGTGAATTACTGAAAATTTATGTTTAAAGTTAAAAAATATTTAATATATGTATAACTTTAAAATAACTTCCTTCCTAACAGACATAAAGGGAGAAATTGATAGGAATACAATAATACTAGGAGAATTTAACATGCCACTCATATCAGTGAATGGATCTTTGAGACAGAAAATCAATGAGGCATCATAGATCCTAAATGATACAATAGAACAGTTAGACTTAATTGATATTTTCAGGACAGTACATCCCCAAAACAGCAGAATACACATTCTTTTCAAGTGCACATGCAACATTCTCTAGGACTGGCCACATCCTACGGCATAAAACAAGCCTCGACAAATTTAAGAGTATAGAAATTATTTCAAGTATCTTTTCTGACCACTACAGCATGAAACTAGAAATCAGCCACAGAAAAAGAAACAAGAAAAAAGCAATTATATGGAGACTAAACAACATGCCACTAAAACACCAATGCGTCAATGATGAAATCAAAGAAGAAATTTTAAAAATACGTTGAGGCAAATGACAATGAAAACACAACCATACAAAATCTATGGGATGCAGTAAAAGCAGTTCTTAGAGGGAAGTTCATAGTGATAGTCCTCCTTTAAGAAACAAGAAAAATCTCAAATAAGCAATCTGACCCACCACAGGTCAATGATGAAATCAAAGAAGAAATTAAAAAAATACGTTGAGGCAAATGACAATGAAAACACAACCATACAAAATCTATGGGATGCAGTAAAAGCAGTTCTTAGAGGGAAGTTCATAGTGATAGTCCTCCTTTAAGAAACAAGAAAAATCTCAAATAAGCAATCTGACCCACCACCAAAAGAATTAGAAAAAGAACAAACAAAACCTGAAGAAGGAAGGGGATAATAAAGATCAGAGAGGAAATAGAGATTAAAAAAATTGAAAAAAAATCAATAAAACCAAGAGCTGGTTCTTTGAAAGGGTGAACAAAATTGATAAACCTCTGGACAGGCTCACCAAGAAGAAAAGAGAGAAGACCCAAATAAACAAATTAAGAAATGAAAGAAGAGAAATCACAACTGATACCACAGAAATACAAAAAAAAAAAAAAAGAAAGAAAATACTATGAACAATTATATGCCAACAAATTTGACAACCTAGAAGAAATGGACAACTTTCTACAAACATACAGCCCACCAAAGCAGAATCAAGAAGAAATAGATGACTTGAACAGATCAATCACCAGAAGTGAAATAGGATTCTGTAATAAAAAAAAAAAAAAAGCCTACAAACAAAAGTCCAGGACTAGATGGCTTCACAGGTGAATTCTACCAAACATCCAAAGAAGAACTTATACTGATCCATCTCAAACTCTTCCAAAAGACTGAAGAGGAGGGAAGATTCCCAAAGACATTCTATTAAGCCACCATCACCCTGATACCAAAACTAGACAAAGACACTACCAGAAAAGAAAATTACAGGCCAGTATCTCTGATGAATATAGATGCAAAAATTCTCAACAAATATTAGCAAACCAACTCCAACAACACATAAAAAAGAGCATACACCACGTCCAAGTTGGATTCATTGCAGGGTCACAAGGATAGTTCAACATATGCAAGATCAATGTGATACACCACATCAACAAAAGACAAAAACCAGATGATCATCTCAATAGATGCAAAAAAGGAACTGATAAAGTTTAACATCAATTCATGATAAAAACCCTTACAAAAGTGGGTATAGAGGGAACATACCTCAACATAATAAAAGCTGTTTACGACAAACCCGCAGCCAATATAATACCCAATGGTGAAAAGCTGAAAGCCTTCCCACTAAAATCTGGACCAAGACAAGGATGGTCACTCTCACCATTTCTCTTCAACATAGTACTGGAAGTCTTAGCCACAGCAATCAGACAAGAAAAAGAAGTAAAAGATATTCAAACTGGTAAGGAAGAGGGAAAATTGTCATTATTTCCAGATGACATGATACTATATATAGAAAACCCTAAAACTCCACACAAAAATTACTAGAACTGATAAAGTCAGCAAGGTAGCAAGATACAAGATTAACATATAGAGATTAGTTACATTTCTTTATTACATTAACAATGAAATATCAGAAAGGGAATGTAAAAAAACAATACCTTTTAAAATTGCATTTAAAAATATAAAATAGGGCTTCCCTGGTGGCACGGTGGTTGAGAGTCCGCCTGCCGATGCAGGGGATGGGGGTTCGTAGTTTTAAAATTGCATTTAAAAATATAAAATACTTAGGAGTAAACCTGACCAAGAAGGTGAAAGACTTATATGCTGAGAACTATAAAACATTAATAAAGGAAATTAAGGATGAGTCAAAGAAATGGAAAGATATTCCATGCTCTTGGATTGGAAGAATCAAAATCGTTAAAATGGCTATACTCCCCAAAGCAATCTACAGATTTAATGAGATCCCTATCAAATTACCCATGATGTTTTTCACAGAACTAGAACAATCCTAAAATTTATATGGAACAATAAAAGACCCAGAGTTGCCAAAGGAATCCTGAGGAAAAAGAACAAAGTAGGAAGCAAAACCCACCCAGACATCACACAATACTACAAAGCTACAGTAATCAAAACAGCATGGTATTGGCACAGAAACAGATACACAGATCAACAGAACAAAATGGAAAGCCCAGAAATAACCCACACACCTATGGACAACTAATCTTTGACAAAGGAGGCATGAATATACAATGGGGAAAATATAGTCTCTTCAGCAAGTGGTGTTGAGAAAGCTGGACAGCCACATGAAAATCAAAGAAGTTAGAACACACCCTCACACCATACACAAAAATAAACTCAAAATGTCTTAAAGACTTAAATATAAGACAAGACACCATAAAACTCCTATAAAAGAATATAGGGGGCTTCCCGGGTGGCGCAGTGGTTGAGAGTCCGCCTGCCGATGCAGGGGACATGGGTTCGTGTCCCAGTCCGGGAAGATCCCACATGCCACGGAGCGGCTAGGCCCGTGAGCCATGGCCACTGAGCCTGCGCATCTGGAGCCTGTGCTCCGCAACAGGAGAGGCCACAACAGTAAGAGGCCCGCATACCGTGAAAAAAAAAGACTATAGGTCAAACTTTCTCTGGCATAAGTCATACCAATGTTTTCTTAGGTCAGTCTCCCAATGCAATAGAAAATAAAAGCAAAAATAAACAAATGGACCTAATCAAACATATCAGCTTTTGCACAGCAAAGGAAACAAAAAACAAAACAAAAAGACAACCTACAGACTGGGATAAAATATTTACAAATGATGCAACCAACAAGGGCTTAATTTCCAAAATATACAAACAGCTCCTACAATTCAATAACACCACCACCACCAACAACAACCCAATTGAAAAATGAGCAGAAGACCTAAATAGACATTTCTCCAAAGAAGATGTACAGATGCACAATAAGTGCATGAAAAGATGCTCATCATCACTAATTATTAGAGGAATGCAAATCAAAACAACAGTGAAGTACTACCTCACACGAGTCAGAATGGCCATCATTAAAACTCTGCAAATAATAAATGCTGGAAAGGTGGGGAGAAAAGGGAACCCTCTTACACTGTTGGTGGGAATGTAAATTGGTACAGCCATTATGGAAAACGGTAAGGAGGTTCTTCAAAAAACTAAAAATAGAGTTGCCATATGAACCAGCAATCCCACTCCTGGGCATATATCCAGGCAAAACTATAATTCAAAAAGATACATGCACCCCTATGTTCATAGCAGCACTATTTACAACACTGTTGGTGGGAATGTAAATTGGTACAGCCATTATGGAAAACGGTAAGGAGGTTCTTCAAAAAACTAAAAATAGAGTTGCCATATGAACCAGCAATCCCACTCCTGGGCATATATCCAGGCAAAACTATAATTCAGAAAGATACATGCACCCCTATGTTCATAGCAGCACTATTTACTATATATATATACATGTATACACACACACACATATATACATACAATGGAATACTACTCACTCAGCTATAAAAAAAAAAAATGAAATAATGCCATTGCAGCAACATGGATGCACCCAGACATTATGATGCTAAGCAAAGTAAGCCAGAAAGAGAAAGACGAATACCAAATTATATCACTTTTATGTGGAATCTAAAGTGTGACAATAGCAAACAAATCTACAAAACAAAAACAGACTCACAGATACAGAGAACAGACTTGTGGTTGCCAAGTGGGAGGGAAGGATTGGGAGTTTGGGATTAGCAGATGCAAACTATTACATATAGGATGGATAAACAACAAGGTCCTACTGTATATCACAGGGAACCATATTCAATATCCTGGGATAAACCATAATGGAAAAGAATATGAAAAATAGTATATTTATAACTGAGTCCCTTTGCTATACAGCAGAAATTACACAACCTTGTCATTCAACTATACTTCAATAAAGTTAAAAAAAATTTTCCTTCTTTAATCAACTGTTTTGATTAAATAACTGTCAGTCCTGATCACATTTACTACTATTTACATAATAGTAATTAGTTCCTATATTCACTTAGAATTTGGTATATTTATTACGTTTCTTTATAATTTTTTAATGAAAAGATTGTCTTTAAATACCTGTTTCCTAGGAGATGCTTTGTTCAAAAAATCTGTAGGAAATACTGCATATTTTCTTTCTTTCTTAGAAATGCAAAACACAAATTAGCATGGTAAATACTATGAGAAATCTCCACAGTAAAAAATACTCAGTAAGAGATCTAATTAATGTTTCAGTTATTTCATTTTGAAACAACTTCAAGCTTATAGGTACAGAAGAATGAATTTTTTTCCTGAGTCATTTGAAAGCAACCTAATATCCCATCACCCCAAATATGTTGGTGTCTTCTTTCCACAAACAAGGACATTCTCCTACCTAACCACAATACAACCATTAAAATCAGGAAATTAATATTATTTTATTACTTCATTATTTTATTCTTCCTTCTAATCCTCAGATCACATTCGAGTTTCACCAGTTGTCCCAGTAACGCCCTTTCAAGCAAAAGGATCTAGTACAGAGTTACACACAGCATTTAACTTCATTCATCCTTGGTTTCTTTCCATCTGGAAGATTTCCTCAGTCTTTCCTTAACTTTCAGGGCTTTGCCATTTTAAAGGTTAGTGGCCACGTATTTTGTAGAATTCCCCCCAATTTGACTTCATCTTGTGTTTCCTCATGATTTGGTTCAAGTTATGCATCTTTGGCAGGAGTAGCACTATAGAGATGCTGTGTTGGTTTTGTGACGCACAGTTTCAAATCATCCCATGATTTTGATCATTTGATTAAGGTGGTGTCTTGCCAGGCTTCTCCAAAGTGAAAAGATTTTTTCCTTTGTAATTCACTTTTTTTCATTTATAATTAATAAGTATTTTTGTGAAGGTTCTTTGAAACATGTAAATGTCCTCACCTAATAAAATCTTCCACTTATTTATTTACTTTTATCAGTATAGATTAATGGTTTCCTATTTGATTTAACAAGTTAAAATCCATTGCTCCTTCTGTTTTTTAAATGATGTTCAAGTTGTCCCAGATTTGGCCCATGGGAGCCCTTCAAGCTGGTGTCTGTTCCCTTTTATCATGGACCCATTCTTTTTTTGAGCATTTTCCTGCTTTCTGCTCTAAACAGATGTTTCAAGATCATCTTCTACTTTATCTGCCCCAGACTAGAATCAGCCTTTTCTTCAGGGATCTGTGTTCCTTTTTGTGGAAAATGATTTTAGAAGCCATCTCATTACTATTGTGGTGTTGCTGTTCCCAGGTCCCCTCAGTGGACAGTCATGGAAAACATGTATAGGTGTACATAGGTAGGTAGCTAGGTAAGTAGATATGTAGGTAGATATACATACATTTATATCCATATTTAGTTCTTCCTATATTTTTATATATAGAAGACCATGATCTCATACAAATACTTGCTCAGTGTTTTTTTAAAAGATTTCTTCTATTCTTCTTTAAACATTTCATATACGTAATAGTCTGTGTCTGATAATTCCTGTGTCATTGGAGTCTATCAATTTTGCTTCTTGTTTTTACTGACTCTTATTCAATATGGCATCCTTTGGTGATGTTTTGACTGTGAGTTGTTTTAACTTTAACCCGTGAGAATCTTGATTATCTAAATTGGGTATGCTTTTTCTAGAAACAGACTTATTTTCTTTTGCCTGGAGTTGGGGCACTGTCAACGATTTCGCCTACTGCATTATTTTCATTTGATACAAGAAACCTGGGACTCAAGTTATAGTTCTTATATTCCCCTCTCTCCCACATTCAAATAATTGCTCACTTCTTCCAACGCAGCTTCCTAAAATCCTCACCACCAGTGTCCTAAATCAGCTCTCCCTTGTCTGTCTCACATACTGATCTAACTGTAAATCTCACCTGTGATTGCCGCACCTAAAATTCTTTAAGGTAAAATCCACACCCTTTGGATTGTCAAATAACATTGTAATTTGGTTTTTTCCTGCCTCTCTAGCCCCATATTGTGCCACTTCCTCTGGTCTTCACCTCTTCAATTCTATCCTAGCAATAACTTTTTATAGTTATTCCTGCACATGCTCAGAGTACTGTCTTCTCTAACTAGTTTAACTGCTAGCTAGCTCCCCTTTGAAGGGTTTCCTAACTTACCTGGGTGGGAAGACTTTCCTTCTCCCTGTGCTCTCAAATGCATCTGATATACAACTCCAAGGCAGCTCATTTCCATTTGTATTATAAATGCTTGTTTGAATGTCTGTCTTTCCAGTAGAGCGCAAGTTCCTTAAGGCCTTGTTGTCTGTTTACTTGTGCATCAGCAGTTCCTATTACAGACTGGCAAGGAGCAAAATCTGTGAATATTGGTTGAGTCAGCTGTGGGCATTCTTATGTGTAACTATGGCTACTGCTATGTAAGTAAATAAGGCTGTGCAAGTAAATTTGTACAATAAAATAATGGTAGAAGATTTGTCAGATATACATCCCTATAAACTCCTACTAAAGCAGAAACATTGAACACTTTAAAAATAAGTATATGAGTGATGATTTTCCCGGTCCGTTAAGACAGTCCTGCACACACATTTAGTCAGGTTGTAAACACTCAACTTGCTTCAGAAATCAATAAAAAGTTAATATAAAGTCTAGAAACCTAAACTCCATGGGGGAGTGCTGATGAAAGCAGAGTAGTAAACACTAGATTTTGACTTTCACGCAATACATAAAGTTCCATTCCCATAGACAGAGACACACAAACACACAGACTCCTGCAGGCATATTCCCTAGTTGCCTTAATTCTTTCTTAACAGTCACCTTAATCCTTATGAAGCAGGAAGCAGCTTTCCTGTTGGTTTGAATGAAATGCCATCAATTTTTTGTCGTTGTTGTTATCAGGATCAATAAATGTTAGCAAACTCCTCTGCTTAACATTGAGAATACATTTCATCTCTAATTGTCTGTGCCCAATATAGCTTCTGTATATGACATTAGATCTCTGAGATTTAGTCCTATCTGTTATTTCTATATTTCCCAGTAAACATAGGCAAATACAGGCTCAGGCATTCCCTTTTATTCCTCTTTCCTCTGTTCCCAGATATGGATTCAACCATTAACATCCTGTAAGTTAATAACAAATGCTGTAAAAGCTTCATCCAGTCTATGTTGCTATGCTTTAAAGCAGAAGAGTTACTTTTAAGCCTTGCTCTTATTATTTACTGTTTCAATATTTACTGTTAAGTCTTGCCTCAGGGTGAACCACAAGAGATTTAGAGCAACTATCCTTAAGAATGGTTATAATTCAATGCAGTTGAATATACAAGGAAATGGACAATCCATTCACCATCCAACTCAAAGAAGGAAAAAAAAAAGTGAGAATGCAGGTAATTTTATAGATAAGGAATTTTCTTAAGAATTTATCAAAGAATCTGGTAGTCAGTAGATGGAATACTCCGCATTGTTTCTCTACATCGATGAAAATATCATGAAAGTGTTTTTTTATGTCTGTTGAGTTGGCATCTGAACGTTTGGCCACCTCGTTGATATTCACGATAGTGCATACAAACTTAACATCAATGACACCTGAATGTTGTGGACATAGAAACTGCCTGCAAAAAATGGTTGTGTTTACAATGCATAATACAATATAGCTAATGAATTTTGCTTAATAAATGTTTAAGGGTTTTATTGCTGTTTCTAGAAGTTAATCAAACAGAACAAAATATGTTGTAAACCCCAAACCATTAATGAGACATCACTGTCTATGAAACTACAAGAATATCATACATTTTATAGATACTCCCATTCTCTTTTCAGTAATTGAAGGCATTTTCCACAGTAGAGTATGTGGCAATATGGCAGGTGTGAGCTCCATGTCCGAAACCCTTTTTATTTCATCCCTGCCATTCCCTAGCCAAATCATTTTTGGAAAAGCTGCATAAACTTTTTGTGCCTCATCTATAAAATGAGAACAATAGTAGTACTCATTTTATATCATGTAGATGAATAAACTTGTCACAGAGTAAGATGTCAACAAATAAGGCCATTACACTTTACCTGTGTAAGGGAAATATGGTGATTTCTCTATCTTCTCTCCCAAGCCCCAGGCATTTTCCCTTCCAACTGTGGAGTAAACAATTAATTAGTGACTAATTCCATATTCCCTCCATTTGACTCAGCTCTGAGTGCTGGCATCCTCTGCGGGGCTTGAGCCCCCCAAGATGTAGATCACCTCTCTAGTACAAGGCATCTCCACTGTAGTTACCGGGCTGTTGCGTTGAATACGTCTTAGCTGATGCTCAGTTTGGCCAGCAGCAAACTACCCACATCATGTTTACTGTCCTAACATATCTTTGTTTAATTAAATATTTGTAAAAGAAAACAAATACCAGAGATATAGATTTAAAATTCTGTGCAGAGGGACATTATTCCCACATTATGATCCATCTCATTTAAACACACAGACTTTTTGGTATCACAATCTTTGTTCATCTACTTACTTACTTTTGTGCAGGGAGAAGAGAGACGTGCAACTTTTATTTTGGTGTCTTTTGTTTTCTGAATTTTGCAAAAGGAAATTGCTCAATCTTTGTACCTGTTGCTGAGTAAACACCTTAATGCAGAGGTGATGACCAGACCTTTCAAGTAGGATCACATCTGCACTTAGAGACCATCAAGTTTGTCCTGAGCTATTGAGACCTGACTGAATAATTAGGAAAAGATATTGCTTCAAAGTACAAGGATGAAGCAAATCAATCTTTACACACAGTTCTCTTCTGTCAGGTAGGCCTCTCCCTTTAAGGGCAAAGGACAAACATAACTTTCTCATCTCTGGAATTCGGGCACATTCTGCTAAGCTCTTTATATCAGAGCAATGGAGTCTCTGGTCCAATCTATGTCTCTTCATAGAAAATCATTTCATCTTTTTTTCTTATTCCAATGTGTCTGAATTCTTGTTGCCCTCTGTTGCCCTTTGCAACTTTTTTTTCAGGTTGAAAATGATTAAGAGGATGAAATCTCAGTGAATCTGATTTAGAACTGCCGGACAAAATACCGGATGCCCAGTTAGATTTGAATTTCAGATCAACAGTGAACAATGCTTTTGTCTAAGCTTGTCCTATGCAATTTAAAAACTTGGTCTGTATTTTTCTTTGTTAAATCCAGCAAGCCTGATCTGTTACACCTTTATAAAACAGAACATATAAAAAGTGAGTTCCTCATGTGTTTATTTCTTCTCACTATGCAGAATTGCCAAGCTTCCTCTTGATTTGAATTTACTTGATTTTCTGGTTTTTTAATTGCTGCATGAATATCTGCCTTCATTGACTGCCTCCTCCTTACAATGCAATCAACTTCATCATTGTTTAACCTTCAGTGTCCTGGTTCTTTTTTTTTTTTCCCCCTACTTCAACATTTTTACTTTTACCATTCATTCTGGTGAAAAAGAATGATTCCAAAATTTTTATTACTATTATATCTTCTCTGAATGACAAGTTTATTAAGGAATACTCAACTCTTTAATAGCATAGGGTCATCACTCTACTGACATTCTCTTTGCCAAGTTCAGATTATGTTAAGGACAATATAATTTGTCTATTCTACACACTCAGTATTCTGGAATAAATACTACTCCTCTTTTCTTCTTTACATGTGTCTGGTTCTGTAACTTCCTATGGATTTCTTGTTTAAAGCAAAATCTTTGTATTTTTCCCCAGAAATCTGTGGCACCACGATAGAAAGATTAATCTCCATTTGGTGGATCTTCCAGCTTCTACCCATTCCAGGACACTTTGCCCACTACTGTCAATTTTTTAAAGGCTGATACTTTGATCATGAGTTCCCCAGACTCTTAAGTTGTCTTTAGGACACTTCGGATCAAATACAAACTTAGAATTTTTCCATCCATTATTTCTTCCCTGACTCATTCCCTTCTGTTAGTATCCACCATCTACATTTCACCAGAATTATTTAAAAACAGGACCACCTAACTTGAAGTCCTCTCTGTGCATTTATCTCACCAACCCTAAAGACTGGTCCACTCTACCTCCACCCAAAGTACAAAATGACAACCCTCCTTTCCTTAACATTTTTCTTCTTTCTTTCTGATCACTTATAGGACGCTCTCTTTGATCAACTCAGTCTTTCTTCAAGCTACTATTTCTATTTCCACCTATCTTAATTCTTAACACACCTTTAATAAATGGAATAATAATGCAGTGAAAAGAGATGGCATCTGAATGAAGTTCTGGCTGCTTCACTTTTGACAGATTGAATGACTTTCTAAGTATCGGTTTTATTATCTTTAAAAACAGGGATAATAATCCTTATCTAACAGGCCTGCTAAGAGGATTAAATATAACATCTTCTGGCAGCCAATCCATTGTGGTATATTTTAGGCACTAACTAAATGATAATCTTTTCCCATATAGTAATTTCCTAATTTTAAAAAACTATCAAATGAAATAGTCATTTGGAAATAGGAAAGGGGCTATGTATGATATTAGTATATACTCTTAAATGTGACATGCAGTGGGCTTTTGAATAAAGTAATTCTATTTACCTGGCTTTACCAAAAAATTTCCCTGATAGCTCAGACTCACCCCTCTAAAAGCAGTATTTTTTAATCAATTTTGATGATATGTAATTGAAATTTTGAGACAGACTACATTTTTCTGTCTCTTTAAGCAGAAAATGTTGATGTCTAGTTTTTATCTATAAATATCATATACATTAAGTGTTGGCATTACACACTCTCCTTCCTCTTGTTAAATGCCACAGATTACCATTCTTTTGGTCTGCTTACCTATTCCTCCTTTTTCCTGTCGAGTGCTAGGTTATGTGGACCCAGCACTCCTCCTACACTCCTTTCCCACCCACGCCTCCCCCAGCATCATTGCCAGTTTTCCCACATGACTTTCTGCTTTCTAATTTCTTTTTGTCTCTGATTATAGGTTTTAGGTCCCCCCATGTTTTCAAGATCATGGGAAAAGTAAAGGTAAATAGTGGTGAAGGTAAAGGTAAATCGTACCTAAGGAACTCACCTATGCGTCAACCTTATTAAATGTTTGGTGACTTTAGAGGCCTTATTGCTTATTTCTTGATTTTTAGTCATGTCCCTGGTGGTTGCTTGCGGATGAGAAATTTGTAGATAAAGATATTGTTATGAGAAACTCACTGCACAGCCTATAAATTAATGTCCAAAATTTTTGTACATTTGCCTGCTGTCTTCATTATGTGCTTAGTGTATCATTTTGCAAAATACAAGGTCTTCAGTGCTGAAAGGACCATGTCGTGAACAAAGGTTTTCATAAACTTTACAGTGTAACTACTAGTCAGCACCAAGAACAGACCAAAATAAAACTTTACAATTATGGTTATTTTCCTCAATGGAAAAACTGGTCCTTTTGATGAAGAAATGGACAGTTCTATTTCTCTGAACATCTCTCATCACCCCTGTTTGGGGTGCAGATGACGATGCCATTTTTGACTTAATATATCTGAATTCCTTCGCCACCATCTTCCTCCATGACTCCACACTCTTTGCCCCAGTCTTTCTTTCCATCTTCATCTCCCACTGCTGAGCTAAATGACACACTGTCTCAACTAAACTTGCCTCCCTTCCCCATTCTGGCTCTGTGTACATTTCGTCCTGGGGCTGGCAGCCCTGTTCCAAGTATATAAGAATTGAAGCAATACACACAAGAACCCAATGCCCCATCCCCCCGAGTCCAGAGGGCTAGAGAAGAAAGGACCCTTGTCAGTCTCTCAACTTTATCAGGTCCCTTGGGAGATCAGAGGTCAGCAATCATCATTAGTCCAATAAAATAGGATGAAGATGATCATTTATAGGGAGTAAACTTTAGTAGAGTCCCATAGGCTAAAATAAATGACTTTCTTTTGCCTTGAAAATATTTCTCAAATGTCCTAATAATTCTCTTAATGGTTAGTTAAATATCTATAGTACAAAGCAGTCCATCTATTCCCCCTGCCAGCCATCTACCCAATTCAGTCATTGGATAAATATTTTAGGCGCCATTCTAGGTCCTAATGATACAATGATGAACAAGAGAGATAAAGCGTTGGTCCTCCAGGAACATACATTTTAGAGGGTAAGATACACAATGAACAAATAGGTATAGGATGTAATAAAGCAGGGTAGGTTGATAGACAACCATTTTTTTTTTTTTTACGGGTGATCAGAGCAGGCATCTCTGAGGGGTGACCTTTGAACTACGGCCAGAATGAAGAGGTTTTCATTTTGTGCTTTCACAGGTATCAGGCCAAGGAATCCTTTTCCACCACCCATACTATTTTAAAATCATTCATTTAAAAATAACTCAAAGTACTAGTCCTCAGATTATTTTCTCTTATGGAAATACATCTTAGACTCTTAGTGACGCTCATTTTAATGAGCTATGAGAGTGCGGGGGAAAAAAAAAAGGAAGTTGCTCTAGAAAGCAACTGGGCAAAGCAATACCAGTTAGGAAAACACTTATGTTCCCCCACAAAGGGACTAAAAATATCAGAAGGC
The DNA here is from genome assembly GCF_003031525.2 of Neophocaena asiaeorientalis asiaeorientalis. Taxonomy (NCBI): domain Eukaryota; kingdom Metazoa; phylum Chordata; class Mammalia; order Artiodactyla; family Phocoenidae; genus Neophocaena; species Neophocaena asiaeorientalis. The sequence continues at coordinate 1,336,229 of NW_020173042.1, forward strand.
TTTAGGGGGATGGGGGACATGTTTTCTACCTCTCAAGGTTGAATTTTGCAATTTCCTCAAATGCTTAGCAGATTTTTAAAATAATTTTGATTTTGTCTAAAAAGGTAAATTATATGACTTTTCTTTCCCCTTGCTGGCCCCGAAAATATTATTAATTCTCATTTTGGAGGTAAACTGTTTTAATATCGTCACTGAAGGAGAAAAATAATATCTATTTTTTTTAAGAAAAAAAGTTTTTCCTCAGTGTCGAGCACTGAGAGATTCTCTAGAGAGCTGCAAGAAA
>NW_020173042.1:1336546-1409177 GCF_003031525.2 Neophocaena asiaeorientalis asiaeorientalis
GACAGTAAAGCAGAGGCCTGTGGCTCCACCCTATTCTCCTCTACGTGTGGCAGCATCACTGAGCCCCACTCTGGCTTCAGTGACTTTCTTACACTGGGCCCGTCCCAGGTGGCTCTGCCAATCAACTGGACCCGGTCTTTACGAGGGGTAAAACTTTTTTTTGCTTTCGCTGATCTAGATCACAAATAACACTCTGTGTTAGAATAAAATCCAATTACTTCAGCTTTTATCTTCCAACTTGGGTCATTGTTTCTGTAAGAATAGTGGAACACTAAAAATAGCTACTAAAAAGTTGTGTGCATTTTTTTAAAATAATGAAAGGCAAATTATTTTAGAAAAGTATAGTAAAGAATACAATCTCACCTCAAGAAAGAAGGTTCTGGGGATTAATCACTAAATAGAGCTGGAAGATGCTTTTAGTTCACTTCATTCTACCCCATTTTACAAGCCTCTATTTCAGTCCCTACTGTGTGTCTAATATAGAAAGCAGTATCACAGTTATAAAGATTCAGAGAGAGTTTAATTTGAAATTAACAATCCAGCTAGGGAATATTTTTTGATATTGTATTTTTACATAATATTTTTTACATTAAAAAATCATTTCTTCTTCTTTAGAGTTCATCTCCTCTCTCCTCAGGAGTCTTAGTAATTTAAATCAATAAAGTGGCTTTCCATAGGACACTAGATGCATTTTATCCTTTGCAGTGTTATTGCTAAGCAACAGAATCAAGTTGCATCCTTGTCAGCTGACAAGCATTAACTATCATGCCCATTAAGACAGTGGATTAGTTAGCAGAACTGTGGAACCATATTACCCTTGATCGCTGATTCAGTTTTTATCCCTCCTTCTAAACTCCTATACTTTTCTACCTATATGTCCTTTTCCTCATTTATAAATATTCAATGGGTATTCCTTCCTTTATTCACTCAGTCATTTATTCATTCATGCATTCACCGAAAAATACTTACTAGGACCTCACTCTATGTCAAGTGTTTGTGAATACTATTCTAACACTGAGGATAAAGACTGATTATTAGAAGAGGTAGAAATATTGTTTTTAAAAATACCTTTAAGTTTTTTAAAGATTTTGTTTTCTATTTAACATCATTTACTTCAGTATTTGGAATATTGAAGTCTGTCCTAATAACATCAAAGGGATATTTAAAATTATATTCTATATTATGACCTACAGTCCCCATGTTATACATTACATTCCCATGACTGATTTATTTTATGGCTTTGAGTTTGTACTTTTTAACGCCCTTCACCCATTTTGAAAACAGAGATAAAGAACAAGAATTTAAGGAAAGTTATAGAGAGCCTCATTAATATAAAGGAGCCAAGTGGCTTATAAGGGAGTCATGACTAAGCATAGCAAAGTTACTTAAGAATTCTGGCCTTGATGAGCCACCTGTTCTTTGCAAGAATGAAAAAAGCAAAAAACTTAGTATTTAAGCCTTGGAGGAAAACACACAATTTCAAAACGCCAGAGGGTGAGGGAAAATTCTGCCCAGCCTAGTTAGTTGACAATACAAAGCCAACTCTGTGAATGAAGAGTTTGTACAGGTTAAGAAAAATACTGAAGCATTACATGCTCACCGGAGGAGCCCATTTTCTAGAAGCTTTCTGAGGACTCCTTGGGTCAAATAGCTAAAAAGCAGCTAGACAGGAGAAAAGCTTTAGAAAAGAAAGTTTCTTTTATGCCTAAGGATGTAGTGTTTATTCACAATGTGAGTCACTGAGTTTTAAGTTCACGAACAGGCAGAGATTTTCAAATCTGTTTTCTATTCACCATGTAAGAGGCACAAATGATCAATGCATCCCATTTTCCTCCAAGAGAAATTCAAACCACAACTATCTTAGCAAAGTTTAAAAAAGCCTCATCTTGCATGAAATACCCACTGTCCCGTTTTGTGGACATCCTCCAAACGTTGATGCCTTTAAGCGCCCGAGAGCAGTCTCCCAGTTATAAAGAAGCCATAAGTAGGGTCGTCCTTTGAATAACACAGCTATGCCCTAAACTAAAGGAAGACTTCGGAGGTGAAAGAAGTTTCAAACACTTACCTTCAATCTCTCCCTCACCCCACTGCAGATTCAGAGCTGGAACGGAAACTCCGCTGACTTGGGAAAGCTGAGGTCTTCCCTTGTACTTCTCAAAAGACCATAGTTGATTTTAGACATTGGTGACTTGGGGAAGCAAGTTTGCTAACATACTGGATGTTTCTACCGAAGTTCCTTGATCTTTGACGGCGGCTCCTTTTCAGAAGAGCTCTCCCACCACCGGTCTTATTTCTTTTTCCGTTCGCACAGCACCCTCACGCAGTTTCCCTGCTGCCTAAATCGGCCATGGTTGAAGCGTTTCCTCACTACCCAGATTAAGACAGGCAGCTCTACCAGACACGCAACTGGCTGTCTGATTAAAACAGGGATGTTTTGACCCTTAGAGGGCACATTAGAATCAGCTGGGAACCTTAACAATTCAGACGCCAAATCACAGCGCAGCTTCTGATGATGTGGGTCTGGGGTGGAGTCCTGGCCTGGTAGTTTGTCATGCTCCCCGCGTGACGCTGATGACAGCGTTGAGGCTGGAAACACTGGTTAAAACAACTCCAAAGATGTTACTAGATGTTGTGGGGAATGCGGGTGGGGGAGGAGGGGTGTGTTTGTAGAAGTCAAACCTGATCTCCAAATAACCTCTTACTCGGAGAACCTTCAGGAGGATCCTTTTGATTAAGAAAACCTGCCCCTTCTTAGATCTATCCCACCTGCAGGAATTTAGAAATGGAGAGAAGGGATCACGTTACAGTCAATAGCATTCATTTTCCCCACCCCTTTGTTCTAGAGAACAAGGCCTTTGGGGATGTGGGGGAGGGGACTCTGGATTAAAGGAGCCAAGGAAGACACTTCTGGGTCAAGCATGGATCACCGTCTCCCCACCCCTTATGGAAAAATTTAATGAAACTCAAATAGTGAAGAATGTCTTGAGCTTTCCCTAAGAGAGTTTTTTTTTTTGTTTTTTTTTTGCGGTACGCAGGCCTCTCACTGTTGTGGCCTCTCCCGTTGCGGAGCACAGGCTCCGGACGCGCAGGCTCAGCGGCCATGGCTCACGGGCCCAGCCGCTCCGCCGCATGTGGGATCCTCCCGGACCGGGGCACGAACCCGTGTCCCCTGCATCGGTAGGCGGACTCTCAACCACTGCGCCACCAGGGAAGTCCCCTAAGAGAGTTTTGAGGAAAGTTCCACCAGTTCTTTTTTCCAGTTTAAGTTGATACAGTCCAAACCTCAATAAAGTGCGAGATGCTGGAGAGTCAGAAGTGGCTTCTCAGGGTGAGAACCTTATTACCACCGAGATCCTCCAGGAACCTTCCCGACAGCCTCTCTCAGGACACCTTTTCATCCCCTATTGACGCAGCACTTTCCCCTCCAGTCTGATAGTCTCTCAACATTAGGCATTTGGATTATATGTCTCAGTCCATCCCCTCCTCCAGGGGGAGGGAGAGAAAAGGTGTGTCTGTCTTGAAGGTGATGATCAAAAAGAGATTTTTCCATTGAGGTAGCTCCTGTGTTATTCTTTGACTGGTACCAGCTGCATCACCTGGAAACTTGTTAGAAATGCAAATTCTTGGACTTCACTCTAGATTTACAGAATCAGAAACTCCAGAGTGGAGCCCAGCAATCTGTGTTTTACCAAACCCTCCAGGTGATTCTGGGGCAAACTCAGGTTTGAGAACCACTGTTGTCTCATGTTTTCTCTGGTCTTACCCTTTCCAACCGTTGGCGGGGGAGAGAGAGAAAAAGTGGAAAAAGGGACTTATTTCACTTTTGTCTAGAGCCTGGATGGTAAGGAGGAAGGCAATAAACAAACAAACCCTCTGCAAATAGAGAAGCCATGTTTGCCCACAGAAAGGATAAGTAATGGCTTATTCAGGACACTTACATTTAGTATAACCTTCTCTTTAAGTCTCCAGAGCTGCATCTGAGAAGATTCTTATGTTTTCAATTAAGAAATTTGGCCTGGTTGATCACTAATATCTCTTCCAACTCTAATTCAATGGATCTATGAGTTTTTAGGATTAATGAAAAGCAGTGGGGGATAAGAATCATTAAGAATATAGGAAGGAATGCTGTATTCAATTGGGAAATATGTATATATTTAAAGACAACTTCTCAGATAAAATAGTTTTGTGCCCACATCATAGTTTTGTTTCAAACATGCTGGTAAATGAGAGGTTGCTGATAAGCCGCGCTCCAGGTTGCCCCTGCTAGTAAAAACATTTTGTAGGAAAAAAGAAAGGCAATAACAATAAAGAAATGTCTGGTTTGAGACTATTAGGCTAGTCTCAAAATGGATTAAAATGTAAGCAAGTTCCAAAACTGATAGCAGAATGGGTGACCCTACATTCTCAGAAAGGATCTTGAAAGATCATCAAAGTCTCTTAGAAAATTGCTGGAGAGTTTTATCAGGATTCTAATTGCTTTCAGGAGGGGCTGTGAATTGCATCTGGCAAAAAAGTCCTGTCTCACAACAGGTTTAGGACAACTTTTTCCTCAGTTTCTAGTCTCATCTTTTCTCACAGAGTTTCTTTTTTGTTGTTTCACTTTTAGTAAGTAATTTAAACTTCCTGAATCTCCCTTGCTCCACCTATAAAGTGGGGGAAATAATTTCTTACCCAAGTGAAAGAATGAGGCTAGAAAAAAAACAAATCTCTTTAGAGTCTCTCAAGTTCTATGACTCACTACTCAAAATTATGCATTAAAGGAAAATGGCAATACGAGATATAGTTTTCTATCCCTGGATTCTGATCCACCCATAATGCCAAGCCTGTGGTAGATTTATTTATTCTATGTGATTTATCAAACACACAGTTCCTGCTATGTGTTATGCGTGTCCTATGCCCTTACAAAAGTTAACTCAATCTACATGATTACCCTATAAGGCAGGTGCAATTATTATCCCCACTTTGTAGATGATAGAAGTGAGACAATGAGAGGTTAAATAACCAGCCCAGGCACAGTATCTGGTAAGTGTCAGAGCCTGGATTTGAACTCAGGAAGCTGCATCCAAAGACTGTATTCAGTAAACTGCTCACTAATCAGTATCCTGTCCCTCTGCTTGATTCTCCACCAGTCAGGTTGGGACTTGTCAGGGATCAGATGGTGACAGTCTTAAAGAAGTTGAACTTTAAAAAGCCCCAGTAGGAAGGAATGAAATATCTAGTCCAGGTAATTAGAGCCTAGGTCATTTTCTTCTATTGAATTCTATCGCCCACTGCCCGCTCTGATGCTTGTGCATTTATATTTGTCATCTGTCCCTGGATTGAACCTTCTTGTTATTCCAGAAGATAGTAAAGAAAGTGACCTAGAAACACCTCTTTTGACAAATGAGGGTTCCCTACCCATGTGCAGTTAACCCTTGAACAACACGGGGTTGAACTGCATGGACCCACTTATATGCAAATTTTTTTCAACATTAAACATTAGAGTGCTACACAATCTGTGGTTGGTTGAATCCACGGGTACAGAAGAACTGCCTGTAAGGAGGGCCAACTGTAAGTGAGTTATACATGGATTTTCAAAAGCCCATGTTGTTTAAGGGTCAACGGTAAATACTGCTGGTCACCTAGCAGGTTCTCTACATTATTCTTAAGAAAAAAATGTACCAGGATAGAAGATATTACTGCCTTGATGTTTTTAGAGACCCTGCCATTTTCTTGAGGCTTTCTTGAGCACCTTCTGTGCTGAAGAATGAAAGGATCCTTGCTGGGGATAAGAAACAAGAGATCTCTGAAGACTCTGAAGGCTAAAAAACAATAATAATCAGGTGTAATAGTGATAACTAGTAATAACTAGCTGCTACCAACAAAACTGCTTCTTCAGGAGTGAGAGGCCCCAGAGTGAGCCCCCTGCTCTTGGATGCAGAGCTCAAGTGGAAAGAGCCTTATTTCTGGGCCCCTGGACACACATGATTCTGTTCATATTGTGTCCACAATTGGGGACAATCAGGCTTCAGGCTTGACCAGTGGTTTCTGGATAGTATGTACTTGAGAGTGTCATTTTCTCAGTGTATGTTATGTGTCAAGCACTGTGCTGATGCAGTATCTTGTTGGCAGGTCTTAATCTTCTATGACATAAGGTTATTCCTATTTTACTGATGAGGGTCCCGTATTTTAAGTACTCGCTCCATCCACACAAGTAAGCAGGGAAAACAGGGTTCATTCACCCATTTCTCTGGTTCCAACCTAGCAGTCGGTGTCTGCTCTTTTAACCTGATGTATCTCTGAACCTTGACATTTGGGGTATTGTATTGCTTTCGTATTATGCCAGTGTTGTGTCCAGGTGTGTGTGTGTGTGTGTGTGTGTGTGTGTGTGTGTGTGTTTTCCCTCTTCCATGGCTTACTTGTAAGAATGAGAGATTTCATTCAGGCTGTAGGACAGAACTTGCCCCACTGTGACTTAGTAGAAACTTCATAACTTTGGGGAGAACCTCCAATCACCAGAAGGCTACTACTGCCAGTCTTTGCCTCTAATGAAAGGTTCCATAAACTTTCCTGTAATGCAACTTACAATACCGTATTCACAGCTACATCAGAACAACAAAAACATGGCTCTAACATCCCCGAAATATTATAGGAATGGAAAGGAAAAATGTATAGCTAAGCACCAGTGTAAAAATGAAACTCTACTCTAAAAATACTGCTTTTGAACCAGATAATGGTCTAGAACTACAGGAAATTTTTACTCCCTTATTTTAAGAACTTTAACTTTTTTGCTTGTTTTTTGATTCCTTCTTCCTGGAAAAGAAATAAGATAATGGAGAAATGCTTTAAACTTTTACTTAAAAGTACATGATGTTTAATATTACAACCATATGATTTTTCCTAGTTTCAATTATGTAGAGAAAGTAAACATTTGATTCACTTCAATAACTTTATAGTTTACAAGGCTTGCTTATATTGCTGAATATATTTAAGCTCATTCAAAATATACAGCCTGACATCTTAGAATCAGAAGCATTGACTTTGGGCAACAGTTAGGCCAATTTTTTTGTTCTCATTGGAAGCACTGAATTGAAACGCTGTTATATTCTCTAGAACTATCTTCTATTTCATGTTTCAGCAAAGACTTAATTGTTCTTTGAAGAATTTTTAACTCTAAAAATGGTGGCAATTTATATTCCAAAGAAATATAATTATCTTGCTCAGAAAGGGGAAGAAACATAGAATTGCCTTTATTTTTAAATTATAATTACAATCATATATTAGCAGCACATGTGAAAAATTTAGTCACAAAATTATGATGGAAAAAGCCTGCAACAAAGAGGAAGTTTGCCTAACAATGATCCCCTGCCGAGGAAAGTGAATTCTATTTATTTATGCGTTTATTTATTTTGGCATAGTGAATGTTTATAGCAACAATCTGCACTTCACCTTTTTGATTGGCTTTCTTTTTTTAGCACCTATATTTGCTTAACAGTGTTGAAAACTGTATTTTAGGCTTTGAGTACTATATATTTTTTACATGAAAGTAAGTATGTTTAATTTTTTTACTTATTCTAGAATTTTATAACTCTTTAAATAAAGCTTTATGACATCAAATGTAGAGATAATTAACATTATGATACATATTATAATAAAATCACTTTTCACCTGTTTACATATAAATGATGGGTACAAAACTCTGTACAGGTTTTAATAGGGAAAAGGATGTGTGACATGGGGTTTTGAAAAATAAGACCACATACTTAGTATTTAACAATTAGAATTTGTTATTTACATATACAGCATTGGAGTAAGGGAGGAGGGAGATGCTCACACTGTAGATGAAGAGCTGGGTGTAAGAAGTTCGGTCATAAGATTGACTGACTTTGAGTGGAAACTAGCGAAAAAATGCCAGAGGACTGGTTCCTAGAGAATTCAGCATTCTTAGGAAATCAAAGAGAAAAAAAGAAATCAGGCCTGGAAAGAGAAGAATGGTTAGCAGTGCTGTGAGACGGAAAAAAAAAAAAAAAAGCATGAGGCCCCAGGAAGAGAGAATTTCAGGAAAGATGAGGCGCTGACAAGTGTCAGAAACACTTGGGCATCAACAGACTGAAAAAGGCTTTGATTTGGACAAAGAAAAATAAATCACTGGTGGCTTTTGAGAAGATAGTTTTAGTGGAGTGATGGAGTTGCTTAGATTAACAGGAAATAAGGGACTAATTATAGAAGTACAGTCGTGCAGTGCTCGCTAGGCAGTCTTTCAAGGTCCAATTAAACATTAAGACACCAGCTTACTCAGAAGCCTATTGAACGGGAAGCAAACATGCCAGACAGGGCAACATCAGGTGGCCCTTTCAGTGAGTCCTTGCAGGATTCCACTCAGCAGTCTCACCTGATATGCAGGAGGCAGGCCCTTTGGTTGCCCAGGTAACAACTCAGGCGGCAAGGAGATGAGATTCACAATGGCAGGTGCAGGAGCCCCCTGCCCTAGTCTCCTTCTCACTGTGGATGTTACCTCCAATAAAAATTCCATAGGCGTCAAACCCATCTAGTTAGAATAGTCACCACTCTCTTTAGGGCCCAAAGCTGAGGAATGGCCATCAGGCTTTCACACCAAAATGATATTCTCCTCTCCAGTGCGATTTATTAAAAAGTGAGAAGGGTGATAGGCAAACCGGGGCAGGAGGGAGTCTCCAGATCAGGGATGAGCATGAAAAAGGCTAAGGACCCTACATATTTAGGGTGATGACAAAGACAGAGGTGAAATGGCTCATCCTGAAACCCAGTCTGCATGAAGAATCACGTGGGGCTTGGAGGGATGTAACACGTTGAGTGACTTGCTCAAATGTGCAGGTCCAGTGGGGGATTGGGAGGGACAGCAGAACAGATGGCATCCTACCTCAGTGTTTCTTTCAGCAGGTAACAAAGTCTTAAGGATGTGGTAAATACGCAATAAGGAGTTGTTTAAAATAATGAGTGCAGGGGCCTCCCTGGTGGCACAGTGGTTGAGAGTCCGCCTGCCGATGCAGGGGACACGGGTTCGTGCCCCGGTCCGGGAAGATCCCACATGCCGCGGAGCGGCTGGGCCCGTGAGCCATGGCCGCTGGGCCTGCGCGTCTGGAGCCTGTGCTCCACAACGGGAGAGGCTACAACAGTGACAGGCCTGCGTACCGCAAAAAAAAAAAAATGGGGAGAAAAATTCTGAAAATACGCTAGTGAACATAAAATGACAAATTGAGATGAAAGGTGTAGTATCCACACTTTAATTTACCATTATTATTATTATATTTTAGAGTATGTGAAAATAGTGAAGGATAACATATGATTCTGCCAAATCCTGTTTTTTCTCAGATTTTGGAGGGAACATGGCATTCCGTGAGAACATCTTGTAGTGTGCATCTTGCAGAATGTTCTTTGAAAACAGGTGCATATACTTTGGGTCGATGGTCTCTTCATTGCAAGATGTGGGACGTGGAATCAATAGTCTCATCTGCATGAAGGGACATGCACCTCCTTATGGAAGTAGAAACTCAGAGTGTGGTCCATACTACCCTGGAACTTGTAAAAAATGTAACTTCTTGGGCACCACCCCAGAATGAGTGAATCAGAAACTGGAGCTGGCTCACTTCACTCAGTATGATCATCTCTGGGTCCATCCATGTTGCTGCAAATGGTGACAAATATATATCACTTATATGTGGAATCTAAAAAAAAAAAAAATACAGATGAACTTATTTACAAAACAGAAGTAGACTCACAGACATAGAACACAAATTTATGGTTACCAAAGGGGAAAGCAGGGGGAGGGATAAATTAGGAGTTTGGGATTAACAGACACCCACTACTATATATAAAATAGGTAAACAACAAGGACCTACTGTATAGCACAGGAAACTATACTCAGTATCTTGTAATAACCTATAATGGAAAAGATTCTTAAAAAGAATATATATATATATATATATATATATATCTGAATCACTTTGATGTACACCTGAAACTAACACAACATTGTGAATCAACTACATTTCAATAAAATTTTTTAAAAAAAGAAACTGGAGCTGGGTCCAGCAATCTGTGTTATAATAAGCCTTCCAGGGGATTCTGATCTAAAGCAGCAACACTTTAAAAGCCAAGAACCACTGCTGTGCCCATGTTTTACAGTCTCTGGCAAGTCATACTGAACCGTTTGTAATAAACATGCTATTCAGAATCAGTCCTAGTGTTATAATTTTAACTTCCAAATATATTTTAAAAATATATAACTAGTAATGCCCTTCTAATTTCTCATGAGTGTGTCCTTTTGGTTTCACATTAGAAGCACTTGGAAAGTTTTAAATATCCCGATGCCCAGGCGGTGGGGTGAAACCCAGGCAGCAGCTTGCTTTCAGGCTCCCCAGGTGATTCCAATGTACATGTAAGGACCAGTTTCTTATTTGTTGAGCAAAATTCTCAGCTCTGACTGTGCATGGAAACTGCCATTTCAGCTTCAAACATGATCTCTCTACCCCCAGGCATTCTGATTCAAAAGGTCTAAGACAATTCTTGGATTTCTGCATTTCTAAAAGTCTCCACACTTACGTTGTGCAGCTAGGGCTGGTCCCGATATTTTGAAGCTCTAGAGAAGAAATTTCTCCATATTGGCTCTTGTCAAGTGGTAAGGGGATAGAAACAAAAGTCTTACTGTCACCCAGAACAGTTTCTCCTATTGCATTTTTTGATCTGTAGGTCAGAGAAGTGACCTTTCAGCACTAATGATGTTCAAGTGGTGTTTTAAAATTATATTAGGGAAAAAAATGGAAAAGTAATTCATAAATATTCAGTGATGCAAAAATGGTTAGCTGAGGCTAATATTAAAAATGTAGGGTATGGGGCTTTCCTGGTGTCGCAGTGGTTGAGAGTCCGCCTGCCAATGCAGGGGACACGGGTTCATGCCCCGGTCCGGGAGGATCCCACGTGCTGCGGAGCGGCTGGGCCCGTGAGCCATGGCTGCTGAGCCTGCGCGTCCGGAGCCTGTGCTCTGCGATGGGAGAGGCCACAGCAGTGAGAGGCCCGCGTACCGCAAAAAAAAAAAAAAAAATGTAGGGTATGATGAGAACCAATTGCTTTAAATCTTCAAGTTTGAAAACCTCAGTTACCTAGAATTTTGTAACGATGGTTTTGAAAGGTTTTGATGAACCACTAGATGGGTAAGCATCTGTTCAAATAAAAATGATTAGTTACTTGCTGGCAAAGCAGGAGATGATTTGAGAGTCATAATTAACCATAAGCTGGACATGAGTCAGGATTATAACACTTATTATTGCAGCCATGTATGATAATAAAATTTCTTCTACTCATCCTATTGAAAGATTTTTGAGTGCTTGATATGAGCAAGGCACTGTGTTAGGAGCCAAGCAAACGTTACAAAGAAAAGATAATAGTATTTTATTATAAAATGCAGACTGTTCTTAAGGACCACGATCCAAAAAGAATGTGTAAGACTTAAGCTAAATTCAGAGGACGGTAGTGACAGTGAATGTGGGGTATGTTAAGAATCTTATGACTCAGTTTGAAATGTTTAAAAAACTGCACTGATTTCATTTGGAGAGAAGATTGGGGAATGACTGAAAATAGAACCTTAAGCATTAGAAAGGAACTAAGTATAAGACAGTGTTTTGGCTGAATTGTGTCCCCCCCAAATTTGTATATTGAAATCCTAACCCCTAGTACCGCAGAATGTGACAGTGTTTGGAGCTATAGAGTCTTTAAAGAGGTAATTGAATTAAATTAAAATGGGGATTTCAGGGTGGCCCTAATCCAATATGACTGGTGTCCTTATAAGAAGGGATTAGGACATAGACAAACACAGGGAAGATGGTGTGAGGACACAGCCCCGGGGTCAGCCATCTGCAAGTCAAGGAGAGAGGCCTGAGAAAGAAACAAAGTTGGTCTTGGACTTCTAGCCTCCACAACTTTGAGAAAATTAATTTTTATTGTTTAAGCTTGTGTATTTTGTTATGGCAGCCCCAGCAAACTAATATAGGCAGTAACTTTCTACAGACGGTGTCCTCAGAGGAACAAACACTTAGGAAATGGACCCGAATATTGCAATGAGTTAGTTAAATTATAAATATAAAATATATATATATATATAAATATAAAAAGTAGCTTCTGACTATAGCAATTATCTGGGAGTCTGTGAAGTCTGCTAACAAGTAATAGTTTAAATCAAAAATTATCTATTTTTAACCACTGGTATAAGTAAGCATTGTTCCTCCTTAAAGAAAAAACAAACTTAACTACAGGAACATGCCAGGATTCCACTATAATTTATCTACTACCTTTCTTTGGACCAGGTCAAAGTTTTGCCTGAAATATTTTGACTTATACATAGTATTAAATAGTGTTAGAGTGACATTATGGTATGTTTTTTCCAATATCTTTTTATTTCCTTCACTCTGAGGGTGCTGTACCCAGAAGGAGTGAATTAGGCCAAGGGTCCTCATGCTGTTACAGTATAGAAACCATACACACAGTTCCTTCAATTTAGCTTGAGTCATACATACGGATACTTTGATATTTAAATGACCTCTCTCATTTCTCTATCCCCCTAAAAAACAATCTAAAATCTATTTCATTCTTTGGGGAATCACTTTGAATAAAATGAAAAAACAATTTGCAAGTAAGACATACAAGGGAGAGAGAGTGTGTGTATTTGTTTGAGTCTTTGGAGACATAGCATCTGGCAAACCTGAGGCACCCATGACCCAAAGAGAAATGGTTTGCTTGATCCCAGAGGTCAGTGAGGCCTCTGGATTCCAACCTGGGAAGCTTTATAGATATAAGCAATGAATTTGCTTTATTTGGTTGACATTTATATGACAGGGACAGACAGAGGTGGGGTGAACCTACTCTATTTTTTAAAAGGCTAAAGTTAAGGAAAATAGAAGCAGAGGAAGTAGAGACATGTAAGATGATGACACAAAATAAGAGAGACCTAGGGCAGAGCCTGAATCTTCTCTTGCTTTCGTATTGTTATATGAGGCTCTTAGGAAAAGCACACTCTCATCCAAAACTGTTTGCCCAAAGAAGCATGGACGTTTACAACTAGATATTTATTGTAGGAAGTATTTTTAAGCAACTTTTGAAATACAAATAGTTTGCGTAAATGAGGATTTTGGGGGGTTTTTTTGTCCATTCTCCTCCATGACAAAGTTGGGTAGAATGGTAGGATGAGGTAGGGAGGGGGAAAAAAGATCCCACAGTTTAAAGTGGGAAGGGAAAACATTTTAAGAAGTTAAGGGATGGTGGATAAGGAGTGCCAAACAGGCGTGGATGAGCCACGGCAAGAGCAGCCATCACTCACTGGTTCCCACCAGCACAGGTCAGACCACCAGACTTATACCTGGGGAACTTCCAAAGTGGCCAGCCTGGAGCAGTTGCACAGAACCCTTACAGCTGTAAGAAACCTTACGGCAGGAATCGCAAAAATGCCAATCACAATCGCATGGCAGCCTGAAGCAGGACGTGTTAGAGCATCAGAACCTCAACAGAGCTATAGATTCAACAACGTCCCCCTGCTTGATTATGCCATTGCTCCTAAGCAGTTCTGAGACATCTTGAAATCCAGAAAAATAAAGAAACTCTGCATTTTCTAGACAGAGGTTTCAAATTCTAGATAGAAAGAAGGTGATCATTTATCGAGAATTCTGCAAAGTACAATAAACTTCTGAGGAGACATGTCTTTGGCTTATAGAAAGGGCACCACCATCTCTTAGGCAATTGAGACTGAGTTCACCCTTACAGTTGCACAGGTAGTTCACTGCACAAGAACTCTCTGGTAAGGGGTAAGCGAGAGTTGAAATTGAGCCCCTGCCAAGCAGGGCTTTGAACACCCAGAATAAGGGTCACTACTTTCTAGTGTTCACAAATGTGTTTTCAATTGACCAAGTTATGAGACCAGTAAGGCCACCTTTTTTAAATTTTCAATTGTGCAAAAAAGTTATAGAGGCCTGATTTAGTCATTTTCCTGCATGATGTATCGTCCTCAGGGACCCGGGCAGGTGAAACAGCACTGGGGTCTTTGATAGGTAACCATCTCCGTGCTGCACGAGCTCCAAGTATCTGAGTACTCTGAGACCAGTACTACAAAGAACACAGTCCTGCTAGGATACTTCTGCAGCCTAAGAGCAATTCTGCAGCGTTCTATTCACTGAGAAATTTGTGCTTTCATAAAAATGATTTAAAAACCCTATCTATTATTACCGTGAATAAAATGGGATTTTGAGCCTATTGTTGGATTTAATTATTATTTTTATGGCAGAACTGGGGGTCTGGGAGTAGTTATAGCAGTTGTTTTTTTACTCTCTTTTATTGAGTCATTTATCATAAGCAAAATTCAGTTTCTAACTTTAGTTCTTTATTAAGTTTCTAACTTATCGGTTTTGTTTGTTGTGTATTCCTGTGTTACATCTCTAAAGATTAGAGAATAGTATTTCATTTTCTCCAGCAAAAGCTATTTAGCAGTCTAGGCTAGCATGATGGTTAAATGGTAAAAAGAAGAGATGATTCGAAATTAAAGTGACAACAGTGAGGATTAGCAGGGGCATGCAAGGCTACACATCAAACTCATCTCTACTTTAGCTTCACTTTCAACAGCAGATTTTCTATGGCCTCCTGACTTTCCTGCTCATCTCAATCCCAGGTTCCTGGTAATCAGGCCAAGGGGAGAAGAGATGAAGTTTATTTAGAATAAATGTGTGCGTTATGGTAGTCCAGGCAGCATGTTTTTACATTGCTAAGCCTATTCCTGCTATAAAAATTATATTTATTAAGTCTAGGAACATTACATATTCCTGTAATACTTCAAAAATTGCAACAAATAAAGTTTTTAAAAAAAGCATGGACATTTATTTAAAAGATAACAATAAAGGTGATAGAAACATTATTAATGATGTCCTATTATCTGGTATCACTGGATGACACACAATGAATGATAGAGAAAATGGTAAGATTATTTTATTCTTTTAATTCTGATGGTGATGTCCTCCCCTAGGATCTTGTTTCCTTTCATGTTTACTGTACACATTTTTCCTCTCCTTGCAAATATATTTCAAGATTTACCCTCTGTATAAAGCCTTACCTAACCACACCAACCAGGGTTATCATTTTGTTGTTGTTCTGAACTCCTGTAATGGTGATACTTTCTCTGACTCTAGACTTGCTGAGGGCAGGGATGGGATCCATTCGCCTCCTATTATACCTCCAGCACTTACCATACTGTTTGTATTTCATAGGAATTCAGTTATTGTGTGAATGAGTGAATACCATGCAAGCTGCACTTAATTTCTGATAGTACTCCCCTAAATTTTGTATTTGCTGAATATGTTTCCGATTATACAAATCTTCATTTCCCTAGCCCTCCAATCTTCAGTTCTGACTAGGGAAGTTAACCTAATGAAGGAGAGTACAATTTGCCCAAGGAAAATCTGGTGTCAGCCCTGTGGTCTTTCTGGTCTTCACAGAATGGTATTTAGGGCTGTGTCAGAAGCAGTGGGATGCACCCCTCCCCATGCACACACCCCTTCACTCTCCCCTGAAATCTGGCACCATTAACCTGTATGTAGCCTCCTTGGTGCTGACCCTTCACTTTGATAAGAAAAGTCATTACAATACAAAGCATTAGAATCCAAATTTTTGGAAAAGGATTGAATTTTTTCCTCATATACAAAATGATCAAAGGATTAAAGCTTTTATGTTCTCTGCAGGGGTAGATCCAGGCTTTGTGGAACATGAAGCGTCATACAATTTGGAGCTGGGGGAACTCTTTACAAAAAAGGAATATCGAATTACAAAAACAAAATTAAGTATAAGGTAGAATCTTTATTTAGAATGAGAAAAAACTCACAACAAATTACTAGACCCTTCAAGGCTCAGGTCCCTTATTTTCTGAGATCTCGTGAGGCAATTTACCAGAAATGAATGTTACCTGGCTTCCCTCCATAGAAGAAAACTCCTAGCAATGTCCAGTCTCATGGTGGTCCCATAAGTGAGCTCAGTTAGCCTCACATTCAATTTCCCTCTGGCCCTTAAGGTTTGGAAAAGAAATATCCTGTGTGTGTGTGTGTGTGTGTGTGTGTGTGTCTATGAATCTTCCAAGGCTCAATTCAAGAACTAGGAATTCATTTGCCTAGTCAACATAATTATTTTGAATATACATCCTCTGCAAGATACAGATACAGTACCATCCCTCAGGGAGAAGGAGTCAGTCAATAATTATCAACCACAGGAATAAATGTATAGCCAACCGTGACAGTGTTATGAAAGATACACGGTGTTCTGAGAGTATATAACAAGGAAACATGAAACTAGGTACCCAGGGTTTTGTTTACATTCTTTTTTTTTTTAATGTTTTGAGCATCTTGATTTATTTAATTTTAGAAAACAGGCATAATATTTAATTTCCTAGGAGGGAGAAAAATTCATTTACAAACAGTCACCATGAGATTAAGCTTTTTGCCCAAGGTCACACACATGAGTAACTGTCAGTGCTATTTGACTTCAGAATCTCTGCTGTTAATACAGCACTAAGAGGTTCAAATACATCCAGTTCCAGCACCAGTTATTTGAGCTAGAGCAAGATACAACTTCTGTCTGTTGCAGTTTCGTCATCTCTCCAGAGTGGTTTCTCAGAGCTTTCTGAGATGCTGCATCCCAGGCTATAGTCCTCATTTTGCCCCCAATAAACTTAACTCACATTGTGCAGTTTTTTCAGTTGATAACTGTAATAGATAATAACATTCTTGTTTGCTATGTTTATTTTGCTTTTCGTGGTGTCAGGGTTGGGGGATGAGAGGGGCTAGGGCAACCAAGCAAGAGGAGGTTCTATTTGAGCTGAAATTTAACGACAGATAGGAGTTTAGTAGGTAAAAGTGGTAGGGATGAGGGATATGGAGTTTCAGGTCTTGGGGTTAAGAGGGAAGAATAACAAAGACCAATGTAGCCTCTGGTAACTCAAGCCTGGGGCTGGTTTAGGAATCACAATAGCTTTAATGAAAGCAGAAAATCCCAACTTCCTTCTCTGTCTGTGCTATCCAGTATGTTAGTGCTGGCCACATGTGTCTATGGAGTGCTTGAAAAACTCAAAGACTTCCTATGAAAAAAAAAAGTGCAGTATATCTCACTAGTAACTTTTTCATATTCATTGCATGTTAAAAGAGTGTTTTGGATATATTGTGTTAAATTAAATATATTGTTAAAATTAAGCACCAGTTTATCCTTTTATTAAGTGTGGCTACCAGAAAATCTAAACTTGCAAATGTGCCTTGTCTTGTGGCTTGCTTTATGTTTCTATGGGATGGCACCGCTCCAGCAATGGATCTCAGCCCCGGCTGTTCATCATGACCCACAGGCCTCACCGTAGACCTCGGGAATTAGAACCTCTCAGGGTACAGGCTGAGAGTTTGCATTTCACACAAATGACCTGGTGGTTGCAGCACTTGTGATTCACAGGCTACTCCTGTAAAAGGCTCAAATGTATGTATTACAGGTTTTATGTCTGCTTCTTTCAGCTGGGATGCCTCGGGTAAGCGGTCTCTTTGAATCTGGTTAGATTCCAGGAATCTTTGACATGGGGAAGCTTTATGTGCAAAATCATTTTTGGTAATCTATTTTCAGCAGGGTACTGTCAATGGGCAGCCTGGGCTGAGGAATGCCTAACTCCAGGGAGATCATTTAAGTAGAAAAAAATGTGACCGGTGCCTTCTTCAGGCTCTACATCGTGGTGGCCCTATTTGCCAGATGCAGAAGTGGCGGCCTTTTGGTCTATCTGCCGCGATGCAAGCTCATGAGGTATAAACATGGCCGTCTATGGCCGCCCCTCAGCGCGAACTCGGGGTGAAGTCTGTTTTGGAAGGGGGTAGTATTAGACAGACACAGTGACAAACACAAGCCTCTCTATGCATTTTTTCCCCCCGAAGACACTCATTTCCAATTAATAGAACATTTTGGGTTTAGGCATCTCCTTGTCTTAACTTAGCATTTCCATCATGGATATTTATCACTGTTTTTCAGAGTAAACTCTTAAGTGACTCTTATTTCAAGGGTTTTTCATAACAACAGGACCAGTCTTTCCAGAGTCTGAGAAAAATAACGATTCCTTACGTAGCCCAGAAAGCTCAGTTATACTGGTACTCAAAATCATGTAAATGCAAGCTTGTATTTACAGGTCTGTTAGACGCCTTCTTCTTTAACAGAAATTCTTTTCTGGCTCCTCCTGTCCCATAGATGAGAAGGGCAGACACCACAAGAGGGTGTTTTTATTCATTTTGTTCTGTATGATCTATGAATTGGGTGACTATATAACAGGGAAGCCCGAGGAGCAACATCTTTTAAACAGAACTGTAACCCAAGTACACATTTCTAAGCCCAATTAAGACCAATAAAATGTTTGTAAGTTGAATTAAATAACTCTTCTTTATCCCTGGCATAGAGTAAATTGATTTAAGAGAAGCAACCATTGTCACAGCTATGTTCCAGAGACCGTAGCCTCCAAAAACAAACAAATGAAAACACAAATTTGCTGCCAATATTGGAACTCACATTAGAGAAAAATGGTCTTAATATAGATACAATTTTTCTCTGTATACTCATTAGATTGAAGCACTGTTTTCTACTGTAACAACATAGCATTTCACTAAAATATAAATGTGTTTGGGAGTTCATAAGCTATTCTAGTGTTTTGAGAACAGATTTGCAATATTAATGTCTATGTTGGGGTTTTCTTTGCATTGATATACTTTTATATATGCATTTGGTTTATAAGCAAACACTCTAATGCTGAGTTCAATTGACAAAGAAAAAAAAATGAATGAAGCGCAGATGCTATACATAAGAACAGAATGTGCAAAGCAATTTAGCCCTGTGGGCTTCCTGGGAAGAACCCACTTATCCTATAATAGGTAGTTGCCAGTGGCGACAAAATGCAGTTAGAATTCAGAACTAAGTTGTGCTCACCAGTGTTTAACTGACAGCGCCACAGTGCCTTCAGGGATGAAGTGCAAGTGCTGTTACCATTCATCTCGTGATTTTTTTTGTGGTTCAATAATATATCTTCATAAAACACCCATGATAGCCAGTATTCTGTTGTTCCTGTGAGTGAAATACTATGTGCTTGCAGTATGTTTTGAGGATTCACTAACTATGGCTATGTACACATAATTCGTAATCAAGTTTATGCATGAGTAGCTGAAATATAAATAGGAACACTTAAGACTGTCTCAAAATCAGATTGCAATTTATATAGTCATAGCAGGAGAGTTCAGAGATATACAATAATAAGCCTTGGCGAACGTTAGAGCAATTCAGAAAAGCGGCAAAAGCTAGATGGGGACAAAAAAGAGAAGGCCCATAACATTACTGAGGCAAGGATAAGACTGGATGAGTTTAATTTTTCAGAAATAAATCATGGAATGGAGTATCGAAATGGGAATAAAACAGTTCTAGCTTAATCCTATTTGAGCTTCTGAGTTGCCTCCCTCTGATTTTTGGTTTTGAGTGGAGATAATTCATGTTTCTAAGTATAATTAATATAAATTTATCTTAAAAATTTGCACACGCACATGATAAACATCTTTATTGTGGGGATGTTGTAACAAGTCTCTGTTTTACTTGCAGTCCGTAGCTGCTAGATTTACCTTCTCAAGAAATCTCTAATTATGCCACTTCTTCACTTCATAAACTTCTTCTGAATGAAGTTCAAACTTCTTAACTTGAAATTCAGAGTCCTTCATGAGTTGTCTTCAACGAGTACCTCTTGTCATATCTCCTGCATGCAAAGGGCTCTTACTGAAGGACACGTAGTCCATTTATCCATTCAGCAAACATAGAGTGAGCATTTTAGCTCTGGGGATTCATGAATATATATATATATTCATTTATGTGTTCAAGGAGCTCAGGAAGGGGCAGAAATCATGCAAACAAAATAACCTGCTAAACTTCCATTCCTTTATTCTTAACAATCCCTTCATTTCAAGTAGCCTTACCATCCATTTCCAATAATAGAAACTCTTCCATGAAGTTTTCATGAAACTTCTCCCTAATGCCCTCAAAAGAAAGTAAGCCAGTGCTCGCTTCGGCAGCACATATACTAAAGTTGGAACGATACAGAGAAGATTAGCATGGCCCCTGTGCAAGGATGACACGCAAATTCGTGAAGCGTTCCATATTTTTTAGGGGCAGTGTATAAAGGATAAAGGAGTCAACATAAAGGGCCCCCCAGTGACCATACGGTGACAGATTTTTAAATAAAATTACTATTATACAAATAGAGCAGATATAACACACACACAAATCAAATATTTACCCAGGTCAAAAAATAGAACTTTGCCACCTATTCCATGAGCTCCTTCCACGAGCTTCATTCTGATCACACCCCCTTCCCCTTCTTCATAGCCTCACTTTTATAATAATGACTTTCTTGTTTTTTTGGTTTTATCACCCAAATGTGCATCCTTAAACACTATAGTTTACTCTTGCCTATTTAAAAAAAGATGCATCTCTTAGGATGAAGTTACAACTTGAGCATCAAAAGCACCGTCACCATCATCATCACCACCACCATCACCATCATAATCATCATCATGGTTTACAAGATGAGTTTAGTGAAAGACCATGAATTCAAAATGACTCAAAATAGAAACGTTATTATGAAGCCTGCCCGAAAGATTACTGTAATAGAAAGTAGTGACTATAATAGATGTTTATTTTTTATTGATTTTAGTATTTAAGAGGGTTTGATATTTCTTCTATGAATCTTGTATGTTTATAAAGCACAGTCGTATGTCTGCTTTATCTGTTAAGAATAAACACTGGACACTGTAAGTCAAACAGCCCCAGAAAATGTAGATGCCAAGAACAGGAAGGACTATTCAGTTTGGGTGGGCACCCACAATAACCAACCTGAAAGGGGGTTCCACAGTGTTTGCCAGATGACCTACAGAGGAACACTTAACTACACAGACTTAATCTCTCAACCCCTAAGAGATTAAATCTCAATGCTAATAAGGGAAGTGTAACTTTATAAAGCTAAGACACAAAAATCAATACTTGACTATGACAAGATAATAGGTTATGTATAACAATGGCCAAGTGATATTTTTGTTTTGAAAAAGTCAGACATAAATACTAGGTTGCAAAATTAAAACCCTACGCATAAGATAAGGCCTGAAATAGTCGCACTGGCATTAACAGGTGTAATTTAACTATAGAAAATTATAGTTAATTTTATAGTTAAGCTTTTATAGAAAAGCTTAATATAGAAAGGTGGTTTGGGTTAGAATCACCTTGAGAGAAACAAGTATGATCAAGAATTAGTCAGTCAATAAACCAAAGTTCTGCAATCTAGGCAGTTCTGATAAGGTAATCTTTTCTTCAGGATCTGCTAAGAATTTTATGACCCAAGGAAAGGAATAAAATTAATAATGCTGAAACTCTGAGGGTATCTAAAAACAAATATAGAAAAGCAAGAAGAGAAATAAGAAAGACATTAAACCTATGATATTGATGCTTTAGAGTAAATTTAAGTGAAACTATAACAATAAGTTCTGTAGCCTTTGTTTTATATGTTTGCGAATTATGGTTTCAAAGTGTTTAAAAGGATCAGCTGTTCTAAATATATAATTACAGTTAGTTTAAACTTTTTAAAATGACACGCTTAATAAATCTGTAATCAATATTTAAAGGCCCCAAGAAAAAATTCATTTTCAGTTTGGGGTATTAGATTCATGAGTTTAATAAATTGAACATTAAACAAAGAAAAAAAAAGAGAAAGTAAGCCATCCATTCCAAAGTTAATTGTCAGTTCTTTATTTTAGCACTAAGCAATATTTACTTAATTTACACACATGTACCCTCCAAAAGTAAGTATCTCTAAAGTCGAGGATAATGTTCCAAATAGTCCCTATCCCCTACATTCAACAGAATTTGTAACTACAGAAAAATCATATATCTGTTGAATGAGTAAAATCATTCATGTTTTCTTGGAGGCAGCATCATTCTTATTTCCTCCTTAATCATTCACCTCCTTACAAATGTAGGAGAAAAAAGTTACCATTTCTCTCAACCATGACCTCAGTAGGTATAAAATCAAGTGATTCAATGACTGAAATGAAAAACAATATTTTATACCATTTTATATTGAATGAAATTTTCATTTTTATAAAGGAAAATGAAACATTCCTACTGAAAATTAATAAAAGCATGATGATTTTCTCCATAATATAGCAATAAAATTTTGTTTTATAATTAATCCTTTAAAAGTATTTCAATCTTTTCATAAGGTGTTAAGTAATAAAACTTGCACAATTACCTTAAAAATGATTCTAAAATTATGAATAAGTGAAATTTATAATTTTGCATCTATAGGATTTTATAACCTTGCCCTTCTAACAGAATGGAGCTTACATTTTTTTACTGTAAGATTCAATAAATATAAATTAGCTTCTATCTTGAATATAGATCATTATACATAGCTTGCTAGACACATCCAAAAATATATACTTGAAATAAGAATTATAATGAAGATGATTAAATAACTAACTCCAAATTTAATCACTCTGAACCTTTATAATATTATGCCAAATATGTAATACTTATCTACATTTCAACATGTTATAATGTACATAAATTTATTAGTGATAGATATACTTGAATTTCAGATAATGCATTAAAAAGTTCTGCACAGGATGAATATTTAAAAATATGATTCAATTAAAAATTATCTTTTCAAAGGAAAAAGTAGATCACGATTTAACTTCTTGAACAGCTGAAGGTGAGACTGTCATTCATTCCTAAAACATCGACTCAAACCAGAGAAGATAAATCTTGATGAAAATGAATGCCTTTCACATAGTAGACATCAGTAAATATTTGATAAAATTAGGCACCAGATCCTGAAAGTTTCATTGTCACTATTCTTTACGTTTATGCCAATAGCTTATAATAATCATATAGAACACATTTTCATCTAGCATCTAACTTCCCTGAGGGAGAGACTTATTCTACCTTCTTAATACATCATTGTCGTAACATAATAGGGGCTAAATTATAGTTTTGATTATACAGTGCCTAATTAAAAAGAAAACTCATGCTAATTGGGCTCCTAGTGTTGTTATGTAGACCCGTCCCGAGAAGAACCACCCTCATACCACACACTACTCATTTATAATCCTGGTCAGCTTGTTAATGACCTTCCAAAGTCAACAAGGATCCTCCTGCCCCATGTTGCTGCACCAATAAAACGAGCCTGAGTTTGGTAGCTGTGCTCTAAGAGCACATGCTCTCCCCCACCCGCCAGGCTGTGGGCGAGGCTGCTTTAATCTTGTCCGCAGGGGAAGGGGCCGAGTTTTCCGGGGTAGGCGGGGCGGGCTGCTCACTGACCCAGCTCCCAGGGCTGGGTGTGGCGTCTCTGTGCAGGCCCGCTGCCGCGGCCATCTTGAGAGCTTCTGCGCACGGCCCGCAGAGCTGAGGGGAGGGCAGCAGCCATTTTTCACCAGGAACTGCGTTCAGAAGTGCCGGGGTGTGAGGCCCCTGCTCGTGGCCCCTGTGAGCGAATGAAACTAGACCAAGCGTAAAGGAAAAGAGAAAAAAAGGTTAGGCTTTATCTTATTACCCAGATTCTATTTTTATTTCCCGAGAATTGTTAACGGGCTTCGCCGGTGACAAGCTTTCCATGGGTTCCCCGCATCACCAGACCATCCTGGGAATTCGCCGGTTTAAATGCTCTAAGAATGAAATCATTGATGACGCCGTCCTTCCAGCGGTGACGTTATTACTAAGCTTTATTAGTCAGAGTGGAATATGTTAATATTTAGAAGGTGTTGGAAAGAGGTCTGTCCTCACAGGTGCAGGCACCGCCTGAGTAAAGGGATAGGATTTGTTCTTAATATCTGTGTAGCACGATGAACTAATTCAACGCCACACAGAAACAAAGTGATCATTCCCCCTCCCTTTTTTTTTTTTTTTTTTTGTGGTACGCGGGCCTCTCACTGTTGCGGCCTCTCCCGTTGCGGAGCACAGGCTCCGGACGCGCAGGCTCAGCGGCCATGCCTCACGGGCCCGGACCGGGGCACGAACCCGTGTCCCCTGCATCAGCAGGCAGACTCTCAACCACTGCGCCACCAGGGAAGCCCTCCATTCCCTTTTTTTAAACGATGTAAATAGTGTTTGATTGTTTTTCCATTGAACAGAGCTGATTGGAAACTATGCCCCCTGTAACCATACGTTTTTGTTTGAGCCGAGACATGGCCAACGTTGAAAAAACCTCTGTTCATAAACAGACAAAATCAATAGCGAAAAGAGGGCCCAGTGTCCAATTCCTGTTTGTTCGAGTTCTTTTTGAGAACTCGTTGGTAAGAAATACACAACAGACTGGGGCACAGGAAAACAATGACAGAAGCCCTTTTGTGCCTTTGCTCAGTTCAGAGACAAAAACAGAGGTAAGACAGCCTCCAGCAGATCTGCCTCATATTCAGGCGTCTCTTCCAGCGACCACGGTGGAGGTCGTGCTCAGTAAAATGCAAACGGGGCCACTAAAATGCCAAGAGTTTCATTTTGTTGTGATGTCTTTCTCACAGAATAACAATGTTCGGCTTAGGTTTTTTTTTTTTTTTTTTTTTTTGGCCAAAAAAAAAGTTCGGGTTGGGTTTTTTTTTTTTTTTTTTTTGTAGTGCCTTTTGGCAAAGAACATTTTCTCTTTTAAAAGCCACACAGAGCTTAACACAAGCAGCTTCATTGTTCTCTTTCTCAGGAAGCTAACACAGAAAAGACTCATGTGTTACTGAATGAAGCTATTCATTGCTTAAAAACAAGAGTTAGTAACCATAACTGTTATACTCACATTAACCTTATTTTCACGCTTTAACATAGAAGTTGCTCAGGTGTATTATATGTGTACCATAATTTGCTTAAAAAAATGCTGCTGGGAAATACAAGTCTAATGAAACAAAAAGTAAGATATCTTTTTTTTTTTAAAACAATGTTGTATAGGTGTCGGCAAAGTGATTCAGTTGTCCGTATACATGTATCTATTCTTCAGATTCTTTTCCCATTTAGGTTATTACAGCTTGTTGAGCAGAGGTCCCTGTGCTATACAGTAGGTCCTCGTTGGCTATCTGTTTTAAATATAGCAATGTGTCTGCTGTTACTTTAGAAATTTGAGTTAATAACCAGTGTTAAGCCCAGCTACCAACACTCAGATTTTGGAAAATGCAAAGTTGTAATACTGATAATAAGTGCAGCTCTGGAAAGTGGAAAAAAATCTTTGACTTGAAATCCACAACCCTGGGTCTTATTTCCAACTTTGCAACTTATTGCTTGATACTGGCAGGACTCTCACTCTTTGAGTCTTGATTTACTCATTTGTTCATTTTCAAAGTGGGGAGTAGCTCTGGTTATCCACAGAATGACTAGTTATTTGTTTTATAATGTCCACATGTAACTTTCTTCAAAGTTCATAATAAATAAAGGCTGATAAAGACCAATATTATGAACTTCTGGTGCAAAATTTTTATAATAAATCATAAGCATGTGATGTAGGAGTCCCCAACATCCCTTAATGATTATCTTCTTTGGAAGCAGGTGAATTCACAAAATTTACAAAATGTATTTGTGAAAAACTTACTTTACAGACTAATCTTCTTTAAAGGCAATAGATGTATTAATAATCTATGCTCTATGAGGTCAGGAGCTTTGATTTTGATATAAGCCTAATGTCTAGGGCATTACCTATACCATAATATTGAGTGAGTGAATGAAAGAATTCACTGACTGTATCCTCTTTCACTATATTCATGGCATGATTTAGTTCATAAGTATATTCCTCGTGAATATATTCTTAATGAATATTCATTAAAACACTGAACCTGTGACCCTAAGCCTCTGATAAATTGAATAACTCTTAAAATCCTACTAATATATTCACATTTATTGAACCTACTTAAGACATATATTCATGAATATATTCATGAGAAGAATATATTCATATTCACAGAATATATTCTAGAAGAATATTCCTTAACACAGTTCCCTGATAAATTTGTAAGTTTGATGAATTTAGTGAATTAGTTGTTCATGATTTGATTCTTTGGATGATTATTTTTGATCACTTTTAGAGAATTGGTTCTCAGTGAATTGACCGAGAGTCCCCTCTCTTGACTCTGATTGATATCATGGGCAGGTAGGCTACTGGCTATTGGAGCTCGCCACCCTCTAAACCTGGGGGCAGAGATATCCTCCTGTGAAATCTCTGTTGAAGGAGGGAAAGAACCCCTTCTTCCAAAAGGAGAGAGGTTAGAGGCTAAAGTCGACTTCAGACCAAGAGCTACTTATCAGATTCCACCTTCTCCCTGAAGTCTGTCTTCTTATTCCTCCTCGTTTTTCAGAGATGGTGGCTTTGCCTTGGGGGTTTGTTAGCAGGTGTGAATACTTAGTACAATTACTAGGGACTGAGCTACCTACAAAGGGTACACTGGCTTTAGCTATTAGTCTTAGAAGTGTGCTTTGTGTTTATGGTATGTAATATGAATATAGTATGTTCTGTGGATACTCTATGTATAAACAGTATAATCTATATAAATTAATTACCAGCCACATGATTTTGTTTTTCTCAAGTCATGTATGCTTTTTCAAATTTAAACCGCGAAGGCTTGGCCTCTCATGGAGAATCACTGCTCTTGTGAGCCATAGTTTCTGATGAAATTTTTCTCTCTCAGGTATTTGAGAGCAGAAACAAGATTGTGACAGATCTCAAACTAAGTGAACTGTGACAATGGTGAGCTCATGAGATCTGAGCGTTAGAATATTTGAGCCATTTTATTTTACCTTTAAGTCTAAGATACAGAGATAGTGAACTCAAAAAAAATGGAAACAAACAAAGCCTAAAAGTGAAAATTTAAAAGGGAAAGTGGTAGACGCTATAAAATTTAGAGAGAAAGCAAACATAAAGAAAGTGAATATTTTTATATCAGAGGGCTTTTTTTCATCTCTTATGAGTGAAAGCAGTTTGCATTACCTGTATCTGTGAGACATAAAAGGGCCATAATCATGGTTGATAAGTTAATCAAAGACAGGAAAGCCCTTAAGTTTAGAAATGAAATTAGACATAATGTGAAAAATGACATCACAGTTAAAAGCCCTTGAAAGTGCCCTGAAGTCCACCTCAGAATTTTTATGAAGTCTTTACCTGGTTGTAGTCCCCCAATAATCTTTATTTTTCTTTTACATCACAATTCATGTTAAATTAATGACATTAATAGCTATCAGATTTTCTAAATTACTATTGTTTTAATATTCGACAACTGTGCACATACTTCATAATTTTTGATGGTTTCTGTATACATTTATCTCATGACTCTAAAGATAATAGTGGCCTCAATATTGTCTACAATTTTACTTATTTCAATTAGGTTATACATCACATAGACTCTTATCTTGCTTTATTTTTATTGAAATATATTATTCATATAGAAAATGCACATATCATGAATGTACAGCTTAATGAAGTTTTTGAAAAATTGGACACATCTATGTAATCTTCACTTAGATCAAGAGACAGACCATTACCAACACTCCAGATTGCTTCTAAAGTCAGTAATTGATTTTAACTAGAGGGTTGCCCATCTAGCAACCAATGCTAAACAATGTTCAATAAATAACTACTAAAAAACAGGATTGTGCTATATGGTACAGAAAAAAATCCATGTATAGATATTTCTAATGTTATCTTTATATAGGATAGGTCCTGTTAATAAGAAAATGATAAATGTTTATATAGAATTTTAGCACTGTAAGGCATCTAATCTACCACAGATTCCCTCAGGTAACACCCTGTGTGGGATTCTGCTGTGTGACATCTTTCTAATCCTTTATTAGTATTCCAGAGAATTTCTGCAGTAAAGGACAGATGCTCTTGCTAAAAGCCTTACTTCTATTTTCAATTTGCCAGTATTTTCTGGGACTCTACCTCTTAACGTTAAATCACAGAAATGGCAAAGAATTCTCTTTCAGAATTGAAACAGTGAAAGATCTTAATTCCTTCTACAGTGCTGGATCCACCCTCCAAGTTGGTCTGCCATCAATTTACTCTCATGTTTCCATGAAGCTATCTGTGGCCTCATCTTCTGTCCACTGTAGTACAAAATTCAAATGACTGTCTTTTCAGTGTGGGTTCTTCTCTTTTCATCTCAGGCAAAGTCTCTTCCGTGTACTTTGAGTGGTCCATGACCATTGTGTTTAATGCTTAGAGTCAGCCAGCAGGACAGGTACAGATTTATAGACCAAAATATACAACTTCAGTTATATCAGTATTTGCTTTATTAATATGCTCTACATAACATTTTTGATTGATACATTGTCATTGGTTTTTCTATTCCCCTTTGCAGTACATGAATGTATTGTAGTCTTATTTTAAGTGTCTAGAGCTGAGAGGAATCTTGTAATCAACTGGTATGAATCATTCATTTTACTGATAAAGATTTCTGGGCCAGAGAGGTAATTGTAATATTAGTGTCCATGCTATCCCAATTCTAATCTGGCTCTATTTTAGTGTATCACACTGCCCTCCTGTCTTATGTGTCCTGTAGTGAATTTCACACATATGTGCACACATATATACAAACACACACAACTTGTGTACCTAATACAAATCCATGAAACCACACTAAAAAATAAATCAGCGGCTTAAAAAATTTATGCTCTAATAATATATTAATTTAAAAAATATTTTTAATTTTTAATCTTATCCGATGCTTATCTTATCCAGATTAAAATCCACAAGAAAGGATGGATGGAATAAATGTAACCTAAATATATATGAAACATTTTTTATACAAGTGTGATTTCAATGTGCTTACCTGTAGCATTTTTCGTCTCCCATTTTGCCACAAAGGATGAGAAAACCTACCAAAAGGCAGTTGACACTCAAAAAGGATTGTTGACTTGAAGATTGCAGGAGAGAGTAGTTTATAAATATCTGGAGACATGCCCTTCATGGTTCAATGCTCTTGAGTAGTCCAGTTGGAGGAAATGATACTGAGCTGAAACACACAGAAGCTGCCTCTCACACTAGGAGTCACATAGTAGAACAAGTAGTAGAGAGGTTGGCAAAGAAACAACTACTTGTAAAAGGTAGGGACTGAATCTTTGCCTATGTTTGTGACCTAGGTACAATAACTAGACCCTACCTTTGAGTAAAGGGTGAAAATTATTCAGTGGCAAGTATAAAAACAAAGTTCTGTTAAAGGGGAGTAATGCAGAATTATCTGAAATGAGAAACTGGTTTTATTATGCCTTTTGTGATGCAATTTAAAAATAATGACTTATATTCAAATCATAAAATATACCTGAACATAATATTTTAAGATATCTGTTCCATGCCAGGACTCTGCTCGTGATTATCCTCTGAACTCAAGCATTTCTGAACCTGTGAATGTCTGGATAACTTCTCTAAGTTAAACACAGTTTTCTCACTGGAGTTATCCAGCACACACAGGTATAAAAAAGCTCTGTTTTAATCAAAGCCACTTACGTTCACAGCTCTCTATGGTTATGATAAAACCAAGACTTTGAAAAATATTTAGAAGAAAAGAGGGAATTTTGTTATATGTACTGTTTTAAAGAAAGCTAATCTTAAATTCTGACAATTGTTAATTTTAAGCTTTGAATTTGTTTTATTATCAAAATTTAGAAAAATGAGAAAATGGATTCAAGAATTAACCTGGGCTAAATTGCTATTATTATCTTCATTTATGCTGTTCCTAGTATTCTTTCTCTAAGATATTCTTTTTACATCACTTCTATAATACCGATGGGACAGAATAGAAAAACAGTCATTGACTGATAGTGTCATGTAGCTCTATTTTCTCCCTTATGTGTAGGAGGACAGGAACAGTGTGCCTTTGGGACATGGATGAGATAAGGTACTCTGTAACATTCTAATATTCACGAGTGGGGTTATGCTAGCCGGGGAGATGGGGGGTCAACAGTTTTAACAGCATATTACAGTAAGGCTGTGCACAACAAGGGAGTGCCCACCTTTGGGATCACCTCTTGTCAAAGATCCCTAGCTGGATCCCCAAATCTTCTCAGCTACATTTTGCCTTCCTCATTTATCTTTCATTTCTTTTTCCTCAGCCATCTCACTCCAGTTTATAAAATATCGGGAAACATTTCATAGCAATTATAAAAATGTATGTAAAGATATATAAACCTCATTAGATGGTACAATAAGGCAAACTTTTTGAGACCAGGAATCATCATATTTATTTTTATATTTTTTACAATGTTTCACATAGGTATTCCCCCAGAAAAAGAGGAATTGATTTGAATGTCCTTGCCATTTAGACAATGTCAATTTCCTATAAATAGGGATGATTTTGTGCCTTTAGGGAAAAATTGTATGATATTGCAATTTATCTGAGACATACGTGGAACAAAGATAAAAGACTAAATATAACTTAGTTAATTTAGATTTAAGAAATGAATTGTAATATTAGTAACGATAACTTATTTTCCCAAAATTGTATAATAATCATTTCACAACTATAACTTTCTACTTTAGACAGAAACAAAACAGTGATTTAAACAATAATAAATATTTAATAATAAATAACTGACATATTTGTTAAAAAACAAATTAAGGAACAGAAAATATAACTTATAAGCCATTAAATGTAAAAAATGGAAAGTAAGAAAAGTAATGAATCTGAAAAGGATAAATGAATTGATAGTGTATTCTCATTGCCCAATAAAGTCAGTGATGCAAGTAGAAGATGAAGGGTTGTATAAACCAGGTTCTTAACCTGAAAGAAGAGCTAAACCCCTGACATTACATAAAAATTTTGGATATATACTAATAAGGATTTTTCTTAGGACAGGATTCATACTTTTCTTCAGATTTTCAACATACACCATTACTCAGAATTCTTCTCCTGTATAGCTGAACCACTCAAGGATTCGGTATTCTCACTCCTTACCTGCTGTATTCTGCTCACCCCACTCCAATTATCATCGACCTCCATATTCCCAAATCTAATGTCCACTTCCTGTCCTTGTTTTACTTCATATCTCAGAAGCACTTAAAAGATTCAACTAGTCCCTCTTTCTTGAGTTAGTCTCTTCGTTAACATCACATTCTTCTGGTTTCTTTCCTATTTTACTGGTACTCTTTCCCAGTCTCTTTTCCTGGGCCCTCATCCTCTTTCCAACTTCTCAAGTTCAGAGCATTCTAAGACTCAACCTAAACTCTCTTCTCTATCTCAAAGCTCTCTCTTGGTAACTGTATTCAATCCCATGATTTATGCTCATGACATCAGATTTTTATGTCCAAACCTTAACTCTTCCTTGGGCTCCAGACACAAATATACAACCACCTCCCGACTTCTCTACTTAGATGCCTAATGGACATACCAAACAACAACTCGCTTCCCCAGTCTCCCATTACTTAGTTAAATTGCTTTGATTTCCACTCAGTTGCTTAAGTCACACATTTTTCTCTTTCTCTAACTTTTGATAACCAATTAATGAGTAAGACCTGTCAACAGGGGACTTCCCTGGTGGCGCAGTGGTTAAGAATCCACCTGCCAATGCAGGGGACACGGGTTTGATCCCTGGTCCGGGAAGATCCCACATGCCGCGGAGCAGCTAAGCCCGTGTACCACAACTACTGAGGCTGTGCTCTAGAGCCCACGAGCCACAACTACTGAAGCCCATGTGCCTAGAGCCCAAGCTCTGCAACAAGAGAAGCCACCGCAGTGAGAAGCCCACACACCACAGTGAAGAGTAGGCCCCGCTCGCCACAACGAGAGAAAGCCTGCGCGCAGCAACAAAGACCCAATGCAGCTAAAAATAAATAGATTTATATATAAAAAAAAAGACTTGTCAACAGTACTTCTGAAATAGATGACAAGTCTGACCACTTTTCTCATTGTTAACCTCTGTCCAAGCCTCTGTCGTCTGGTCCTAACCACTGTAAGAGCTTCGTAATAGGTCTCCCTCCTTTCACTCTTGCCTCCCTAAATCCATTCACTGTACAGTAGCTAGTGTCTATTTTTAAAATAGCATCATGCCACTTTCTGCATAAAACATAGGTTTTCTGTCACACTTAACATTTAATCTTCTAATTACAGCTTACAAGGCCCTTAACTTATTACACTATTGCCTATCTTTTTCCTCCCATTTCTCAATCCTTCCCCCTTAATCTCTATACTCAAACCACTGTAGTCATCTTAGGGCCTGGTACTTCAGTACACCAAGCGTGTCTCCCTTCAGGGCGTTTGCATCAAATTATCACATGACTGGCCTCCTCTTATCCTTTAGGTTTCAGATTCACTGTCACCTCCTCAGAGAGTTCTCCCTTGTCAATTAGTCTTATCCCATGAATCTCTCTATCACAACATCTGTTTTATTTCTGTTATAACATTTATCACCATCTGAAATTGTACCTATTAACCTATTCATTATTTGTTTACTGTCTGTCTCTGCACATAAGAATATAAGCTCCAAGAGGGCAAGACCTTTTCTTCTTCACCATTATATCCTGGTGCCTAAAACTGCCAATTACATGGTAGCAAATCAATAAATGAGTTCAGAATAAAACACTAGAAGAGCTTAGGCTAGTGGAGGTAAATTTCCATGTTATTCTCCTTAGATTCTGAAAGGTTAAACTGAAAGGACAAGGCTGCCAAATCTCAGCACAAATCAGAAGTTAGCAGATAGTGATCATCACTTGCTGCTTCCTTTTGTACTTGTTCACCTTCAGTCATAGCATCACAGCAATCTGAATGGTTTGCAGTTACGATAAAAACTAGAGTAAAGGACATCAAATACTAAGTGTAATGTCTCTTGGTGTAATGAATCTTTTTTCCTTTATTATACTTTATTAGTTTTCCAAATTTTCTTCAATAAGTTTTATCTTAAAGATGAAAAAAATTATAAAAGTTCTCTGCTTATGATCTGAAATCCATTTAAGCTACCACTGCTTCATATGCCTTTATCTGCCCTATGTAGACACATCACAAAATATGATGTCTTCCTTTTGTAGAATTTTGAAAGTTATTTTCTTTATATATACATGTAGTTGTCTTTGTATATGTACAGCAAAAATGATAATGATAAAATAAAAACTGCTACTAACTATTGATAGTATAAGGTGGCTCCTATATAACTCATGGATTATTTATAACAAATTTCTGACATAGTATTATGTTTTCTGTAAGTGAAGAAACCAGGTTGCAGAGAGGTTTAATAACTTGCTCACAGGAAAATAGCTAGATTTTGCTAGAGCAGAGATTATTTCAGACTTATTTCTGTATCTCCAGTGCTAACATGGTGCCTGGGAAATAGTAGGTACTCAACATGTATTTATACACGAATGGAGGAGTGTGGTTGGCATTTGAATCCAGGTATGAATGACACCCAGACACTTAACTGCTATACCACACTGTATCTTTGGGCTTATCTATATGTGTACATTAATCAGAAGTCCTATGAATTAAAATCTTCTTTTAAATTAGCAACAGCTTCTTATTTAATGCAATTATATTACATTTTATATTCAAGACAGGATAAAACACTGGAATGAAGGAATGTAAATGCCAAAATTGGTACATGAACTAGACTCCTAGATTGATAAGATGTATTGAAGATGATATTCACATAATCATATTATTACTAAAGATACTTGCTTTGGAAGATTGTCTCAAGAAAACGGTCATCATTAAAATGGTCATAAATCTTTGAATGAGATTTTGAAGTATAATGATCTTTGGCTTTTGACTGGGAATCAGTAATGGTTGAAACAATTTTTAGAGGTTTCTACTTGAAAATTTAGTCTTGGAGTAGTTGTTTTAAGTTTTTTAACTTCCTGAAATATTGATATCCAAAAGTTAAACATACAGAGTCTCATTGGGTTTCCCCTGTTTAGTAGCAAATAATGGTATGTTCTATATTGGGTTTCTCATTGTTTGATAATGCAATAAACAAAGTATAAAGTGGGCATTGGATAAAATTTAGATGAATTTAAAAATGAATATCATCATTCCTTTTATCTGATTTTAAATGTTTATATATTTTTGAGGTAAAAATTACAAAATACATTTGGTTTTCATTATTCGTCATAGTTATATTATGCATAGTCATTGCAAACACTCAATTAGTGAATACTGAACCATTGTTCCTACAAGAAATATAGGGTTAGGTTCCTGAGACCTGTGGTCACAACATTTGCATCAATACATAACCTTGTTTTTGTATTTGCATCAATACAAACCTTGATTTATGTATTTCTGTTTAAAGTTACCTTGTTTAATGCATATGATTGATTCATTAACATTGAACTCACAACCAACAGCATTATAACTTATACCTGAAAGAAGTTTATCTAATGTACACATTTCCTCTTTGTGAGGCACATCACAGCCTTCTTGCACTTAGGAACACTAAACAGCATTTCAGCACTACATTTGGGGAGCACTTTAAATGGCAAAATTGACAAAAAGCACAAAAATGCAAAAAAACATGGCAATAAGTATACAGTGAAAAGAACACTTGATTTCAGGATAAGAGCTGAAACAAGAAGGCAAAGAGATGCCTTATTTGACCTCAGTTGGGAACTTGTGAGTCGAACGACTCCAGTTTTTCACCAGTCTGTTCATGCGTGAGTCTGTGAATGACCAGAATGCACCACAGTATTGATTTTGGGTTAGAAATAAATTTTAGCAATAAGGTGAATACACAAGTACTGAATCCACGAATGAGAATCAACTCTGTGAAACGCACAGATCTTAAGAGCACAATTCAGTGGATTTTGATAAATATATACACTTATGCAACCAACACTCCAGTCGAAATATAGAACATTTCATTACCTCAGAAAGTTTCCTTGTGCCTCTTACAGTCCATGCCCGTGTGCACCCTCCCCCACATAGGGAACTCATGTCCTGATTTCTATCACCATAGACTGGTTCTGCCTGTTCTAAAATTTCCTATAAAAGGATTCGTTCAGTATATTATTTTTTTGTGTCTACATTCTTTCATGCAAAACAGTGATGTCCAAACCACTAGTTCATTCTTCTTTATTACTTAGCAACATTTTCTTGTTTGAGTACACACTGTATGGTTATACAGTTATTTCCAATTTAGTCCCATTATGAGTAAAGCTGCTGAAACATTCCCGTACAAATATTTTTGCAACGTGCATTTTGATTTTGGGGGGAAAATAGCTAGCAGGGAAATTGTTGGGACATAGGATTAATA
Source organism: Neophocaena asiaeorientalis asiaeorientalis (assembly GCF_003031525.2). Lineage (NCBI taxonomy): Eukaryota > Metazoa > Chordata > Mammalia > Artiodactyla > Phocoenidae > Neophocaena > Neophocaena asiaeorientalis. Next base: position 1,371,815 of record NW_020173042.1, read on the forward strand.
TATGTTTAACTTTATTTAAAAACTATCAGAATTTTCCAAAGGGACTGTACAATTTTGCATCCCACCAGCAATGTATGAGAGTTCACATTGATCCAGGTTCTAGTTAGTCCTTTTAATTTTTAGCCACTGAAGTGGTGTAAAATTGTATGTCATTGTGGCTTTAATTTCCCTGATGACTAGCAATGTCAAGAAATGTTTCACGTGGCTATGGGTATTTAATTTACCTTTATTTGTGGTATGACTTTTGCCCATTTTTGTCTTCCAGTTATTGACTTACAAGAGCTTTTAGTGTATTTCAGTATGCTCCATGTTCAGATATATATGTTGCAAATATTTTCTTCTAGTCTCTGTCTTGCCTTGAATTTTCTTAATATGTCTAATGATGAGTGGAAATTTTTAATTTTGATGAAGCCCAATTTATCAAGTGATTTTGATGTCCTCTAGGACAGCAGTTACCAACATTTTTGGCACCAAGGACCGGTTTCATGGAAGACAATTTTTCCACGGACTGGGGTAGGTAGATGAAGCTTTGCTTGTGCGTCTGCCACTTACCTTCTGCGTTGCAGCCCTGTTTCTAACAGGCCGCGAACCAGTACCAGTCCTGGCCTGGGGGTTGGGGACCCCTGCTCTAGGAAATCTCTGTTAACCCCAAAGTCCTAAAGATACTCTGTGTTATCTTTCAGAAGCTTTATACTTAGGTTTTTATTTTGGGGTCTAAAATCCATCTAGAATTAATTTTTGTGTGTTGAGTAAAGGAGAAATTGAGATACATTTTTCCCTTTATTTATCCAGTTGTTCCAGCACCAGTTTTTGGACAAAACAAAACAAACAAAGAAACCAACACAAAATCACCTTTTCTTTCCCCATAGAATTGCCTTAGAGCCTTTGCCAGAAAACAATGGATCACATATGTTTGGGTCCGGTTCTGATTTCTTTATGGAATACTATAACTTTATAACAAGTCTTCAAATCAGATGATAAGTCCTCTACTTGTGTTCTTCTTTTTGATAATTTTGAATATTTAAGCTTTTAAAAATTCCTTATAAATTTTAGAATCTTCTATTTTTATTTCTACAAAGACTAGTGTTGAGATTCTGACTAGGATTGCATCGTATATATCTGTTTATTTAAAAGTTTAATTTCCCAGCAATGATTTGGAAATTTCGGTGTGAAACTTTTAAAGCTCCCCAAATGACTCTAAGGTGCAGACAACGTAATAAAATCTATTACTCTGGGCTCTTTCTTTCTCAAAAGATTCTGAGTGCATGAAAGGAAAGAATTCATCCCATCTCTAAGATTCTACATATTAAATTAGTGATGGAGTCATATCTAGCAACACACAAAAAATGTCATGCAGTAGGCCCTCCCCAATGTGTATTTCTAACTTAAAGCTTCCATTCAAGTTCTTTCAGAGCAAAGACATTCCAAAGTGACGTCTGTCTATACCAATACAGAGGAGCATTTGACAATTTCTTCAACTTAAAAAATAAAAGTATTTTGTGCCTACCCAAGTATCGTATTACATGTTTTCTCTGATTGCAGTTGACCATATTTATATGGTTTGGATTGATGTGTAAAAGTGAGTGAGATTAAATTGGATTGATTTCCTTATGGGAATTATAAAGATAATATAAATAATAGTATGTGGCATATCTACATAGAGAGATATTTTTTCTTATTGCATAAATAGGTAACTGATAACTTATGAGATATATTAGTAACACCTCAGAGAATACTGTAACCTCCTAAAGACGGATTTTATAGTCTCTGAGAGTTTTCTCTCAGGATTAAATGTTGAGCAAAAGACTGAAAACTCTAGTCACTGTAATTTTATTGAAGCATTTTCAAACAGATGTTACATCTTGGTTTGTGACTATATTTTAAATACTTTCTTTTTTTCAACATTCATTAAACCAGTCTTCTTTTGTCTCTAATAAGAGAAACATCTGTTTCTTCTTGTTCAATCAAAGCAACCACCTCAAGAGTCTTACTTTAAAACTAGTACCATTAGAAAGTCAGCCTGGATAGAATATGCTTCATTAACATTTTACATTTGTATACAAAACAAGTTTCTCTAGAAGTTATAAGTTAGATGCTAGAGAAAATATTGTAAAACAGTTTCGATATTTTATGAAAGAATTAAAGCCAGAAACTGGAATATGGCTTCAAAGATGTTGGTTTTAGGTTAAAAAGTCTCTTTGTAAAAATGTCAGTTTCCTTTTGTAATGTACAATTGAAAAGTTTTTATAATTATGAATTAATGAATAACTGGAGGTATCTATCATAAAGTAAATTCAAATAATCTTTAAGTATAAAAGTACATCAAAATTGTTGAATAATGTATATTTTTAAAACAAAAATACTTTGGAAAATGCGTACTACAGTTTATATCAGTCTCCTCAAAATTAGTCATCAGGCGAAGTCCTTGCTTGGAATTGGATTTGATTTTTGGAAATATTCCACAGACATTCAGAACCACACCTATTGAATAATCTAGTTGAAAACAAAACACATTTTGGGGAGGTGAAAGTACATCTGTGACTATGATGGAATAAGACCTATTTTATTGTATAGCTCAAAGTTGGCTTTAGAAATTGTTGGCCCTGATATTAACAAGAGATATATATTTAGCTACCTTCCCAAATTCCTCAAGACTTCTCTTGTACTATAAAATTCATATGGGGAGGTGGGTATTTATTCATAAAGAAAACCAATGTTTATTCATTTCATAATAGTTAATACTTATAGAATTAACGTACAACAACCCAAGTTGGTATTTAGAGAGCTAGTCTTACTCACTGAATATGAAACAGTAGCTAATATCTATTGAGAGTGAACTTAGTGCCAGGCACTGCTCTAAGTGACAATGTATATACTTAATTCTCAAAACTCTATGAAGTAGATACTGTTATTATTCCCATTTAATAGAGAAGGAAACTGAGGCCTAAAGAGGTTAACTTGCTGAAGGCCCGGCTATTAGGTGAGCAGAAATGAGATTTATATCCATCTGACTTTAGAGTCTATGCTCTAGATCCTTATACTGTTCTGCCTCTCAGAGGGTGAGTCTGTAAGTCAGACACCCCTGGCTTCTAATCTACCTCTGTCTCTTATGGAGCATGTTACACGTCAACCCGAATAAAATATGACCCCAAATGGAAGGCAATCCTCCATTTTCCCAACGAGATAATTAAGAGTACCTTTTGACTTAACTTACATATATAAACTTTTAGGGCTGTGGGTGAAAATGTCTCTAATATTTAATTACTATTTTTAAAATTACATAAATAATGTAGAAAGTTCTTTTTTTTTTTTTTTTTTTTTTTTTTTTGGACATTTTTCACTCTCACTTTTTGGAAATAATTTTGTTCAAATTTCTTCACATGCAGCGTTAACATCAGTGTCTTTGTCATAACTTTGTGAGTCATCTAACACATTTTTGTAGAACAAATCATCTTCAGCTCTAAATTATTTGAATACAGAATTTTTTCCCACATCTAATGCTGTCACTGGCCATGTTTTTCTAAGTTTCAAGTGCCCATTAGCATAATGGTAGGACACTTTTTTCAGTTGTCTCATATGTATATATTCATGATCTCCACGTTGTTGAGTTATTCTATTGCTGTTTTGTTTAGAAGGCTTATTTATAACTACACCAATATTTGTAATTGCAATGCAATAACCCCCAAAGAAAAAGTACTACGTTTAAGTCTCTGCTTTTTTCTTTGTAAAATGGGACTTAACAGCCTTCTTTGTTTTTTGACCTAATGGTATAGATACAGATATGCTGTTTCCTAGCTGCTAGGCACTGTTCTAATGCTATGCAAACCCTAATTCATCCACTCCTTAAAACCAGTCTACAAAGTGGATACTATTTGATTTTAGAGAGGAGAAGCCTGAGGCACAAGGAGGTTAAGTAAATTGTCCAGGTTGGCAAGGGCCAGAGCAAACACAGGCAACCTGGCTCCTGGGTCAGTCCTCTTAGCTGCCACACTATTTTCCTGCCCTTCTGCCATCTTGATGCTCATTATTGAGAAAAGGCAATAGATTGACACATACAGAGTTAGGTAGTGCCAGGCACATACCAGGCTCTTAGGAAATGTTAGCCGTATGAGACGTGGGTCTCTTTTTTAAGTATCAGTAACTAGCATCCTTATTTGGTCTGGTCCTGAGTCACTCTCCAGCCACCAAGACCCCACAGTGTCTGGGATTATGGGTCCCTGGTGAGTCTCTCTATTTCCTGGGACATTTATTGCTCCAGAATATTGAGTGAAGGGAGACCATCTCTTTAATAGCAAATGAGATGTGATGCCTTAATCCTATTTGGTGATGTGTTCTTTGTTGTTTACAACTCACAAATTTCTAATAAAACTTGGGATGCTGATACATTTTTTTCTTAATACTGTATTGGTATTGTAAGTGTATATCATATGATCAACTGCATGGTTCTGAGTGAATTTTATAGAATTCCAAAAGCTCTTAAATTTCGTTAATGTTATGTTTCATATGAATTAAAAATTACTAAAGAATATTGTTAATTTTTTAAAATGCCTCAAAGAGGCTATTCCATATAGTTTCTCTGAAGCAAAACTAATTCTGTACTACTTCCCAAGTGGCAGGTGGCCCAGGAAATGGTAAAGGCAAAACTCAGTAGTCCGTGTTTCATACAAAGTTGTTCAGGTCTCCCTTGCACTGAAGGGAAGGGACACAAGAGGAGGGAAATTATGCTGAAACTATGGCATCTTTTTTTTCGCACGATAAAGTTTAATGGCTGTGTTCTGAGTGGGAAGAACTACTGTTTGAATGCAAAAGGCCTAGATTAGGATCTCAACTCTACAAACTGACAAATGATAGCATGTTAAAGATCATTGATTGATCCACTCATAATAAAATGAAAGGAGTGAATACGGAGTTCACATTGCTGAGTTTCACAAAGTATGGAGATGATTTAAATGAATGCTCCTGGGCTTACTTTAATATGCCTTAGGGAAATAATGCTAGAATTTGCTTAATTTCCATTCAAATTACAATTTTAGGGGAAAAACATCAATGTAAGAAACTACTAAAAGACATGTAGTAGTGGGATCTTACATTACAACAAAAATCTGATGACGCAAGTACTGAAAGTTGGCAGATGAAACCGGATCGGTGTCTCAGTTTATTTACAACCCTGATGCTGTATGAGACAAGGGTACTCCAGAAACTCCCTCTAGATGTGGTGGCAGATGGAAGTGTGTGTGTGTGTGTGTGGTATAAGAGAACTCTGATCACAGATGCACAGAGTCTATATTACCATGTTTCATTGTTGTTGGTTTTTCTTTGTTTGCTGTTTATAAGAACTCAGCCTCCAGAACTAGATATAGCTGAGTTCCCGTTCTCAGTTCTGACATTTACCACATACGGGATGCCTAAACGTTATTAGATTCAGTTCTCTCACCTATTTATTGGGGATAGTAATTCAAAAAAATCTTCTTCTGTGAAATATTGTTTGGAACTGTTAATGTTAATCGTCAAGAGGTATGCCTCAGCAATCTATGATAGGAATGGGCCCCGAATATATGAAGTTCATTCTTCAGTGGGGCAAGGATGACCTAATTTCTCAAAAGAAAATATGTCACTTCTTAAAATTTTTCTTTATCCACATGTTATTAAAAAACCCTCTTGATGATTAGCATTAACAGTTCAAAGTAATAATTGGAATTAAAATGAATAGAAATCACACCTTAAGCTCAGATGCAGCAGTGGCTGCTATCAACAAGGCTGCTTTTATATGAGGTCCAATTTCTTTAGTAATTAAGTTTCTTGAAAAAAATAAAGTAACCTTTTTACTTTAATCTGATGGAATAATAGACCTTTTGTCATGAACAATTAAGCTGATGATTTTCCCTTTAAAAATTAACTTTATGATGAAGAAATTTTCATTAGAATTTTTACGAAGGCTTTCTGGTCTACCAGTTAGAACAGAAAGCCCTGTTACTTGAAGACAGCTTATAAGTGACTTCCTCTGAATGTGTGACTATTTAGGATTAAACATTTGTAACATTACTGTCCTTGGGACCCATGCTCCAAAACTGCATTTCAAAGCAGGGTTCATCACATTGTAAAGGCAAAAATAACAACCAAAATCAAAACCATACACTTCTATGGCTAATTAACACTAACCCCAGTTTTATAATTTAACAGAATATGTTCTGGTGACGGTACAGTCTTCATGAATCAGTTTTGTGGGAGAACCCACTACTAGAGAAGGAATTGTTTCAGTAAACACTACTACTTGTCTGACAGCTAACTGACTTTACTTTTAGAATAAGACTGTATGTTTACATAGTAATTTCAGTACAAAAAATATGTATTTGTATGTATTACACATTTCATAATTTGAAAATTATTTAGTATTAATTACTTTAGAGCTGTTTTCCTCCATTGAAATAAAATGTGCTCAATAAATGTTACTAAGTTAAAAATTGAAAATCCTGAAAAAAACACCTGAGGGATGATTATTTGTAACGATATTTACTAGTACAGTGTTAGTTAATACTACATATATGTGACTATCTTCAAGCCCCAAGAAGCCTTACTTTTTTTCTTTAAAATGGTGTTTCTGTTTAATAATGTAAACCAATCACTAGATTATGCTTTTCCTGTAAAGGACAACATAGTAAATAGTATAGGCTTTGTGGGCCATACAGTTTCTGTAGCAACTGTTTTTGACTCTGTAGAACAGACAATGTATAAACAAATGAGTTTGACTGTATTCCAGTAAATTTTATGTGGACACTACATTTGAATTTTATATAATTTTCACATGTAATTTAATATTGCTATTATTTTAATTTATTTTTCAACCATTTAAAATGTGAGATTTATTTTTAGCTCTCAGGCTGCACGGAAACAGACGGCAGCAAGCAGTATTTAGCCTATAAGCTGTGGTTTGCAGACCTCTGATCAGAAGCTTGGAAGCCATCATTCGTGCTTCACTGATTTTCTCTCATTCCATTTTTGGATAGCTTTTCATGCTAGGCTTCTCTTGTGAGGCTGAACTGTACCTTCAATAACTCCTACCTGTGGATTCTAGATTAAGCCATCTGGAGTAGTCTAGAACAAAATAGTTTCCCTTTCCATAGGCCTTTATAAGGTGAAAGAAAGTCACTTTGACTCACTTAGATTTCTGTCTCTCTTAGTGTTCCTTAAACTCTTTCAAGATACGTTTGTTTGAAGGCTGTTCTCCTCTCTTTACTCCTTAATTTTCTAATTATTATTTGAAAAATGAACACAAACTAAACAGAAACTTAATGTTATTTTCTGTCTAATGGATAACTAAATAGATTTTCTAGTTCTGAAGACCTTTGTACTAGGCAAGAGTGGAATGTGATTGTTAGGGAGTTGTTGATTTATTTTGTTTATGTTTATCTGTTTAAATATAACCTAATTCATTATAAAGATATCTTATTTGTAAATGATCAGATAATCCTGGTATCATTTCCCATACCTATTAGTGGTGAATTAGCACAAATAACTGCTGTAGGGAAGGAAAACTTTTCCTTTCTTCCCCTCTAGGTTCTTTGGCTAATCTAAGAATTAAATTGACATCAGACAGATTGCCAGGAGGAAAACAAATATAATTTATTATTATTATTATATATATTTTTTGTGGTACGTGGGTCTCTCACTGTTGTGGCTTCTCCCGTTGCGGAGCACAGGCTCCGGTCGTGCAGGCTCAGCGGCCATGGCTCACGGGCCCAGCCGCTCCGCGGCATGTGGGATCTTCCCAGACTGGGGCGTGAACCCGTGTCCCCTGCATCCGCAGGCAGACTCCCAACCACTGTGCCACCAGGGAAGGCCAAAACAAATATAATTTTGTACGTATGGGACCTCTCCAAAATATGAGACTCAAAAAGTGACCAATGTAGGGCAGATTTTATACCTTTTAGCTGAAGAAAAAGATTAATTTTGTAAAGAATTAACAGGACAAAGAAGTTTTGGGGTAACTTTGGTAACCCAGAGTTTTGGGTTTGGGGTAGTAGATTAACGAATTAGTAACATGGTTTGTTTATACAGCCTTCTTGGCCCTAACTTCCCTCTCTCTAGTGATAAGGAAGCCTTGTACCCTCCTGGTACAGGGAGGGTACCTTTCACATGAGAGATTTGTTTCCTGCTTTCTGAGGGACAAAGGAGGGTCAGAGTATCCTTACTGCACTTGCTGTTTCTTAAGTAACTTTAATTCAAAATAATCAGTATGCTGAAATAGCATATGTTGGGGTGGCATATTCTTCTCCCCTTCACTGCACATACTCACACATTTATTCTTTAGTCCTTTATTTCTATTAGCTATACTTGCCAGATGTGGCTATTGAGAGGCAATGACAGTACAAAAAATAGTTTTTAAAAACAGAGAGTGACATGAGATAAAATTACAAATCCTTTTTCTCATCTGAGAGTGAAGTCTAGTAAAGCTAACTAGAAAATAAGTTATTAAAATAATTCATCATCATCTACCAAACAACTTAATTCACTCCATTTTTTCATGTACCCCGATGGCACATTATGTCCCTACTTGATTGGGTTATGTTATGCCGTATTTGGTCTGGTGGAGGATAGAACTACTTATAATATTAAAGAAGATGAGATATTAATTGTAGCCACACTGAGTTTTCCTAGATGAAAATATATTAATTTTTACTTACAAAGCTCTGACTGTTGTTATTAAAAATTATTTTAAACTGAATCATCTTAAGAAAAGAAATGGCCTTTTCTCTTGTATCTAACAGGTTCTGGGTTGAATGACGGCCAGTGGCATGAAGTCCGTTTCCTAGCTAAGGAGAATTTTGTTATTCTCACTATCGATGGAGATGAAGCCTCAGCAGTCCGAACTAACAGTCCTCTTCAAGTTAAAACTGGCCAGAAGTACTTTTTTGGAGGTAAGACTACCATTTTTTTAATTGGTTAACTAATACATTGCTAAAAATGGAGTTTCAATAAAGTTTGAAGTATTTATATTGATTCAGTGGACTCAGTAGATCTCAGGAAAAAAGCAAACGAACTCTGTAACCTCATTGAACTAAAAGGAGCATCAAATTTATTGTTTCTTCATGATAAAGTGTTAATATGATGTCACCATATTCTTCTAGTCCAATTCAAATATTCTAAGTATAAAGCGTGAGATTCTGAATCCATTCATTCTCATAACACTATTCTCAAGAATCATGTCCTTGGATTATACATTGGTCATCTCTTGCTGTGTAACTAATTACCCCAAACCTTAGTGGCTTAAAAGAACAAACATGTATTATCTCACAGTTTCTCTAGACCAGGAACTCAGAAATGACTTAGATGGGTGATTCTGACCACGTGGGTCTGTCATGGGGTTATACCCAAGCTGTTGGCCGTGGCTATGTTATTTGAAGGCTTAATTGTGCTAGAGAGTTGGCTTCCAAGACGGTGCACTCACTTGGTTGATCGTTTGTGCTGGCTATTGGCTGGGGTGCCTCGGTTCTCCTCTATGCAGGTCTGATCCTTTGGGGCCTCTCTTCTTCAAGTGGTCTCTTCTATAGATGATGGGGTGGGGTGTGTGTGTGTGTGTGTGTGGGAGAGAGAGAGAGAGAGAGAGAGAGAGAGAGAGAGAGAGAGAGAGAGAGAGAGAGAGAGAGAGAGAGAGAGAGAGAGAGAGAGAGAGAGAGAGAGAGAGAGAGAGAGAGAGAGAGAGAGAGAGAGAGAGAGAGAGAAAGAGATACAGAAGTAATACGAAGAGGAGCAAGGTTGAGAGAGAGAGAGAGAGAGAAGTGGAGAGGTAGGGAGGGAGAAGGGGCGGGGAGGGAAAAGCCAGTAAGTGGGAGAGAAAATTTACAAGATAGAAACCATAAAGGTTTTGTTCTTGTTGTTGTTTGTTTTTAATAATCCAGTCTTCTGTTATATACAATTGGAAGTCACATCCCATCACTTCTGTTATATACAACTTATTAGAAGCAAGTCACTAAATCCAGCCCACACTTAAAGCAAGGGGATTACACAAGAAATCAGGGGTTACTGGGGCCTTCTGAGAGGCTGCCTAACACAGGTTGCCTTACATGAAGCCACCTTATCACAAATATCTTGATTCTTAAGTAATAAAATGATTAGTGGAATGGAAGATTCTTTTAATGATAAATTCTACTTCTATATGTGAAAGAGTGTTGGAACACAGACCTGACATGTTTTCTAATTTGAGAAATGCATCCTGCCAGAAAATGTTTTTCTTCATTAATGAAACATAGGGATATCTTTTATTAAAATGCTAGGTGTGTTGCCTAGATCAATAATAATCTTCCATTAGATTATTCCCTTTCTCATTCTAATCACCCAATGTGAGATCTAAAAAAATACATTGTATCCTTAGAAAAGGCTTTGGTTTAAGCTTTAAAAAGTATGTGTACATATACTTGCCTCTGCAAATATGCCTATTAATATTCCTATATCTATTTATTTGTATATATAAATATATGTTTATATATCACTATTTGTATATATTTCTCTAATTATTAGAATAAGCCTACTTGACAACAGACATCTTGTATGTCTTGTTTCCTGCTTTATCCCCCAGGGTCCTAGAAAAATTCCTGAATATAGTAGATGACCAGCAAATATTTGTAAATGAATTAATAAATTCTGAAAAATAATCAAGGCAAGCCTTTTATTCCTAAATTTCCAAAAGAAGAAATGGAAGCCCTAAGAGCTATACTGACTTGCTGCTGAGTCTATAGCCAGCCCCTGAATTCAAAACCTCTGACTGCTGTATGAGGGTGTTTCTCCCCTCTGCATCATGATATGATGATGAGTGGCAGCTCAGAGACAGAAGTCCTGAACTAGACCTCTGTTTCTTTAATCTTCCATGGTCTTTGTTGGGAGTTAAAGCTACATGCTTTTTAAAAGTCTCTCAATAAATATTTGATGAGTGGATGAAGTCAGACAAGATGTCTTCAGAGTGAATAAACTGGGCTGATTGATGTGAGAAAAAGCAACCCAGTAGCTAAACTGGTCTTTCTCCCAAAACATATTTAACAAGATGGACTTTTGGCCAACAGTTTTCATTGCTGTCAGAAAATGGATGACAGCACTCAGTTGGAAAGCTATCGATAATCCCTACTCATCCAAATGACAGTGGAATATCTTTGGCCATGAATGAGCTTGCTGAATGCTTAAGGCAAGTGTTGATCTATTTCCATCTAGATGGGTAGGCAAAAAGCTATAACCACAAATTTATGGCATAGAGCTTATAAGATATGAGGGCTTTATAGTGTGCTATTACTATTGCTTTACAGATTTGGGTTTTCAAACCCAGTGGTCAGGGTCATATTTCCTCCCTCTTGGGTCTTTAGTCTGCCATTGGGAAATGCTGTCAGAAAATGATCTTGATGATGCTTTGGTTTTATCTTTATTGGCTGAATCCTCAGAGTATATGAGAATCACTAGGGGAACTTGTTACAATTCAGATTCTCAGGCCCCACTCATAGAACTTTAGAATGCAGGATGTTGAGAAATCGAAGAATTCTAAACTTCAAGTGATTCTGAAACAAATGATCTGAGGAACAGAATTATAGATCTGACTTAGCCACCTTGCATGCATATCTATTATATCCTTTTTAAAAAACAATGTTAGCCACTGACAAGTGAGATAAGTAAGAAACAGCTATTCTCATACAGCTCTGCCACCATGGAGCAGTGAACGGAAGCCCCAGACAGGGTCCGGGGCACATATAGACATTTATTAAATGAACATTTATTAGCAAGCTGGAACAACACTGTTAATACAGACTCCTCTGTCAGCTCAACGAAGTCTTAGCTCTCTGACGTGCCTTCCCTTGAAGAAACTGTTTTCTTCAGGCAGCTGTAGCAGTGTTTCAGAGGCAGGATTCAGCTGTACCCAGAGCCAGTGCCAGGCAACAGAAAGCCTCCTAAGCTAATAGCTGGCACAGGTTCACTGATCCAGCATCCAGAACCGTGTCCACGGCTTCAGGTCACAGATCTCACTGGAGTCTTATACCGTTTTCACACAGGCTGTGAGTGTTTCTAAAAGAAGTTTTGCCAAACTACATAACCTTAATATATTTAATTTTACCACTGAGATCTCTTTCCTAACATTTACCTACCATTTATGCTAATTAAGAGACTGCTATTTTTACCAAAGAAAACCCAACTTGACATTCAGAAAGTTGATGAGAGGAATAGATAGCAGAGATCCTGGAGTAGTCGTGTCTGGAGTGGCTGCAGTGTTTCTGAGAGCATGCTCACGACTACCTCTGGCACGTGGCTGCCTGATTAGAATGATAGCCGCCTCTGGACTGTAACTTAAAACACACACACACAACTTCATACAGTCTGTGCTGAAAATTTAAAGTAAGTTGTAGATGTTATAATGATGACATCTTAAGAAATGTTAGTATAGTGGAAAGGAGAATTGACTTTGTTCTAAAATAAGAACTTTGAATCATACACACCGAATTTGGGACGGTGGCTTCTCTTAGTTGATAGGCCATTTTAATAATTTATCTTTCTTTATCTATTAAAAGGCAATAGGATCTGTTCTGTGAATATTACACAGCATCACCTGTTAACCCCAGGGTCTGACCCCAGGGTTTCATGCTAAATGCTGATTGCCTTTCCAATTCATCTGGGGTCTTTTCTTAAACTCCCTTTGAGACAGCCCCTTCCAAGGAAAATTTCAGATTTCAGGTCATGTGCTCATCTGAGGCCTCTCACCAACTGCTTGGCTACTCAAAGCATTTCTTCCTCCTTAGTCAGTAAAAATCAAATTGTTTCCCCGCTGGGTGAAAGCCTTACATAAAGGCGTTCTGCCCTTAACCATGTCCACAGTTTGCTGCTTTTGAAGTAAGTCCTGGCTACACAGCTGCTTTTGCCACCACAGGCACGGCTGTGCCCACCAGTGTGGAGCCTTCTCTCTCCACGCCTGCACCCTGCTCACGCCAGGAAAGCTCTTAGTTCTCCTCTGTAACACTCTGAATCAGATGTTTACACTCTAAGAATTATCTTGCCTTGTTTTTTCTTGGGAATAAACAGAAAAAGAAAGATTCATTTGGGAATGTTTCCTCAAGAAAAGTTATTTTAGCTGCTTTACCTTATTTCTCTATCTCCCAACTTGAATTCTTTTTGATAACACTTCATTAATTTTAATAATCAAAAGAATTCTAAAGAAAATAATTCAATTTATTATTGACTGCTTACCTGGGAATTGGCTTTCTGATTTCTCATGCAGGCCAGGGCCCATGATCATGAGAGAGTAGAAAGATTTTTCAACTTAAAAATTTCTTTAGGTTTGGTATTTTGATCATTTGTTTTAATTTAAAAGGAAAAGGAGCTGTGGGCTGAAGAGGAGGGGTAAGAAAGATCCAGTCTTGTTGGAAGGGGAGTTCTAAGGAACACATTGGGGGTGGCAGCTCTCAAGAAAGTGCCAGATTAGGTGGAGGTGACCAGAGAGATGGGGGGCATTGGGAACTGGCCAGAGTCTGATAGGAATGGAATTAATAAAGTTTAATAAAAGGGCACATCCCTTCCCAGTTACAAATCTAGGCTCACCAGTATATAGCTTTTTACTCCTCATTGAAATAGAGCATGAATTTTAAATAGTTATTAGATTGATATGTAAATATGTTACTGACCAGGGTTTTTGGACTCCTTAATCAATAGAAATTGATCAGAGACCAGACAAGAAATTCAGACTAGGCTTTACTGGGGCCCCTGCTGCAGCAGGGGTGAGCAAGAACAAAAACGGGTTCCCTTGCTCACTCCCGAGGTGGGGCGAGCTGGTTCCTCATATGGGGTGAGGGGAGGCGTGTGTCCAGGGGTCGGGCTGGAGGCGTGGCTTAGGTGGTCTGCCCACCCCTTAGGTGGTGGTGAGTGCCTGGCAGGGGGGTGGGGGGCATGGGTGGTGCCCTGCTTTTGCTCCCGACCCCCTGCCTTTGCTCCTGGCTCTGCACAAGTGGCAGTTGGGTTTTATTTTGATCTTTTCTGTATTTTGTTGTTGATAGTTTGCCCCAGTTGCACAGGCACAGAATTATTTTTAGTTCCTTATAGTGTCTTTGTGTTTTGTTGCTTGAGAAGACCTTTGTCCAGGTGCAAGTACTGCAGCAAAGTGTCCCAGGTCCCAGGTCCTAGCCTGTCTCAAATATATGTCTGTGTAAAGTAGTTCTCATTGAAGCAGTTAGAGACTCGTCACCAGTGCTGGTGCTCCCTGGCTGTTTAAGGGAAAATGCCACCAGCTGTGAGTGCCTAAAGCTTTCCTTAGTGATCAAAACACACCACAACCTGGTCATGAAAGGCCTCCCAGATAGCTGCTCAGGAATACCTGGGGTGACCCGTCTGTCACCAGAATATGTGCAGGACCTTGCAGCACTCTGTTTATGGTCCAGTCTTCCTTCCTCTGAAGGGCCAACTGGCCTGTTGTTGCACCTACTGAAGATCTGTTGTTTGGAGATTTGTTTTCTAGCTCCTTTTTGTTGCTTTCCACAAGAAATGGAGTGATAAATGTTTTATCAAATGATATGGTACATTAGATGATGTCTTCTCAGTGGTCTGAAAAGTGAATCTTAAACAAGCTTCTTTGTATTAGGTTTCCAGGGCTGCTGCAACAAACTACAAACTGGGTGGCTTAACAGAAACTTATTCCCTCACAGTTCTGGAGGCTAGAAGTCTGAAACCAAGGTTCAGCAGGGCCCAAGGTTCACTAGGGCCCTGATCCCTCTAAAGTCTCCAAAGAAGAGTATTTTCTGGATTCTCCTACCTTCTGATGGTTGCAAGCAATCCTTGGTTTTCCTTGGCTTGTGGATACATTGCTCCAATTTCTGCCTCCATCTTCAAAATGAATTCTTCCCTCTGTTTCTCTGTGTCCAAATTTCCCTCTCCTTTTAAGGATACCAGTCATCAGATTTAGGGATCCATTAAGTGATCAGATTATCACCTCATTTAACTTGATTACATCTGCAAGGACCCTATTTCCAAATAAGGCCACACTTACAGATTCTAGGGGTTGGGACTTCAACATATATTTTTGGAAGGTGCAAGTTGGCCCATAATAAGATATAAGTGATTTGCTTCATAGCTCCCTTTAATTAAAGTTATCCTACTTCTTAAGGGAGATTCATATTTCTGGATTAATATTATCCATTTTCAAAGATGAATTTTATAAGAGTTGAAAGTAAAACAAATTTTAGCCAATGTGGATAACTAAAAGGTAGAGACAGTCAAACAAACAGCAACAGCAAAAATTAAACTGCTATGCACACTGGATAAAAACAGCACTGCTGGCCAAATTTCTGAACATTACTTTCTGACCTCTAAATAGGACTGAGTATAGAATTTTAAGGAAATCAATAAAAAATATTTTTGAGAAAATTCCATGACCACACTAGGTTATGGTGAGAAATCATCTCTGATAAATGTTAGAAAGCTTTGTGTAAACAAAACAATACAAAAGTGCAAATGATAAGTAAAGGAATCATTGTTTTGAAAATGTATCCCTAACTAACTAACAATTAGAGTGAGAAAAAAGCATACAAAGGCCTGAGACCCAGAGGAGCCAGTGGTTTAACTCCTAGTCTCAAAGGCTCCTCTTGTAAGTCCCAAAGTCCAAACGCTGAAAATCTGGGAGCTCCAGTGTCCAAGGGCAGGAGAAGATAGACATCCCAGATCAAAAAGAGAGATGGAATTTGCCCTTTCTCTGCCTTTTGTTCTGTTGGGTCCTCGACAGATTGGATGATGCCCACCCACTTTGATGAGAGCCATCTTCTTTACTTAGTCTACGGATTCCAGTGCCAGTCTCTTTTGGAGACACCCTCACAGACCCACCCAGAAATAATGTTTTACCAGTTATCTGAGCATCCTTTAGCCTGCTCAAGTTGACACATAAAATTAACTATCACAGCCTTGGAGTTAGCAAACGCTAGGGGCAGGATCATACATAAAGACAAGGCGGGGAAGTCTATCCGCATTGCTTAGCTGACCTGGAAATTTTCAGAAACAGAGGAATTTTGAATTTGACCTTGATTTGTAGTGTGGTGGGACCTATCACTACCAAAGAAATGAAAATAGTAAAGACTTTGGCTGTAGATAATAATAATGCTGGAAATAAAACAATCACACACATACAAAAGAGTGCCATGAAAAGAAGATGAAATCCTGGAGTTGTTCTCTTTCTTCAGTAGAGTTTAAATGGCATTTCTGAGATCACACGTGTTTAAGAATAAATTGTCGTCCTGACGGCATGGTGTACTGGCCTTGGAATTTTGCATAATGTGCCTCTGCCGAGCAGTGGAACATAGGCTCAGAGTCATAAAGACACAATGAAGTGTTCCCAGAGAGTTGTTCATATTAAAACAACCAGAAAAGTTTAGGAGAACATACTTGACACCCATGGCTATGTGTCCAGTCCCTTACTGATGGTAAGATCATTCCTACATTTAACATATAAATGCTGGGTACATGTGCTGTTTTGCACATTAAGTGTTCTCACAAGAAATGCCTTCAAAGAAAACAAATGTGATATTACTTTGGGAATTGAAATCCTTCAGCTCTGTTATTAGATCAATGTTCAATTTTCTCTTAACAGGTTGAAATAATAGTAAATCTTTTAATCTTTTTGTGGCCTATTCCTCTAAATGCTTGGTTATCTTTAGGACTTTCTTTTCAAACATGCATTTATCTTTCTATTACAGAACTGAGATCTGCATTTATTCATTTATATCCAAAGAGACTGTGGAGCCCTTCATATAACTCAGGGGTTATGCTTGGTGCTGGTGATACACCGTGACCAAACAGGAAACAGAATCTCTACCCTCTTAGAATTTACAGTTTTTGCTCTTATCCCCCCATATGTCTCACCTTTATAAAGTTATCATTTTACATTGTTTGTATGATTCTCTTATTAATGTATACCTACTCTAAGCTCCATCTGGGGAAACATCTGTTTTGCTCTTAAGACCTTTCACCTGGTTGGATGAGGGCTACATTGTCAAGGCTTATCTCTTTTACTTAAAGTCAGTTGAATGTGGATGTTCACCACATCCGCAAAACACCTTCACAGCAGCACCTAGATGAGTGTTGGATTGAATAACTGTGTATTAGAGCCTATCCAAGTTGACACGTAAAACTCACCATCACAGAGTACTTTTATATATCCTGGATTCTGGATTCGAAACATCAAATAGAAATATAATCAGATTGTCTGGTTTAATGTACAGATAAAGGAATACCAGAAACTGCTTTTACAGTTTTCTAATTATGATATCCAAGTCTTCTACAGGCATGTTCTTCTATTTTGTTTAATTTTATGTTTCTTATGTTACCTCTCTTATTCCCTCTCTCTCTTTTCATTGCTTTTACTAAGATAAAATTTACATATGCTAAAATCTACCTATTTCAAATGTATATTTCAAGTGTATAAATCAGTGAGTTTAGTGAATTTATACAGTAGTGTAGCCATCACCACAGTCCAGCTTTTAGATCATTTCCCCAGTCCCCCAAATTTCCCTTCTGACCCCTGCAGTCAATTCTCATTCCTGCCCTGTCCCAGGCAACCACTGGTCTGGTTTCTATTGTCCCTATAATGTTTTCTTTTTTCCCTAGACCCTTATTTTTTTTGTTCTGTTTTTTGACTCTTCTCTGGTTTACTCTCCTCCTTAGAGACTTTTCCCAAGTCTCACCTCCTCCAGGAGGATGACCAGGCCCTCTCCTTCCTGCTCTAGCACGTCCTGACCCCCGCCCCACCTTCAGCATCCCTGGTCCCTGTTGTCCCACTCTACTTTCTTCCCTCCCCTACCACAGCACTTAATCACTTTCTAACATTCTACATCCTTCATTATGTGCTATACTGACTGTTTATTATTGGAATCTCCACTAGAATGTAAGCACTAATACGACAAGGGTATTAGTTGTTTACATTATCTGCTATATTAAGTGTTGGGGAAAAATGCCTGATGCATAATAGTTCTACATTTAGTCATTGACTAAATTAATCAACAGTCCCTGTGGTTACATTTAATGGTTACATGCAAAAGGGGCTAGAGGACTTCTCATCCCCACATAGATGGCCAGCTTCTGCCATACTCTTCTCCCCCTAGAGAACTTTAGGTAAGGGATACTGACTGTGCTGGCAGAGAACAGCCACTGGTATTCCATTATCACATTTGGCAGGAATAACTTTTCAGGGTCTTGACAATAACATGATTTTGTATTAGATCAGATGCACTTTTATCTAGGTGTACATACTATCTGTATGACTAATGAGGAGTAGGGCCAGGATTCAAGTCATTTTATTTACTAAATATTTACTAAAACCTGGCATTATTATTCATGCTAGAGCATTGAACAAGTCAGAAAAAAATATTTGCTGTCATTCCAGTTGAGATAACAAATTGGTGAAATGAGTATTTTTGGAGAAAATAAATCAGAGAAGGGGATAGGAAGGTCTGGGGGAAGGGGGATGTTGAAGATTACCATTTAAAACAATTTGACAGATGAAGCCTCAATGAGAAGATGGCACTTGAACATAGAGCTCAAGGATTGAGCAAAAAACTCAAGGATGTGAGCAAACACATTAAGAAGAGTTATGGAGAAGAGCATCTCTGGTAGAGAGAAAAGGAAGTATAAATAGTACACAGGTATGAGCACATGGAGGCCTTGAGGACAGGAGGCCACACAGCTTCAGGAATGCGAGGCTTCAGAGGCTGAATTGTGAAGGGTCTTTTACTCTGAGTGAGGTGGGTGGTCATTTGAAGATTGAACCAGGTGAATGGCAAAATTTAATTTACATTTTAAAACGATCTCTAAGGGTGCTGTTTTGAGAAAAGACTATGGTCAGATGAGGGAGCAGTATAGTTAAAATAGTGGAGACTATTGTAATAACCCAGATAAAGGAAGATAGACTAGTGGAGGAGTGGGAAATGGTCAATTCCGAATACATTTTTGGAAGTCAAGCCTACAGGACTTGCTGACAGGTGGGATATGGGCCCTGATACACAAAAAGGAGTCAAGATGACAGCAGTCAGCCTGACAAAAAGCCTTGAGCTTACCCTTTCCTCTACTCTACACTTTCTCCTTCTGCATGGACTCCTTTGGGGTCCATCTGGCAGTGTTTTCCTAAAGACTACTTCTGACCTCTGCATCAGGAACTGCTGAAGGTATTGCTATCCATGGAGTAACCTGTCATTCCTCCTCCCAAATTAACAAGACCATGAACCAACCCCCTAACCCCCCAACACACACACACACACACACACACACACACACACTTTCACAGTTCCCTGCATCCTCTCTCTCCTTGATGGGTTCTGAATTAGTTCTCAAATCTTTCAAGTCTTGCCCAGATGCTCTTTTTGCTGCATCACACATGGGGTATAACAAGGGTCAAGAGTCTACTGATTTAAAACCAGCTCTGGTAAACTAAACTTCCAATCAGTCACTGAATTGGGGACTGCAGTGCCACTCAGAAATAGGCAAGTGGAGAACTTCGACTCAAAGCTAAACAACTGCTATAAAATAAATGGTCTTTAAAAATATTAGTCTAGTGGATATACTTCCAACTTGAAAGCATGGACTAGTCATCATCTTTTCCTTTTGGTCTTTCTTCCACCCATGGCCCAACTATACTGAGGTTAGAAGGAATCAGGGGATCAATTATTTATTGCCTTTTAAAAACTAAAATGAAAGTTCACCATCATCTACATTTATATAGCATTGAACATCACTTATTAATATTGAAATACGTGGATTCCCATTTTACTTTTATGTAATATACCTCCCTTTAAAATACTATGGCAAGAGTCAAGTTTTCTGACCAACCGACTAACAGTTTATTAAATAGCAAAACAAGAAATGAGGAAACCACATCTTAGAACCTTAGGGATTCCTGTAAGTTGTTAAAAATTATTTTGATTTGGATTGGCTAAATTTATATAATAATTGGAATTAAGTTTTCTTTTATTGTTTCCAAACTCATTCACTGATTTTTATTTATATATTTTTCCTTTGTGCTTTTACTGTTTCACCCTGGTTCATTGTTATATGTGATTGTTTTTCTCTTATTCAGCTTCAGAGACTTAGTCTTTCCTTAACTGTAGTGAATTAACCTAGAAATTTTCTCAATTATTAATTTCTTAAAAAGAATTTGGTTGTTTAAAACAACCACTTGCCATAAAAATATTTTTTAAGCAAATTCTTTCCCCACTTTAAAAAACACATTTTTAAGCCATTTCTTTCCATTATGAGAACATTAACAAGAAGAGACACATTTCTTTTTCACTCCAATTCCCAAGGAACTTTTGGTTGTTTTACTTTGTTTTCCAACTACATGCATAAAAGAAAAGGGCACAGAGGAGGAAGGGAATTGCACAGTGAAATTGAATATATTAACCTCTTCAGAAGCTCTTTCTCTGTTGGAGATAGGAAAGTATTCATTACATAGCCGCCAATTCCAAAGACCTTTTTATACCTCCTAGAAGTAAAATTTGATTAGAGCTATGATTTGAGCTAATTATCATTAGAATTATTGTGATATTCTACATGCCTTTGATTTTTTCTGGCTCTTATGACTGGCTTGCACTGGGAATATTCAGATTTAAGAGCGAATTGTAAGTAGTTTTTCAAAGGAAAAAATCATGAAATTATAAAAACTCTTTGACTTGCAGGAATTGTCTTAATTAACCCTGTGGCTATTTATCACTGTTATTTTGTGGTTTTTTTCTCCTTATATTAATTTTGTTATTTTAAAATCACTAGATTAAAATAACGTAATCTTCTGACTGTAGAAATATAGGTAACTATAAATATGTAGATTGAATATGATTTTTTGTATGTACCTTTTAGAAAATATTTTCCATATCTAAAATGCTCTTAAGTTAAAAAAAAATTGGCCAGATTTTAAAACTGTGATGACTTGTATATCTCATGTAAATATGTAATATGTGTGTCAGGTTATTATTTGGAGAACATAAACATTTCTACAGATTACCCTATCCAGTTGATTTTACAGTGCTTTACCAAAAAAAAAAAATTATACTTTTGTTTTCATGAGTAATGTGTCAGTCCAGGTACTCCAAGAAACAGATGTTAAGGCAGAATTAGACACTGAAAGATTTACTGGGCAAAGTGTCTCTGAAGGATAAAGCGGTAAAAGAGGAGGAGGAAGCCTGACACCTGAGGAAGGAGTGATGGAAGGACGGAGGATTGTGTAGGAAGAGCCCCAGGTTGTGTAGCAAAGGACTGAGACAGTGTCAGCCGCAATCCTCATAAAAATAGCCTGTTAGAGTCCCACGATAGACGGAAATGGGCTGACTCGGGTGATCTTGCCATGTTTAGTAATTAACTGGGGCAGCCTCGGGGAGCATGGCCTCAGCAGGAGGACATCTGTGGACCCCAATTAGACCAACCAACTCTGCTCCTCAAACAGGAAGGGAGATACGACCAGCATCCCTCCTTGGCCACCACAAATTATTGACTAATGATACAAATAAGTGAAAACAAAGGTAGTTTTAGGACATTCTCTCGTAAAACCTCTTTATAAACCAGAAAATAAATTTTGTTTTGTTTTCTAATAAGGTTGGTATTTCTGTTTACATTCCCAATTTTCTATGGCCAAACAAATAGGAGAAATGATTTTAAGGGACTTTTTTTCAATTGCTGAAAATTCATTCCCTCAAAAACACTGTAGTCTTGTAATCTATTTTCTTTAAGACGGTTCTATGTGCAAGTAACCAAATCGAAATATCTGTTCTTGATGTAGTGGGGTTTTTTTTTAGTAAATTTATTTATTTATATTTGGCTGCATTGGGTCTTCGTTGCTGCGTGTGGGCTTTCCCTAGTTGCAGCGAGTGGGGGCTACTCTTCAGTGCGGTGCTCAGGCTTCTCATTGCAGTGGCTTCTCTTGTTGTGGAGCACGGGCTCTAGGAGTGTGGGCTTCAGTAGTTGTGGCTCGTGGGCTCTAGAGCACAGGCTCAGTAGTAGTGGCGCACGGGCTTATTTGCTCCGCAGCATGTGGGATCTTCCCAGACCAGGGCTCAAACCTGTGTGCCCTGCATTGGCAGGCAGATTCTTAACCACTGCACCACTAGGGAAGTCCCTTGATGTAGTTTTAAGCTTGGTGACTCTATTCTTTTATTTACTTACCTCTGTGTTCTGCTAATTCTCAATGGAGGTGAGCCACTCTGATCTGTCTCCAATAGAACTTGCTGATCCATCCTTTTCTTCTCCTTCCTCCTTTCAACTTATGCCCCCTTTCAACCTTGTGGCCTTGAGAAAGAATAACCCTTTATGATAATATCCTAAATATTATTGCCATAAGACTGTTTCCCACTTTCTGGTAGATGGCTCTTTTTGTTGTTGTAATTATTTATTCCTTTCATTTATTTATTTTATTTTATTTATTATCTATAGTAACAGAGTACATACAGAGTTCTGCTGATGATTATATATTTGCATCAGATATGAATTAAATCCTAATATAACAAGTCCTAATCAATAAGATGCCTATTTCTCATAGTTTATTTTTCCCCATCCTTACTCTTACCTGAAGGTGATAAAAGACATCTTGGGCTACAGCTTTACTTCCTTCTAAGGCTACCTCTTGGCAGCTATGGCTTATAATTACTGTACCTTAATTTAGTATACAGTTTTTGTATGTGTTTGGAGGGCTTTCTTGTTTTTTTTTTTACTTTTTCAAGCTTGTAAATTGAGGATTCTCCATCATTTTAGATTGTCAGCAGAAGCAGAGAGCCTTCCATCTTCCATTTCAAAGTGGTTTTCCTTTTATCTCAGCCTGCTGACTGGCTAGTCCTAGACTGAGTTCATCGCTCTCTTGAAGACTGCTGAACATAGCAAGAAGGAGCCAATGCACATCAGCATTTAATTGTTTCCTAACTTTGCTCCTAATATTAAATGTCTCAGTTGGCATCTGCTTTGCCTTCCAAGGAACAGCAGTTGACAATATGACCAGATATTTTACTACAAATAATAAAGGCTCCAGCTTGCCAAGCCTGTAATATCCCAGGCTTCAGGGCCCAGTGCTTATAGCAGGCAATTCCATGAACTTAGGTTTTGTCACACATAACATCTTATTTTTAAATATATTACCAAATACAGTATTTGTTTGGATTAGGTTCTGCTCTGAGTGACAGAGACTGCAATTAACAGGGTAGAGATTTATTTCTTTCTTCCATAAAAGAAGATAGATAGAAGGTAAACTCTGGAGTCATGGAGTCAGAAAGTCAAGCTTCTTCCATCTTTCAGCTTTACCATTCTCAGCATTTACTATTTGCCTTGTGGTTCCAAGCTGTCAGTTTAAGCTCCAGACGTTAAATATATCCAAATTCCAAGCAGAAGCAAAGAGGAGAGAATGGGAGGGCCTGCCCCCTTCCTTCAAAACCACTCCCTCAAGTCTCGTATTATGTATGAAACACTGCATTGGCTGGAACTTACATGGTCAAACAAGGGAGATTGGATAACTGAGTGCCCAGTTAAATATCTGTATGCAAGAGGGGGAAAATAAATATTGGAGGGTAATTAGCAGTCTCTGTAACAGCTCCTCTTTTAATATTAAACAGTTGATATTATCTTTGAACTTATTATAGTCTGTATACCCAATTTTACTTAATAAACTGGCATCCAATATTATTATTCATTCCTTGGGCAAATTTTGAAAATCTGTGTATGGTTATTTAATCTAAAGATAATAAGTTTGGGAAATACATTTAAGTGGATTCATTTCTTTTCCAAGTTTTTAATTATCCATCATCCTAGCCTGAAGCTTTTTATAGCAGATAGTTTAGAGAAGCAAAATTAGTTTTTTAAAAGCAATAGAATATTCTCTAATCATGTATTTCTATCTCTGCCATTCCCAATCATATTTCTATTCCCCATAAAAAAGCATAATTCAGTAAATTTCTTGCCTTAAATTAAGAGAGAAGAGTTATTTGGCCATTCCTTAAAACACCAGAAGTTACTGAAATTAATGCTGGTTGTTATCTAAGAGCTTTTTTTTTCAGCTTAGAAAGTAAATGATTCTACATTTCTTAGTTTGCAGATGGTGGAAGTACAAGGGAAAAGGAGAAATATGATCCTGATTGTTTAGTCTGGAGAAATGGGAATTAAGAGGCCAGAAAAACTGTCTTTGGATGTAGGAAACTGCTTAGAGCTTAAAGAGAAGTGAGGTGTATCAGGTGGACAACATGAGTTTAAGCTCCAGGAGAGCAGTTTTGCTCATCCCAGTATAGATAGACAGATCTCAGTACTATGTGGAAGGTGCTAATGTGGAAGGTGCTAACTAAACATTTGTTCTACTAATTAATAAGGCTAATTAACCACATCATTAAAAATTACTCTGTTAGACATGTTTATATTACTTTATGCTAGCAGGCAACAGTGAGTGTTTTAAACTTTTTTTTTGCACTTCTTTTGCTATTAAAAAAGTATAAGATACACCATTCCATGCCTTATATTTTTACCTCTTACTGTGGCATTGAAGTATAATCTGTAGGAAGGCATGATTTTTTCCCCAACATCAACTTTAAAGGTTACAGGTGCACTCTGGAACACCTTAGTGTTTCCTTGATAAATATCTCCAGTTTTTCCTTGTAAGAATTTCACTAAATCTTTCTAAGACTTATTTTTATGTTTGAAGATTATATTGTCCCTTGGGAAGGTGCGTTTTCTAATGTATAATTTGCTTTTCAAAGAAAAAAATCTTTTAAGCTAAACAAAGACACATTTCAGCATTGTCCTTGTTTGAAATAACACAAATATCAAGTAGAGAAAAATGCATCATTAAATTCTGCACATGGCTGTAGATAATATCATGAGAGGGAAAGCATCCTCCAAATTTTTAAAACACCATTTCAGAACGGTTTTGGAGAAATGAAATTAGAGTACTTAAACATAACTAAACGTAGCTTACTCACAGTAGTAAGAAATGTTTACTGTTTTTGAAGGTCATATAGTTTCTGTCAAAGCAGACTGTTGGACCTTGTGTGCTAAGTCTGCACGTTTGCCATCTCTCTTGCTATGCCTGCTTGTTCCCTGGTGAAGTGAAAGAATAAAATGTTTGGTGGGAGGAGAGTGCTAGAATGACGGAGGGTAGCAAATGTTTTCTCAACTACACAGAACAGGATAACATAGCCCTTATTTGTTATTGCTGTCCAAATATTGATTTGTCATTTTCAACCAGTCAGGTAACAGCTAAGATTCCCTATATATTATAGTGGGAAAAAAATTATGCTAGTTACAGCTTCCAACTATATTAACTGTTGAAGTCACACAATGTATGATTTTTTGGGGTAAGATATACATAACATAAAATTTACTATTTTAACCATTTTTAAGTGAATATATAGTTCAGTGATATTAAGCACACTCACCTTTTGTGACATAGCCATCACTACTATCCATCTTTAAAATGTTTTCATCTTCCCCAAACTGAAACTCTGTACCTATTGTACAACAAGTCCCCATTTCTTCCTCCCCCAGCCACTGGTATCCACTATTCCATTTCTGTCTCTATGAATTGGACTATTCTAGGTACTTCATATTAGCAGAATTATATGATTTTTGTCCTTTTGTGTCTGGCTTATTTCACTAAGCATAATGTCTTCAACGTTCATTCATGTTGTAGTACCAGAATTTTATTACTTTTTATGGCTGAGTCATATATTCCAGTGTATGTATTATATGTTAATCCATTTTGCTTCTCCATCCATCAATGGACATTTGGGTTGCTTCCACCTTTTGACTATTGTGAATAATACATGTACAGATGGTATACTAATATCAGCTTGAATTCATGCTTTCACTTCTTTAGGGTATAATCCCAGAAGAGGAACTGCTAGATCCTTTGGTAATTCTATTTTAATTCTTTGAGGAACTTCTACAATGTTTTTCACCATGGCTGCACCATTTTACGACCCCACCCTTAGTGCACAAGGGTTCCAAATTCACCACATCCTCACCAACACTTGTTATTTTCTCTCTTTCTTTCCTTTTTTCTTTATAACAGCCATCTGAAAGGGTGTGAAGTGATTGGTTTTGTTTTGTGGAGAGGTGAAATGTGTTGCGGTAAATGTTGCCTGTCACCTCTCACACCTGCTTTTACACTTAGCCTGCTTCCTGTTCTGCACTGATACCACTGGACTAGAAGTTCTTTGAGTGCAGGGAGGATATGTCTTGTTTACCACTGTTTTTCAACGTCTAATATCATAGGTGCTTGATATATGGTGCATGAATAAAAGAATGGAAGAAAAGATAAATGAATAAACAGATGAGTGCATCTTAGTATCTCAGTAGTAATACCTGTTAATTTTCCTTTTGTTGATCACACAAGCTATGAAAACCTCTAGAAACCCTGAAACCCCAAAGCTGACTTGAAGAACCTTGTTATGTTTTTCTATTTAAAAAATAGAACTCACAACAGTAATATTACTCACAACAGTAATATATTCATTGGCTTTTTACTGTGTTCTAGAGACTATTCTGGGCATTTTACTTATCTCATAAATGCTCGTGATAGCCTCATCAGGTGGCTTTGTTATTATGCCCATTTAACAGAAGTAGAAATTAAGCCTCAAGTTACATGATTTGCCCAAGTACCCTCAGCTCTTAAGACTCAGAGTAGGATTTGAATCAAGGCTTGTCTGACTCTAGACACTAAACTCCTAATCAACATAATATGTTGTTCACTACAGTGCCTGAATTTAGTTGGCATTTTCTTAATTAGTTTCCAGGTTAAATTGTAATCAGTGCTTTAAATGCCCTACAGAACATCCTTACATTAAAACTTAATCAAATCAAATAGATCAGATCAGAGTAAAAGTTCTGAAAAATCATACTAGCTCTGTTTTAGAAACCTCTAAAGACATGGAGAAGCTATTCCAGCCTTTATTGTATAGCTGTCTGAAGTTTTCAGTTATGAATGTGCATCATAGTTTCTTTTATTGACTTTCCTCATGTTATTTAAAGAAACGAGATATTTACATATAGGTAAGTACTTAAAAATATCTGTTCTGTGATTAGTGGGGCTTTAGGAAAAACTATCTTCCTTTCAAAGTTCTTTCCTTATTGTCTCTGCCAGAATATTTGAAATCTCCAGTCATGCACTCTTTTGGGTTAAGGAATTAAAAGCAGTTGTGAAAATGCAAATGCTATCCTAAAAGGTTGATACATTAAGCCATTATCAGCCACAACACCTCAGCAGGAATTGTCTGATCAGAAAGAAAAGGATCTTGAGAGAATTAACTCTAAGAAAAACATCAGAGTCTAAGAAGCCTGAATAATCTGGAGCTTATGAAAAATATCGAGACAATTTTTAGAAAAAATACTGAAGTATGTGGAACAAAAATGTGGAGGATGAGTCAGGATGAGAATGCGGTCTTAACAAACAATAGGAAAGAAGCAAGGTGGGCTACTTCACTCTTATTTTCCTTCAGTGTTCTTCCATGAGGAAAATGGATTTCAAACTAGAAAAGGAAAAACAAGTATCAGAGAAATGACACTGGAATCTAAAACCAGTGAAGAAAAGAAGAGCTTCTAGTTGTCTCTAAAAAGAACTCTTAGCAAAGGATGCATATCAGGGATACAAATTTTAACTCTCCGTTAAACACAAAATCATGCATTCTATGCATCTGGCACCTGAGATAGCTGAGAGTTGTGATCACATAATGGATGGTCTCTCAGTTACAGATGAAAATGGCGGGGGCTGCCATGAGTGGTCATTTGTAAAGCGGGGCAGGACGGATTCCAGAGGCTACAGGGCAGTGGAAGCCTGATTTTACTCTCTGTAAAACTTATAAAAATTGATTATTAAACTAATGATTTATTAATACTTGGTAATTAATGAGACAGTGAAGAGTCTCACTATGAATAAATTGCCCCAGGACTTTTTGTTTTGGAGTTTTTGATAGGACTGACAGGTTGAAAGATCAAGGGACTTTCGTTAACAAGCGATGATCAGTAGAGGAGAAGCCCCCAGCCTCATGCATGCACACACCATTTGAAAATTACTGCTAAAATAAAGCTAGGCTTCAGGAGTGCACTATATCCCTCAGCTGTCTTGGGACAAATATGGTTGACAACTTGAAAGACACTGTACCTTTAACTCGATTTATTTTGGCAAATCTGTTGTAGCAGAATCTGGAGTTGAACTTTAAAATCCTAAATTCAGTAGCTTTTTTTTTCATCAATGTGCAATTTTGACCCCAAATTAAATAGACATAATCCAAGAGAAAAAGCAAAAGGAATGCATTGTCTTTACAAAATTTCCTGATTTCAACCTCTCCCCACCTCTCTCTACCTTGCAACTATGAGGATAAATAAGACAAAATTAGTAATGGGCTGAGAAAATACAGTACATTTTCTGATGACTTGTAGTGGGTTGGTCACTGCCAAGGGGTTGGGCATCCCCCCCCCCACACACACACAAAGGCACACGTATCATATCATTAACCACCATCATGGATAGCAGACTGGATCTGAGCACTCGAGGTGAAGGCGAGTGAACTGTAAGAATTACAGAAGGCCTGATTTTTATGGAGTAATGGTAGTAGTTGTTTTTGAAGCTGCTCTATCTTAGGGAGACCTGTTAAACTTTGTAAGCAGTTAGTTATATTTGTGACATGGGATCTGATTGCCAGCATCCTGGCCTCACAGCCATGGATATAAAGCATGTAGCCATCTCTGCCTGGGGAGAAGATACAGAGGAGGGCAGAAGGCAGGCCTCTCCTTACCAGGTGGTTCTTGTTTAGTAGCTCAGATAATTTTTCTTTAGTTGCTAGTTCAGATTTCAATTTGTAGCTCTCAATTTATACCTAACACCTTTCTCAGGTATCTTGTAGAGTGCACTTGTGCTATAGAAATGGTCAGCTGAGTGAGCGCTTCAAGAGGCAACCCTAAGCCATTTCCTGTCCCTTTTCTATGAAACATTTTTATCAAAGATTCTAATAATAACATTAAGCTAAGCTTATCAAAGTTTCAGATGACACAAACCTGGTGGAATAGCTAAGAGTACAGTGAAGTTGTTAAAAAGGAATAGAAGGGAAATTTAAGAATCTGTGTTCAAGCTTCAGCTCTACCACTAACTAGTGGGCCTCAATTTTCTTTTAAATGAGAAAAGTAGGGCTCTATGAGTCAAGCAAACTACACATACAGCTAAAGACTAGTAAGAAACTGAAGCATAATTAGAACCCAGATCTATTTGCCCAGAGGCACAATACATTTTGGTAACAAATTGAATGGGAGGGCTTGGTGAGGAGTTCAGGGAGTTCAAAGATGATGACCAGGGTTACTAGCTTGGAGAACTGGTAAAGCTGTTCATAACAATCAGGATGGTGAGAAGAAGGAAGTGTCAGTTTGGAAGTAAAAATGACATTTTACATATATGAAGTAGGAGGTTTGTTTCAGATATCCATATAGAAACATCTCATACATAATTGGGTAAATAAGTTTAAACTTCAGAAAAGATAACTTGGAAGTCACCGACATAGCATTAGCAGTGGTAATGATGGTCAAAATTGTGAAAGTGGCTGAGAGTGGATAGAATAAGGAATGAGTCCCAAAGTCTGAGCAGTAAAGGACACTAACTTTAAGGAGTGGACAGAGGAGACAGAACCTCAAATGAGACTCAAATGAGACTTAGAAGTAGCAGGCAGAGTAGCTGACAAAGAACTGGGGGTGTAGAAGCTACCAGAGGAGGAGAGAGGATCAGGCAGAATTTGTGGAGTTTGGCAAGGGAGGATCTAGAGTCCCACCAAGATAAATAGAAACGTTCCTTGTTGGCCACCGGCCTAAAAATGCTCCACTCTTTACTCCTTCATTTCAGTTCCCCTTGGACTAAGCACTGATCAATTCTCCAAGACTTTTCCAAGAGCATCCTCGCTTAGAAGTGATCTCATCAGCTGCCTCGGTATCCCAGAAAGTTCCCCAGCAATCATCTGCCTTTGCCGTTCTCATGAGACTGACATGTCTTGGAAAAGCTCTTCTCAGATCCTCCCTCCTTGTTAAGGTCCACCATGAGGGAGGTGGCTTTGACAATAGTTAGGATGGAAATCCAAATAAGAAAGGAGAAAATTGTTATTCACATCAAGCTAAATATAAATCTACAGAGTGATAATGCTGCTAAAATATAATATTCAGATGATATTATTCTGCATTAATGGAAGAGAGTCAAGACCATGGGAAACAATAGCTGTATTTTTCTCTACACTAGTTAAACTATATCTATTATACTATGTTATATTCTGGGTGCCAAATTTTAAGAAAATTAATCCCTTTGAATGTATCCAGAAGAGGAAGAAATGGAAAATGTTCTGTAAATTGCTTTTTTATGATGAAAATATCCATAATGGCAACCAACTGGACAAAGTTTTCAGAACAAAAAGCTCCCTTCTTGTTTGTTCTCTAAAAGTGTGGTTTGTTCCACTGATCACTCAGCAACTGCCTGCCTAACATCTGGAGAAGTTCAGCACTGCCAATCAGCAATCAGAAACTTTTAGCAGGGCCTCCCAGTCAGAAAATAGCTGAAGGAGAAAAACAATTCTAGTACACTGATGATCAATCTAGGTTTAAAAAAAAATTTTGGTAGATTTTTCACAAATGTTTCCATGGATGCATAGATTTGGGAGATGTTGGCTTTAAAGCATACAGCTATCTGTTTGCAGGACTCCTCAGTATTTAATATGGGAATGTGCAAGTGATAGAGTTCCCCAAACTTATTTGACCTTTAAGCCATGGACTGTTTTGAACACTAGTGCTCCTCAGAACACATTTTGGAGAACTGATCTAGGAAGTAAGGAGAGGAGCAGAAAGAAGGAGGAAGAGGCAACATTTGCCAAAACACAAATAGGATATAAGGGCCTGACTGTAGTATAGTTTCTATTGTAGAGATTTTAACTGTATGAAGGAGTGTGTAGCAGAAGGAAAGTGCTTTTGAGAGAAGATTAAAGTGACATTAATGTGTAAGATCAACTGCAGAAGGAAAAGATGAAACTGAATATCTAGTTCAGAAGTAATGGTAAAACAAGCATATGAGATGGTGAGCCCTCTCGTGATTTTTATTTCTATTTAATGCAGTCATATTTTGATATTTATTTGTGTGGCTACAGGTTAAGTCTAAATCAAAGGCATTATATGCATGATGATAAGTACAAAAAAATTCATAAAATGCCTTTTATGTAGATAAATATCAAATAAAATTAAGCAAATTGACATTGGATGGGAGTAATTAAACAGAATTTGCTTGAGAACTGTCCACAGAAAATGATTCCTTTTTAACAATTTTTGATAATAAAAGAACTGAATTATTGTTGAAGGTAATAGTAAATTTTACTAAATTAAAAGAAAATTTTACTCACTTTGGATAGATTACTAAACAGCTATAATTTAATTATAAATAAAAGCATTGAGACATTTTCTTAATTTTTTATGGTGTATAGTTTTCAAAATAAATGCTTAATATAACCATCCTAATTCTTCTTTATTTCTAAACGTTTGTACAAATATTTCCTTATTAACTACAATAAATAAGCCATAAATATAAAAGAGTTGGTGAATTTTACCAAGTAGAAAATGGTAAAACATAGGCAGTCTGTTGACTACAGTGTAGGTACAACTGTTAAGCACATATAATGATATTTAGCCTCCCAGATCCCTGGAATGGCAAAGGTAAATCAGGACCTTTCACATCGAAGGGGCTTTGGATCTAAGATGAGACTCAATTGTTTTCTGTAAGCAAAAGCTACCAAAAGTGTCAATGGGGCCATATGCTAGAATTCCCTACTAAAATTAGTAGTTTAGTGGGTTCCCTACTAAACTGTCTACTCTTTTATTCCTACTCCCCATCTTCACTTCTGTCTGAAAGACATGTCTAACTTTGGTCATCTCAAAGCTAATGTGGACTCAGTCCAAACCCCTCTCTTCTCTCTTGTGGGACATCAAACAGTCTCTTGCAATTAATCCATCTGCTTCTTTCTTCCCCTCCGTCTTTTAATATGCTCTGGTTTCCCTGATTCCACAAGTAAACAAACCCCAAATAAACTGAAAATCATCCCTTGCCCTTGCCCTTCCTTCACAGTAATAGCCTCTTTCATTACTTAATAGGTAAAACTTTTTTTTTTTTTTATTTTTGGCTGCGCTGGGTCTTTGTTGCTGTGAATGGGCTTTGTTTTTAGTTGCGGTGAGCGGAGGCTACTCTTCATTGCCGTGCGCGGGCCTCTCATTGCGGTGGCCTTCTCTCGTCGTTGTGGAGCACCGGCTCTAGGTGCGCGGGCTCTAGAGCGCAGGCTCAGTAGTTGTGACGCACGGGCCTAGTTTTTAGTTGCGGTGAGCGGGGGCTACTCTTCATTGCCCTGCGCGGGCCTCTCATTGCGGTGGCCTTCTCTCGTCGTGGAGCACCGGCTCTAGGTGCGCGGGCTCTAGAGCGCAGGCTCAGTAGTTGTGACGCACGGGCCTAGCTGCTCTATCTCTCGTCGTTGTGGAGCACCGGCTCTAGGTGCGCGGGCTCTAGAGCGCAGGCTCAGTAGTTGTGACGCACGGGCCTAGCTGCTCTGCAGCATGTGGGATCTTCCTGAACCAGGGCTCAAACCCATGTCGCCTGCATTGGCAGGCGGATTCCTAACCACTGCGCAACCCAGGGAAGCCCCTAGGTGAAACTTTTTAAAAAAAAGTATTCAATATCTGTTGCCTGACCTTCTTCACTTGCCATTTATTTGTTGGTGCACTACGTTCTGGCTCTTACTACCATCTCTAATAAAAGAAACAATAAACTAGCAAGAAGAAAAAATGTTATTTATAACCATAAATACATTCTGTAGCAGATGGAAACTGTTACAGGATTGGCCTTTTCTTCTCCTGAAAAATCTTGATGGTTTTCGTTATATCCCTTTGGAGACAAGACTGGAAGTGAATTGATCTGTTCGATTTGGAAATGCAGAAGGTAATCCTGGAGGAAAGGAGCAGCAGAGTGGGGAGCTGAGATCAGTGAGACGACAGAAGATAACCCTCCGTATGATGTGATCCCTTCGCTGTGATCACTAGTTCTCCAGCAAATCTAACCAACCAAATGAAATACTTGGCTCCATAGGTGTTTGTATGTGTGGAAACCAGGAAGGATTTGTTTCACATCCAGGTTAGTGTTGATGGCGGGATGCTTTTACTACGTAAGTCTACCTCCTTTACTATGGGTACCATTTAATGAAAGAGAGTATTTCTTCAGCACTTGTTATACCTAGCACACATTTTATCTCATTTTATCATCTCAATAATCCTAGGATGTACCACATGTTATTGTCCCTTTTCTACATTTGAGGAAATTGAAGCTTAGAGAATTTAAGTGACTTGGTATGGGTTACAGAACTAGTAAGTGGTGAAGCAGGAATTCATACTATCTTGTACCTAGTAGGTACTCAGTTTATATTAGTTGAATTTAATTAGCTTGAGAGTTATATATTTTAGTGAATTGGCTTATGAGTATATTCTTACTATGGAGTAGGACACTTTTTAA
The DNA here is from genome assembly GCF_003031525.2 of Neophocaena asiaeorientalis asiaeorientalis. Lineage (NCBI taxonomy): Eukaryota > Metazoa > Chordata > Mammalia > Artiodactyla > Phocoenidae > Neophocaena > Neophocaena asiaeorientalis. The sequence goes on from NW_020173042.1 coordinate 1,405,326, forward strand.
AAAACTAATGTACAAGGAAGGGACTCATGCTGAGCTGATGCTTCTAATAGAATAACCTAGAAATCTATTGTATTGTGGTGCTATCAGCACTAATCAAAACTTTATTTGATTTCTGCTTTTCTCATTTATGCTACAAATGAAGGGACTAGCCTTAGGAAAGTGCTTTGCCTGTCATTTGATCTTTATGAAGAAATTACACATAATTAACTTATTTCATTTTTAGTAAGTTACTAATTAGGTGATTCGTTGAGATTCCAAAGGATTAATCTTTTGGCTTCCAGCATGGAAGTAAAAAAGAATCCACTATCATAGAGAAAACAAAATCATCAGGAGTTCTTGAGCCCCCAAAGAAAATAAATGATTGAACAAATGGCAATGAGAGGCTTTAATCTGAGCATTTAAAGTGAAACAGAGACTGATGAAATCTTATGAACAAAGCAATCAAATTAAAATAGAAATAAATGATTTATTTAGCTGAGGGTACCATTTTCTTTGTAATACTTAGAAATCAAACTCATCTCAATTGTATCATAATATTTTAGATTTCACAGGATGCATTAGTCTACTTCCATATTATTAAATTAAATCTTATTGTTCCCAACGTGGAACTTAACATTTAGTATCTAAAGGTCATTGCTGTACAAATGTGACATGGAAAAAAACAAAATTTTGCAGCTGTATCGCATTATACCAGTCAGAAAGCATGGAAGTGAAGAACAAGCAGCAGTGTGAGATGGCTGCAGTGTGGACCAGTGAGAGGTGCTGAGTAATTAAATATGTTATTGTGGGGAGAATCTGTTCCTGGGACGTTTTCCCCACATTTTCTTCTTTTTTATTTTTTAACATCATTATTGGAGTATAATTGCTCCACAATGGTGTGCCAGCCTCCGCTTCACAACAAAGGGAATCAGCCACACATACACACATGTTCCCATATCTCCTCCCTCTTGCGTCTCACTCCCTCCCACCCTCCCTATCCCACCCCTCTAGGTGGTCACAAACCAATGAGCTGATCTCCCTGTGCTATGCGGCTGCTTCCCACTAGCTGTCTGTTTTACGTTTGGTAGTGTATATATGTCCAGGCCACTGTCTCACTTTGTCACAGCTTAACCTTCCCCCTCCCCATATCCTCAAGTCCATTCTCTAGTAGGTCTGTGTCTTTATTCCCATCTTACCCCTGCGTTCTTCATGACCTTTTATTTCTTTTTTTCTTTCGATTCCATATATATGTGTTAGCATACGGTATTTGTTTTTCTCTTTCTGACTGACTTCACTCTGTATGACAGACTCTAGGTCCATATTGCATGTATTGAGATGGTGATATGGTTTTTCTCCTTCAGTTTGTTAATATGGTGTATCATGTTGATTTATTTGCGTATATTGAAGAATCCTTGCATTCCTGGCATAAACCCCACTTGGTCATGGTGTATGATGACTTATAATGTGCTATTGGATTCTGTTTGCTAGTGTTTTGTTGAGGATTTTTGCATCTTTGTTCATTCAGTGTTATTGGCCTATAGTTTTCTTTCTTTTTGGAATCTTTGTCTGGTTTTGGTATCAGGGTGATGGTGGCCTCGTAGAAGGAATTTGGGAGTGTTCCTCCCTCTGCTATAATTTGGAAGAGTTTGAGAAGGATAGGTGTTAGCTCTTCTCTAAATGTTTGATAGAATTCACCTGTGAAGCCATCTGGTCCTGGGCTTCTGTTTGTTGGAAGAGTTTTAATCACAGTTTCAATTTCAGTGCTTGTGAGTGGTCTGTTCATATTTTCTGTTTCTTCCTGGTTCAGTCTCGGCAGGTTGCACATTTCTAAGAATTTGTCCATTTCTTTCAGGTTGTCCATTTTATTGGCATATATTTGCTTGTATTACTCTCTCATGATCCTTTGTATTTCTGCAGTGTCAGTTGTTACTTCTCCTTTTTCATTTCTAATTCTATTGATTTGAGTCTTCTCCCTTTTTTTCTTGATGAGGCTGGCTAATGGTTTATCAATTTTGTTTATCTTCTCAAAGAACCAGCTTTTAGTTTTATTGATCTTTGCTATCGTTTCCTTCATTTCTTTTCTTTTTTTTTTTGCCTCTTCTGTTGTGGATCACAGGCTCCGGATGTGCAGGCTCAGTGGCCATGGCTCACGGGCCCAGCTGCTCTGCAGCATGTGGGATCCTCCCAGACCGGGGCACGAACCCACGTCCCCTGCATCGGCAGGCGGACTCCCAACCCCTGTGCCACCAGGAAGCCCCCTTCATTTCTTTCTCATTTATTTCTGATCTGATCTTTATGATTTCTTTCCTTCTGCTAACTTTGGCGGGGGTTTGTTCTTCTTTCTCTATTTGCTTTAGGTGCAAGATTAGGTTTTTTATATGAGATGTTTCCTGTTTCTTAAGGTAGGATTGTATTGCTATAAACTTTCCTCTTAGAACTGCTTTTGCTGTATCCCATAGAGTTTGGGTCGTCATGTCCTTTTTGTCATTTGTTTCTAGGTATTTTTTGATTTCCTCTTTGATCACTTCGTTATTAAGTAGTGTATTGTTTAGCCTCCAGGTGTTAGTATTTTTTACAGATCTTTTCCTGTAATTGATATCTAGTCTCATAGCATTGTGGTAGGAAAAGGTACTTGATACGATTTCAATTTTCCTAAATTTACTAAGGCTTGATTTGTGACCCAAGATATGATCTATCCTGGAGAGTGTTCCATGAGCACTTGAGAAAAATGTGTATTCTGTTGTTTTTGGATGGAATGTCCTATAAATATCAATTAAGTCCATCTTGTTTAATGTATCATTTAAAGCTTGTGTTTCCTTATTTATTTTCATTTTGGATGATCTGTCTGTTGGTGAAAGTGGGGTGTTAACGTCCCTTACTATGATTGTGTTACTGTCAATTTCCCCTTTTATGGCTGTTAGTATTTGCCTTATGTATTTAGATGCTCCTGTGTTGGGTACATAAATAGTTAAAATTGTTATATCTTCTTCTTGGATCAATCCCTTGATCATTTTGTAGTGTCCTTCTTTGTCTCTTGTAAGTCTTTATTTTAGTCGATTTTCTCTGATATGAGAATTGCTACTCCAGCTTTCTTTTGATTTCCATTTGCATGGAATATCTTTTTCTGTCCCCTCACTTTCAGTCTGTATGTGTCCCTAGGTCTGAAGTGGGTCTTTTGTAGACAGCATATACACCGGTCCTGTTTTTGTATCCATTCAGCCAGTCTGTGTCTTTTGATGGGAGCATTTAATCCATTTACATTTAAGGTAATTATTGATATGTATGTTCCTAATCCCATTTTCTTAATTGTTTTGGGTTTGTTATTGTAGGTCTTTTCCTTCTCTTGTGTTTCTTGCCTAGAGAAGTTCCTTTAGCATTTGTTGTAAAGCTTGTTTGGTGGTGCTGAACTCTCTCAGCTTTTGCTTGTCTGTAAAGGTTTTAATTTCTCCATCAAATCTGAATGAGATCCTTGCTGGGTAGAGTAATCTTGGTTGTAGGTTTTTCTCCTTCATCACTTTAAATATGTCCTGCCACTTCCTTCTGGCTTGCAGAGTTTCTGCTGAAAGATCAGCTGTTAACCTTATGGGGATTTCCTTGTGTGTTATTTGTTGTTTTTCCCATGTTGCTTTTAATATGTTTTCTTTGTATTTAATTTTTGATAGTTTCATTAATATGTGTCTTGACGTGTTTCTCCTTGGATTTATCCTGTATGGGACTCTCTGTGCTTCCTGGACTTGATTAACTGTTTCCTTTCCCGTATTAGGGAAGCTTTCAACTGTAATCTCTTCAAGTATTTTCTCAGTCCCTTTCTTTTTCTCTTCTTCTTCTGGAACCCCTATAATTTGAATGTTCGTGCATTTAATGTTGTCCCAG
>NW_020173042.1:1409215-1439390 GCF_003031525.2 Neophocaena asiaeorientalis asiaeorientalis
TGTGTTCCTGTCTTGCTAGTTGTTTGGCATAGGTGTCCAGCACTGTAGCTTGCTGGTCGTTGAGTGAAGCTGGGTGTTGGTGTTGAGATGGAGATCTCTGGGAGATTTTCGCTGTTTGATTTTACGTGGAGCTGGGAGGTCTCTTTTGCACCAGTGTCCTGAAGTTGGCTCTCCCACCTCTGAGGCACAGCACTCACTCCTGGCTGGAGTACCAAGAGCCTTTCATCCACACAGGTCAGAATAAAAAGGAGAAAATATAGAAAGAAGGAAAGAAAGAGGTTTAAATAATATAAAGTAAGCTAAAGTAAAATAAAGTTATTAAAATAAAAAATAATTATTAAGAAAAAAATTTTTTTAAGTAAAAAAAAAGAAAAAAAACAACGGACGGATAGAACCCTAGGACAAATGGTGGAAGCAAAGCTATACAGACAGAATCTCACACAGAAGCATACACATGCACACTCACAAAAAGAGGAAAAGGGGAAATAATCATAAATCTTGCTCTCAAAGTCCACCTCCTCAATTTGGGATGATTCGTTGTCTCTTCATGTATTCCACAGATGCAGGTACATCAAGTTGATTGTGGAGCTTTAATCTGCTGCTTCTGAGGCTGCTGGGAGAGATTTCCCTTTCTCTTCTTTGTTCGCACAGCTTCTGGGGCTCAGCTTTGGATTTGGCCCCGCCTCTGCGTGTGGGTTGCCGGAGGGCGTCTGTTCTCTGCTGAGATAGGACGGGGTTAAAGGAACAGCTGATTCGGGAGCTGTGGCTCACTCAGGCGGGAGTGGGGAGGGAGGGGTATGGAGCCTGCGGCGGCAGAGGCCGGCGTGACGTTGCCCCAGCCTGAGGCGCGCCGTGCGTTCTCCTGGGGAAGTTGTCCCTCGATCTCGGGACCCTGGCAGTGGCGGGCTGCACACGCTCCCGGGAGGGGAGGTCCCACATTTTCATCTTGCATTTACAATCAGTGAGAATATAGAAATGTTGAGAATTAGGAACAACCTGAGTTTATCTGATATGACCTTTGTTGAATGAAAATAATTTCAGGAGACAGATATGTTAGCTCTTGAACTTTAGGTGATTTTAATAATTATTTGGTAATTTTGCTGTATATTATTTATATGTAAAATCAAGGGTTTTGTTTTAGGAAGGTCATATCCCCATTGGATTGTGATCACATTTCCAAATCTTAGAGGCTTGCTGCTTAATTTACTTTATACTTGTTGCTCACATAGATGCAGCAGCATGTCTAGCACAAGATGTTCCAAAAGGGACCTTATTTAAGCACAAGTATATGAAAATGAATTTAAACAGGAAACAAGAGTCCATTTCCTCACAGAGCCTTAGGGTTCTTAGGGTTTGGTTTAATTTGCTGAACTCTCTCTCTCCTTCAGTATATGGGTAAAAATACTCAAGAGAAATTTTTTTACCATCACCTGCTGATGAAGGTTGGCAGTTAGTGCTTTCCTGCAGAATTTACAGGTGGAAGGGAGCTCAGAGCCCCTGTAGTAAATAGTTCCTTGATCTGTAAGAAAATAAAGGCTTGTGGAGAAGAAATCTCTTGCTGAAATCATAGAACTAGTTAGTGGCAAAGCTAGGATCAGAATTCAGGACACTAAATTTCTAGTTCAGTCCCTTCTTCACTGTTCAACTGTGAGTCTGTGCTCCCTCAATGCTGGAACCCAGGTATTAGTTGTCTTTTGATTAAGCGCACCCACCATTCTCCAGAACTATGGAGAAGGGCACAGCATTCTATGGAACAAACTATGGAATTTCCCTCTTAATTCGACTATGAAATTGGTAAAATTTTGTAATCGAATGCTAGATCAGGTGCTATTATCAGCCATGTTGGGGTTTTTTTCTCCTTATTTTCCTAAGTAGTATTGTATACCTGGGATAGAGACAAGATAATCAATTGGAGAAATGGTAATAAAATGATAAAACTTTTATTTGTGTAAAATTTCTAGTTTTGTCTTTATATGTATATGTATAGTATTATATAATTTAATTTACAAATAAAAATAAATTGATAGTAGTGATTTTCTAAGTTAAGGGGCACAATGTAAAAATTTGGGGGGGACCAATATTTTAACTGAGACCTCCTTCAAAAACTAAGTCCTATCCATAAAAAGACTCTAAGGTCTGTTTACAAATTATCATAAAATATCACATAGTCTCTATTGCAGTTCCTTCATATTCCAGTCATAAATTCTTATCTCAAGTAAAATCCATATTCTAACCCACCATCATCTTCAGAATGAACTTGGTTATTGCATTTTCAGACTTATTTGTAGTATTCGAAGGATGACAGGTGGCTCCAATTAGGATCAGTTTGGTCACTGGAATTAAAGAAAAATAACCCTGCTCATCAATAAGACTATCTAAATAATTGACTCCTTGACTTGACCTTATCAATGCAAATTCTAGGTCTACCCATCAAGAGAACTGACCTTGGCTGATAACATTTGAGAGAGCAGGTCAGTGCTTCTCACTGGTTAATATTTGGTTTGTGGTTTTATTTTTATCCTGGAAATAAGGAATAGGCTTGTCAGGAAGAGGGAGGTTTCCCTCTCTAGCCATCTTGAGTTCTTGTGGCTGGACTGGTAATAAAATTGACAGGATAGATTAATAGAAAAAGAAATTTCAATCATGCACAGAGGTCTCATAGAAATAGAACCTAAGGAGCAGCCAAAGCAGGCAGCTTTTAAACTTTTGAGACAAAGAAACAATAAATTTGAGAAGAATTGACAGGGCAGCATTAGGTTTGGGTGTTTAATTAGTAAGGAATTTAAAGAAAGTTTGGGCTTGGGTAGTAAATTAGTAAAGAAGTAACAAGATTTGTTTATACAGGCTTCTTAGCCCTGGATTTCCTGTCTCTGGTGATAAGGATGTCTTTCCACTTCCTGGTATAGGGAGCGATCTTTCACAGGGAAGATTTATTTCCTGCTTTCAGGGAAACAGCGAGGAGGGTCAAAGTGTTCCTCTTGCACTGGACATTTCTTAAGTAACTTTAATTCAAAATAATCAGTATGCCAACTGAGGCATATTTGGGAGCAGCCTGCCCTGGGCCCCAACAGGTTACAAAATCTGGATATCGAGTGCTTTACCTTCAGGTACATATACCCCTGTAATCCCATCCATCGCTATCTTATTGGGTGTGCATAATGTGTACTGCTGGAATAGATGGCTGCCATTTTCCTGTGATTTTCAAATTACAACATGCTGGCTCACAGATGCTCACTAGATAGAAGTGTTTATGATCTCATCTCTAAAACAAGATATTTAGCTACTAGACTAGTTTGGAATTTCCCAGCACATTGCAGGGGCCAATCTTAAAATCAACTCCAGTGTGATTTCTATGCAGAGGGAATTCTCAACTTGACATTTCCAGTCTATATTTCTTTTCCCCAATGTAAAAAGTACACAAAATCAAATAAGATTAGGGTGATGATCTTAGTCACCTTTCAAAAGCAAGGACATTTCACTCTGCTTGTTTGTTATTTATTTTTTTAAAACCAGCTGTAGAACATAAGAAGAAAGAGTGCTCTTTATTTCATTGTTAAGTCAATGCCCTCTCCATTGTTAATAAGTCAGAGAGGTGGTTCTATCATACAGCTAGCTGTTAGAATTGAAGTAGTATATTACTAAAGCCTATTAGATGAGAATACTTCTTTTCAAATTTTTAATACTCGGGTTTTAAAAATCTAACTTAAGCTGAAAATCTTATAAAGAATAACTAAAGCATCCCAATAGAGACTTGTTTCATATTAATCCACATTTTAAATCAGGCTTTCAGGTTAAAGGAGAGAAAATAAAAAACGACTCCATAAAATTCCCTTTTCATTAAATAAGGACCAAATATTCTGATCATTAGTGTTTGCTGGTATGTGTCTGCATGTAGATTTATAGAAAGTGTGAAAGGATGCACACCAAACTGTGGATGGGGATCTCTGAAGAGGAAAGTGAGAGTGGAGGGGCATGATCATTTTTGCCTTTCCTGCTTCTGTATTGTTTGAATTCTTTTTCATGGACCACTTGTTTAATTAAAAATTAGTAATAAACTAAGGCACTGTTAAGTGGCAAATATATATTAAACAGTCCCCCCACGAAGAAATACAAAGTGCTTCATAAACATAATTTTATTATCAATGAATAGCCTACCTTGACCGATTATGAATTTGCATTTAAATCAGTAATTATTATCATTAAAAATAAGATAAAGCTTTCTGTGCATCCAGAAAGCTAGCTGAATTTTATCAAAGCAGGAGGTTTTTTTTTCCTTTACAAATTAATAACCATCATTTAATTGGCTAATTTACAAGTTTTAAGTATTTTTTAAAAATCACACAGTAGATGCAAAGAATGTGGCTTGATTTGCAAATGTTACTCATGTCTTATATTTTGTAAGTTATTTTTAAACTTTGGAATGCTGAGCAGTAAGATTAGAGAAAGCATTTTATATCCAAAATCCAGTGACTTTTAGTACATTTGTTTCTTCACGAAAGTTTTCCAGATAAATCAGTAGCTTCCTTGTTTTGTCTTTATTTGGACCTCACTGTTCCATAGTTTTTATGAAGTTGGGTAGTAAATTTATCCAGCCAGGTCATCTGGGTGGCTAAAAAGGAATTGCCTTGATGAATATTTTGTGCTTTAGAGGTCTTCAGACACTCAGGCCCTGAAGCAGGACTTTACTGTCTATTTAGAGGTAAGAACTTTCCTGATGTCACTCTCTTACCAAGTGAATTCATATGAGACTGATGCATGAAACTGAAAAACCAGTTCATTAATTCATACTTCAAAGTGTTTCTTTTCATTTATGACATGATAATACCCTTTCAAAGGCATCTCCCTTTTCTGTTTATCTACTTGGGAAGCCAAATTAGTGCTCACTGATATGAATAATGTTGGAATCATTTTCATCCATGCACAGTAAAGTCTGAAAAGGTACTTACATTTTTGCATATCCTTAAAATAATTCTGCTCATTTTAAAAACATCTAAGAGAGGTCCTGTAAACTGGCCAGAGCCCATAGCATGTGGCAGGGCTGAGATTTGAACTCAGGCCACTGTTTCAAAGCCCTTACTCTTCCCTTCAGATGAAACGTCCTTGCACTTAATGAGCATCTAGATGCTAGATTTCCGGGTCCAGCAATCTTCTCACCACTGGTGCTGCAGCATACTCAGTTGAGGTTTCCCTCTGACTGTCCTCCTTCTGTTTCCCTTTTGCTGATAGATCTTTTCCTGGCATGTATTTTTGTCACAGATAAAGCAACTATCCAGTAATAGCTTTTACGTGAAAGTACAGAAAGCAATTCTGTATGCCCCATGTGTTACCTGTCAGAGGGCAGCTTCCCTTACCTCTAAGTTTGGGAATATCTGCTCACTGGTGCCCCCCATGCACAGCAAGCCTGTCTTATCCAACATACTGAAAAGGAACAATATTTTAGGACAAATATGTGTTACTTATGTAAGATGTCACACTTCTGAACCACACACACACACACACACACACATAAACACATAACCCCGAGAACGTCAATCATGCAGATTAACCTTGTAGATGATTCTCAGTGGTTTTAGATTTCCTGTTCTGTAGGATACTCTTCAACCACGTAACCCCACTGTCTCAGCCGTCACCTAGGCTTAAAGACAGTGTGACATTCTCTCTGACTGAGCAGCCCATCTTGGTGGGCAAGTACGTGGGACTCCTTGCCCATAATATCTTCCATATTTGCAGAGTTTGAAGCTTTTTGTCAACTTCCAGCCATTAAAGTTTCCTCTGAAGGCCAACTATTATGTCACTGAAACACTTCACAGATTCTGACCTTGTAAAAAAACAATGGTAATTGCTCATTTCATTTCAAATATTGATAATTAAATCTGGGTAAAGTTTAAGCTCCTATAATTTCACACTCATTTTCCAAACCTCCCTTCATATTTTCAGTGGTCCTGCTGTATCAAAATAATCACCCTCTTTTCCTGCTCTTTTACAAATACTGTCTTCTCTGTCTGGAATGACCTCCCAATTATCTCCTGAGGCTCAGTGTCCTGCTTCCACAAGACCTTTCTCCCCACTGCTCCTCTGAACCTCCACTGTTAGATGCTCCTTCCTTTATGTTTGTGTAAGAATTTGTTCATATTTCTGTTAACACATGTAATACTACTCCAGACTAACTGCAGACATGCCTGTCTTTTCCAGCATCATATATATATATTGCCACTCTACTATTCAGGGAGAATATCTGCTCTGTGGCAGTCATGCAGAAAATGTCCATGGAATGAATGGATGGATTAAAAATGAAATTGTCTGAAAAGTTGGATGAATTTCTCATGAACTTTTTTCCTCTTTGTTTTTAACTGCAGTATAGTTAACGCTCGTGAGCATCTTTCAGACCTGCACATACTGAAGTTGATACAGCATAGTTAGCGTTTAGGAGCATGAGTTTTCAGAATCAGAAAATATCTGACGTGACCTGCATTTAACTAGCAGTGTGAACCTGTTCTGAGATTAGCTAGTGGTTCTTGATTGGCATCCTCTGTTTACTTTGTAAATAAGCAGCCCCCCACCCCTCCCAAACCCAACCAGATCCTGATCTAGACTCACACACACACACACACAATATCACATCACATTTAAGGATAAGAAACTTTTATTCATCCTAAACGTTGGGTTACATAAAGTTGGATTATATGCATTGAAAGCAGAATATAAGTTATGATAATTAAACGCATAATATTTGGTAACTGACAAGGTTTTTATCAATATTTTATGTAATTTAAGGACTTGTCTCTGAGTTTTGTTTGAACAAAAATAACTAATACATCTATAAATGAGTGTGGGCTGTGGAAACATTTGTTCACCATCTCTTATTTCCCGTCAATGGTGATAATGTGCTACTACATTCGTGCTGATTTTTATCCTTTTCAGGGTAATATGTTTCACATATGTTATCTGATTTTGCACCCACCACCCAGTTTAATGTCAGACATGTTTCCAAGCTTGTGTTTGTATTTGGTGGGTCTTTTTGTTTGTTTTGTTTTTTTAATTTATTTTTAATTTATTTTTGGGTGCAGTAGGGTCTTTGTTGCTGTGCACGGGCTTTCTCTAGTTGTGGCGAGCAGGGGCTACTCTTTGTTGCGGTGCGTGGGCTTCTCATTGGGTGGCTTCTCTTGTTGCAGAGCATGGACTCTAGGTGTGCGGGCTCAGTAGTGTGGCATGTGGGCTTCAGTAGTTGTGGCTCACGGGCTCTAGAGCGCAGGCTCAGTAATTGTGGAGCATGGGCTTTGTTGCTCCGCAGCATGTGGGATCTTCCTGGACTAGGGCTCGAACCCGGGTCCCCTGCATTGGCAGGTGGATTCTTAACCACTGCGCCACTAGGGAAGCCCTGTATTTGGTTTTTTTAAAGAAGATTCTGCCCTTAGATGTGGTTATACATGAAATGTATATTTACTTTAGCACACCAACTCAGTGAAACCCATAGCAATTTCAATTGTGCTCATCCAAGGACAAAATTAGGTTTTAGGATTTAGCCCAGGTGGCATAATAAAATATAAATAACTTGTTTACCTGAGAGCAATAGGAACAAAAAGAGACAATCTGAAATACAAGTTACTGTAATGAGCAGTAATGAAATGCGACATTAAAACTATTAATGGGTGTTGACCTTCTGAAATGAAATAATTACAAAGGAAAAGGGAAACACAAGAAAACTAAGAGTGCTCCCAAGGTTGAGAAACATTTCTCGAATTTCAGAGACCTTCCATTGTAACCCCTCCCTTTTTGTTTACATCTCACTTTATGCACTGGCCATGACATTTCTTATGCTTATAATATGCGTGTCTGTCTCCCATTCTAATCTATTGGAGCCTTGTGCATCTTTGATTTATTCACTGATAATGCCAAACCTTGCACAGAGACTAGGCAATCAATACACATTTGTTGAATTGCAACAAATGTGGGTGAAGTTATGCCAACTATAAGTCCACGTATTTCCTAAATCTTAAGCAGTTTAAGGAGAAAAAAGGTAAAACACACCACTTTCTTCACTGCATGAGCAACAGTAAAATACAGCTTTCTGTGGTTTTTCCAATAAGAAATACAGTTATCCTAGCCATAATCTTAGACTTCTGCTAAATATAAAAAGTTCTTTATGTAATTTTTAGTGTTTTATCGTACAACAGCCCCTCATTTCTGTAAACCTTTGATAATAACTGGTTTTGTTAGTGTTCCCTTGGGGTTTCTAAGGAGAAATGGTCCTATTCCTTATGTGAGATGATGCAAGGCAGAGAAAAAATAAACTTCCTAAGGGGAGACTTCAATGAAAAGAAAAGTGCAGTAAAAATAGAAAATTGAAATTAGAGGTGATCAGGAAAATAAGGCCTGTGAGTTGTACAGAAAATTTTAAGTCCCTGGATATCAATCATATAGTATGATTTATAGTATGATCATATAGTATGATCAATCATATATAGTATTTAAGCTCCAGCCTCCATCCCTACCATTTTATAAAAATTTTTAAAGAAAAATTGTTCCCAGAAGATAGAAGGACCAGGGGATTCCCTAGTTACAGACACTTGGGTCACATATTTACATTCTTAATTGAATATGAGTGTTAGCATTTGTCAAATCCTTGAGAGTTATAGGATGATCACATGCTATTTACTAAGCCATGGCCTGTCAGCTCCAAGCCCACTGGTCTCTTCGCTTCTTTTTGATGCAGGAACTGGGATTCTGCAAGCCACATTCATCCTTTACTAGCAGGTTTTCTGTTGGGTTCCATCAACAGGGGACCTTAGAAGGAGACAGGAAGACAGGAGGAAGGGGGACTTTAGAAGGAGACAGGAAGACAGGAGGGAGGGAAATACAGCTTGCCTTTTCCCACATGCTTGCTTTTGCAGGAGACTGTTTCCAGTCGCCTGTTTTTTTTTTACTACCCCAGTACTCTCAGAACCGACTTCATTATGTCTTCTCAAAAACAACGGAACTGGCCAGGTTGCAGCTCCTCCTAACAGGTCAGAATCCCAACTCCACGTAGTTTCTCCCTTCAGCTTCTAATTTCTGCTGACTCCAATCGCTTCTCACTGTTGCCCCATCCTAAGAGGGGTAGCTGTTTCCCATAAATATTATCTCAGTGTGGCCTCAACATTCTCTTTGCAGCTTTTCTGTTCTCTAACAAGTTTTTAACCAAACTCTTACATTAAATATTTTCCAGTTAAAAAAATGTCCTTTATACATAAATGGTAAAACCCCATGATGAATCTCTTGTAAGCATTTCAGCGTTAAACAGATGATTGTGTATTTTATGAACCCATTTTTATTAATCAGTGAAAAATTAGCTTTCCTTTACCTGTTTTATTTCTTTAAAGTATTAATAAAATGCATTCTGCTATCTTATTTTTATTGTTAATATTTCTGAAAATTAAGGGAAAAAATCTCTTTTACTGAACCTATGTATAAGATCCAAATATTCCACATAATGTCTGATTCTTCTGTTGATCTGTCTGTGAAGATTATATAGTTGAAAGAATGTAATTTTACATATCCAGGTCAGCATCTCTTTTCTTTATATATGCCATGTAGCTTACCGTTTTGTAACTAAAATTAAATTTGCTCATTATCTAAAGACCCAAGTTACTATTATATTAAATAGTCAGGAATATTATATGCCTTTTTCCAGTTTTATATGCTTATTTTTATATAGATTACTTGGGATATTTATAAAATTTAAGAATGTGCTGTGAATTCATGAGCCAATATGTATAAAATACATCCTGAAGTTTCCTGGTGACATATGTAAATACAGAACCATCACATTTACATTTAATTATATAACTGTTAACAATGAAAATGTGTATTCTGAGTGGGTGGTATATTAATTCCATACAGTTTGTCATTTTTTTACTTTTATTTATATGCATTTGACAGCAAAAAAAATCGTCTAAATGTGTTTTAATAAGATAGTTTTATAACTTTATATAAAAGCTTACGTAGATTCTTTTTATAGTTAATTGAATGAAAATGGAATTCTTTAGTTATACATAGGTGATTATGAAATGAATGTCCCTAAATCAACATTTTGCTTCCTTGTTTGGATCAAATATATGTAGATATTTTCCTTTACTTTTTTAAAAATTAGAACTTGTGAAGTGAATGTTAGGTATTCAATTTAATTGTATGCAAAAGGTGGCAGTTTTTGCTCAACTCCAGGACTTCAGTTTGCTTGGTTAAAATGCCTAGCTAACATACGTTTGCTAAAGATAAGGTGCCTTTTGAAAAAATGATGTTCAAAAATGTTGGTCAGTGACAGTTCTTTCTGTCTCATTAAAGACAGTATATGCTTTCTACTTTTTCTCTTCCTTCAGCAAAGTTGGTGTAGATGAACTGTGTTCAAATTATACAGCATATTTTGGAATTACACTTAAATTTAGCACTGAATTTCCACAGTTGAATTTCAGGAAAATTGCAAGAACATATAGTAATTCTACAAGGAGGAACTAAAATAAGACCTGGGAAGAGGAGGAAGCTTTAAGCACCCTGAGTTCTTTCCAGAGTTTTGCCAACTTCTGTATACTTAGGCTCAAGCTTAATTAATAACCTGTAAAAAATTAATGGGTTAATTTTCTACCCATTAATTTCAAGAACCTTGGAAGAAATGTTTTTGTGATAGCTGCAAAACCATTATATTTCTATAGACGAGGACTAAATGTGACATTACAGGTTTATTTTTGCCTCTGTCACATAATTGAGACTTTCCAAGCTTCAAAGTTTATTCATCCCTATTGTCAATCCTTTTTTTCCTTGTTATGTGCATCAACACTGACCTTCAGATAAATTAGATTAAATGCAAAATGGATCTGACAATCTGTATAGAAATGATCCATGTGAATGTGAAGAAGAGAGAATTAAGGGATATTAAGATATAAAACTTATTTCATCATGCTAATCCCAGCTCAGAAACCTCAGGGACTATCACAGCATACATGATATATTTTAAAATTCCTAGATTGACCTATTGAAAACTCTGCATAGTCTGTTCTAAATTTATCTTTTAAACCTTATTTACCATTTGCTTAATTGACTGATATTCTCCATTGAAGTCACATTGTTGTTGATTTCATCACTTTTTCTTAAGCATGTTATTCTTATTCCTGCTTTTTCTTAGTTGTATTCATTACTATCCTACTAGAAATCATTTATTCATTAACTTATTCACCCATTTTTCATACTTGTATGAACAAAAATACATACTAGGCGCTGAGGATATAAAAATTAAGAAAACGTAATTTCTTACATGAAGGAACTCAGAGTCTAATAGAAGAGATATAAATACAGTATTGAGAGTACATCTTAATAAGTAGTAATAAAGTATGCTTTCGCCAAGTGTGCAAAACCTATCTAAGCTGTAGATATCAGCTTTTATCATATCTTCCATATTTATTTTAGGTCATAATTCCTTCTCCCTCTATATACTGCAACAAAATTTATTGCCTATATTACTCATTCTATAAATAAATCTTGAATTTATCTCAACCTAATGTGCACTTATATTCTTCTCAATTACCGTTATTACTGAAGAAAGCAGTTTTTAAAATTGCCTACATTATAGTGTCTATACACATATTTGGTCCATAATAAACTTTTTTTTTTTTTTTTTTTTTTAATGGTACGCAGGCCTCTCACTGTTGTGGCCTCTCCCGTTGCAGAGCACAGGCTCCAGACGCACAGGCTCAGCGGCCATGGCTCACGGGCCTAGCCGCTCTGCGGCATGTGGGATCTTCCCGGACCGGGGCACGAACCCGTATCCCCTGCATTGGCAGGCGGACTCTCAACCACTGCGCCACCAGGGAAGCCCATAATAAACATTTTTGTATGAATAAACAAGTGAAAGAAGGAAAGAGAAGGATTCACAGGGCCAGAACACTGTGTTTGATTAGGAAAAATAAAATATGGGGGACACATAAATACATATATGGAATAAAATACATATAAAGAGATAGTATTTCAATACCACTGGAAGTATCTAATATATTATAATAGATTACTTTCATGACTCAATATTATTTCACTAACTAATCATTAAATCTTATTTTGGAGAAAGTTCTCACAACTGATTGAGGAACGAAGAGCATGTAAACATTATAACAAAACCCTGCCTGTGTAATCCAAACAGGGAGTGTTGGGAAGAATTTTAAACAGAGGCAAGGCACTATGGTCAAAAACCAAACCTGATCTGTTTTCAGATGGTGATGATCAACAAATGATCAGTCCTTTTCTACAAAAAATAAAGGTGACTATTCCATGTTAAAAAGTCAGTATGAGCCAATCATGGAAATTCTTTTTGCTCTTGCTGGTGATTGAATGAGGAAGATACTTACAAGCCAATCTTGGTCAATTGGCTGTTTGTAGCTCAAAGAGAGAGCCTGTGTTTGGGCAAAAGCCAGCTGAAGATAAGATCACCATACCTCTGGATTTCTTGGTTATGTGAGAAGATAAAGAGGGTAAATGTTCTTAATGTTTAGTCCAGTTTGAGTCAGAGTGTTCCATTACTTGCATCCAAAGGATTCCTAGCTAATACAATGACCACTGAAAATAATCAGCTATATCAAAATAATTGAAAGACACTCATGCAATTTAAATATGAAGTTGCCTGACTTTCTTGAAAAGCAAAAGTAGATAAAGATATTTGTGTGATTTTCAGCTCTAAAAATGTGCTTTTCATGAATTAAAAAAAAATCTTCCCCTTGCATGGTATATATTTTTTTATACTAAAGGTAATGATGTAAATTAATGCCTGGTATTTTGTAGGGTGCTTTTCATCAACATTTAGGTCTTGTAACAGCCCTATAAGGTAGATAGAACAAATATGGTAATATTCTAATTTAAAGGAGGAAATTGGTAATCTTAGAAATTGGTTTGTAAAATAAAAGAAAATGATGGAGCCCAGATATCTGGTCTTTTGATTTCTCACTTGCCATGCTGCCAAACTTCTTATTGGAACTCAGGGCTGAAATGATTATTTTAATGGTTTTAAATCCACTGGAAAACATATGTACCACCCCAACCTTCCAGTGAATTTAAAGTTGGAAAAGTATTAGTAAGCTACATTCCAATAAAAAAATAGACATCATCAAGGTGTACGTTGAGATGCGGGGAAGGAGCTCATGGGTGAACAGGGATTGTCCTGTCATCTTCTCTGTCTACACCACCACTTTGTGGTCTGGCAACTAATTCATTGTTACCACAACCATGTGGGAAAAAAAAAAAGAATTATCTCATATGCCTAAGCTCTTACAATTTTTGAAAGTCATTTACAAAATGTAATTAGCAAATTAATAAATCATAGTTCCATTCATATTTCTAATATGAAGGATATTCATTTGTAAGTGAGGGTCCTTTGCTTTGATTATGGATGTTAGAAAAGAGAATGTGAGAGGGGCTATAGAAATAAACAATGTAAATTTTATTTATTTATTTTTTGAACTTTTTATATTTTTTCATACAGTGGATTCTTATTAGTTATCTGTTTTATACATATTAATGTATATATGTCAATCCCAGTCTCCCAGTTCATCCCACCAGCACCATCCACCCCATTCTCCCCTTGGTGTCCATATGTTTGTTCTATGTCTCTATTTCTGCCTTGCAAACTGGTTCATTTGGACCATTTTTCTAGATTCCACATATGTGCATTAATATGCGATATTTGTTTTTCTCTTTCTCACCTACTTCACTCTGTACAACAGTCTCTAGGTCCATCCACATCTTTACAAATGACCCAATTTCATTCCCTTTTTTATAGCTGCGTAATATTCCATTGTATATATGTACCACTTCTTCTTTATCCATTTGTCTGTCGATGGGCGTTTAGGTTGCTTCCATGACCGGGCTATTGTAAATAGTGCTGCAGTGAACATTGGGGTGCATGTGTCTTTTTGAATGACAGGGTGCATGTGTGTTTTCTCTGGGTATATGCCCAGTAGAGGGATTGCGGAGACTTGTGGAGGGATATGATTTTAAATTCTAAATTCAGTATTCACAGAGTGAATCTCGAAGACCACTGGGGAGGGAATCTTACAACCTTTCTTTCACTGCAGATTAAAGTAAGTTATCATCAGAGGTTTTAGAGAATGAATGCAGTTTTTTTCCCTAGTGTGTACCCCAACAATATGGTCAAGTCTCCACAATCTCCACAAGTGCAAACCTCCACTGTTCTTCATAGTGGCTGTATCAGTTGATTTTCCCACCAACAGCGCAAGAAGGTTCCCTTTTCTCCACACCCTCTCCAGCATTTATTGTTTTTTTAATTTTGTTTTTCTTTCTATTACTCTAGGAAGTGGATCAAAAAAGATCTTGCTGTCATTTATGTCAAAGAGTGTTCTTCCTATGTTTTCCTCTAAGAGTATTATAGTGTCTGGTCTTACATTTAGATCTCTAATCCATTTTGAGTTTATTTTTGTGTATGGTGTTAGGGAGTGTTCTAATTTCATTCTTTTACATGTAGCTGTCCAGTTTTCCCAGCACCACTTATTGAAGAGACTCTCTTTTCTCCATTGTATATCCTTGCCTCCTTTGTCATAGATTAGTTGACCATAGGTGTGTGGTTTTATCTCTGGGCTTTCTATCTTGTTCTGTTGATCTATGTTTCTGTTTTTGTGCCAGTACCATATTGTCTTGATTACTGTAGCTTTGTAGTATAGTCTGAAGTCAAGGAGTCTCATTCCTCCAGCTCCGTTTTTTACCCTCAAGACCTCTTTGGCTATTCGGGGTCTTTTGTGTCTACATACAAATTTTAAGATTTTTTTGTTCTAGTTCCATAAAAAATGCTATTGGTAATTTGATAGGGATTGCATTGAATCTGTAGATTGCTTTGGGTACTATAGTCATTTTCACAATATTGATTCTTCCAATCCAAGAACATGGTATATCTCTCCATCTGTTGGTATCATCTTTAATTTCTTTCATCAGTGTCTTATAGTTTTCTGCCTACAGGTCTTTTGTCTCCCTAGGTAGGTTTATTCCTAGGTATTTTATTCTTTTTGTTGCAGCGGTAAATGGGAGTGTTTCCTTAATTTCTCTTTCAGATTTTTCATCATTAGTGTATAGGAATGCAAGAGATTTCTGTGCATTAATTTTATATCCTTCAGGTTTACCACATTCATTGATTAGCTCTAGTAGTTTTCTGGTGGCATCTTTAGGATTCTCTATGTATAGTAACATGTCATCTGCAAAAAGTGACAGTTTTACTTCTTCTTTTCCAATTTGTATTCCTTTTATTTATTTTTCTTCTCTGATTGCCATGGCTAGGACTTCCAAAACTGTGTTGAATAATAGTGGTGAGAGTGGACATCCTTGTCTTGTTCCTGATCTTAGAGGAAATGCTTTCACTCTTTCACCATTGAGAATGATGTTAGCTGTGGGTTTGTCATATATGGCCTTTATTATGTTGAGGTAGGTTCCCTCTATGCCCACTTTCTGGAGAGTTTTTATCATAAATGTGTGTTGAATTTTGTCGAAAGCTTTCTTTGCATGTATTGAGATGATCATATGGCTTTTTTTCTTCAATTTGTTAATATGGTTTATCACATTGATTGATTTACGTATATTGAAGACTTCTTGCATCCCTGGGATAAATCGCACTTGATCATGGTGTATGATCCTTTTAGTGTGTTGTTGGATTCTGTTTGCTAGTATTTTGTTGAGGATTTTTGCATCTATATTCATCAGTGATATTGGCCTGTAACTTTCTTTTTTTGTAGTATTCTTGTCTGGTTTTGGTATCAGGGTGATGGTGGCCTCATAGAATGAGTTTGGGAGTATTACTTCCCCTGCAATTTTTTGGAAGAGCTTGAGAAGGACGGGTGTTAGCTCTTCTCTAAATATTTGATAGAATTCACCGGTGAAGCCATCTGGTCCTGGACTTTTGTTGGAAGATTTAAAATCACAGTTTCAATTTCATTACTTGTGATTGGTCTATTCATATTTTCTGTTTCTTCCTGGTTCAGTCTTCGAAGGTTATACCTTTCTAAGAATTTGTCCATTTTTTTCCAGGCTGTCCATGTTATTGGCTTGTAGTAGTCTCTTAGGATACTTTGTATATCTGTGGTATCTGTTGTAACTTCTCCTTTTTTATTTCTAATTTTATTGATTTGCATCCTCTCCCTCTTTTTCTTGATGAGTCTGGCTAAAGGTTTATCAATTTCGTTTATCTTCTCAGAGAACCAGCTTTTAGTTTTACTGATCTTCGCTATTGTTTACTTTGTTTCTATTTTATTTATTTCTGCTCTGATCTTTATGATTTCTTTCCTTCTGCTAACTTTGGGTTTTGTTTGTTCTTCTTTCTCTAGTTCCCTTAGGTGTAAGGTTAGATTGTTTATTTGAGATTTTTCTTGTTTCTTGAGGTAGGCTTGTATAGCTATAAACTTCCCTCCTAGAACTGCTTTGCTGCATCCCATAGGTTTTGGATCGTCGTGTTTTCATTGTCATGTGTCTCTAGGTATTTTTTTATTTCCTCTTTGATTTCTTCAGTGATCTCTTGGTTATTTAGTAACGTAGTGTTTAGCCTCCATGTGTTTGTGTTTTTTATGTTGTTTTCCCTGTAATTCATTTCTAATCTTATAGCATTGTGATCAGAAAAGATGTTTGATATGATTTCAGTTTTCTTAAATTTACTGTGGCTTGATTTGTGATGCAAGATGTGATCTATCCTGGAGAATATTCTGTGCGCAGTTGAGAAGAAAGTGTATTCTGCTGGTTTGGGATGGAATGTCCTGTAAATATCAATTAAATCTATCTGGTCTATTGTGTCATTTAAAACTTCTGTTTCCTTATTTATTTTCATTTTGGATGACCTGTCCATTGGTGTAAGTGAGGTGTTAAAGTCCCCCACTATTATCGTGTTACTGTCGATTTTCTCTTTTATAGGTATTAGTAGTTGCCTTATGTATTGAGGTGCTCCTGTGTTGGGTGCATATACATTTATAATTGTTATATCTTCTTCTTGGATTGATCCCTTGATCATTATGTAGTGTCCTTCCTTGTCTCTCGTAACATTCTTTATTTTAAAGTCTATTTTATCTGATATGAGTATTGCTACTCCAGCCTTTCTTTTTGTTTGTTTTTGTTTTTTTCCGGTACACGGGCCTCTCACTGTTGTGGCCTCTCCCGTTGCGGAGCACAGGCTCCAGACGCGCAGGCTCAGCGGCCATGACTCACTGGCCCAGCTGCTCTGTGGCACGTGGGATCTTCCCAGACCGGGGCACGAACCTGTATCCCCTGCATCGGCAGACGGACTCTCAACCACTGTGCCACCAGGGAAGCCCCCAGCTTTCTTTTGATTTCCATTTGCATGGAATATCTTTTTCCATCCCCTCACTTTCAGTCTGTATGTGTCCCTAGGGGTGAAGTGGGTCTCTTGTAGACAGCATATAGATGGGTCTTGTTTTTGTATCCATTCCAGCAAGCCTGTGTCTTTTGGTTGGAGCATTTAATCCATTCACATTTAAGGTAATTATTGATATGTATGTTCCTATGACTATTTTCTTAATTGTTTTGAGTTTGTTTTTGTAGGTCCTTTTCTTCTCTTGTGTTTCCCACTTAGAGAAGTTCCTTTAGCATTTGTTGTAGAGCTGGTTTGGTGGTGCTGAATTCTCTTAGCTTTTGCTTGTCTGTCAAGCTTTTGATTTCTCCATCAAATCTGAATGAGATCCTTGCCAGGTAGAGTAATCTTGGTTGTAGGTTCTTCCCTTTCATCATTTTAAGTATATCATGCCACTCCCTTCTGGCTTGTAGAGTTTCTGCTGAGAAATCAGCTGTTAACCTTATTGGGAGTTCCCTTGTATGTTATTTGTTGTTTTTCCCTTGCTGCTTTCAATAATTTTTGTCTTTAATTTTTGTTTACTGTGTGTCTTGGTGTGTTTCTCCTTGGGTTTATACTTTATGGGACTCTGCACTTCCTGGACTTGGGTGGCTATTTCCTGTCCCATGTTAGGGAAGTTTTCGACTATAATCTCTTCAAATATTTTCTTGGGTCCTTTCTCTCTCTCTTTTCCTTCTCGGACCCCTATAATATGAATGTTGTCACATTTAATGTTGTCACGGAGGTCTCTTAGGCTGTCTTCATTTCTTTTCATTTTTTTCTTTATTGTGTTCCACAGCAGTGAATTCCACCATTCTGTCTTCCAGGTCACTTATCCGTTCTTCTGCCGCAGTTATTCTGCTATTGATTCCTTCTAGTGTATTTTTCATTTTAGTTATTATTCAATTATTTCATTTCAGTCATGTTCATCTGTTTGTTTGTTCTTTAATTCTTCTAGGTGTTTGTTAAACATTTCTTGCATCTTCTTGATCTTTGCCTCCATTCTTTTTCCGAGGTCCTGGATCATCTTCAGTATCATTATTCTGAATTCTTTTTTGGAACGTTGCCTATCTCCACTTCATTTATTTGTTTTTCTGGTATTTTATCTTGTTCCTTCATCTGGTACATAGCTCTCTGTCTTTTCATCTTGACTCTCTTTCTGTGAATGTGGTTTTTGTTCCACAGGCTGCCGGATTGTAGTTCTTGCTTCTGCTGTCTACCCTCTGGTGGATGAAGCTATCTAAGAGGCTTGTGCAAGTTTCTTCTTGGGTTTGTTTTTGTAGGTCCTTTTCTTCTCTTGTATTTCCCACTTAGAGAAGTTCCTTTAGTATTTGTTTTAGAGCTAGTTTGGTGGTACTGAAATTCCCTTAACTTTTCCTTATCTGTAAAGCTTTTGATTTCTCCATTGAATCTGAATGAGATCCTTTTCTGGACAGGATAATCTTGGTTGTAGGTTCTTCCCTTTCATCACTTTAAATATGTCATGCCACTCCCTTCTGGCTTCTAGTATTTTCTGCTGAGAAATCAGCTGTTAACCTTATGGGAGTTCCCTTGTATGTTACTTGTCATTTTTCCCTTGTTGCTTTTAATAATTTTTCTTTGTGTTTAATTTTTGTCAGTTTGATTGCTGTGTGTCTCGGCATGTTTCTCCTTGTTTTATCCTGCCTGGGACTCCCTGTGCTTCCTGGACTTGGGTGGCTATTTCCTTGCCCATGGTAGGGAAGTTTTTGACTATAATCTCTTCAAATATTTTCTCGGGTCCTTTCTCTCTCTCTTTTCCTACTGGGACGCCTATAATATGAATGTTGCCACATTTAATGTTGTCACGGAGGTTTCTTAGGCTGTCTTCATTTCTTTTCATTTTTTTCTTTATTGTGTTCCACAGCAGTGAATTCCACCATTCTGTCTTCCAGGTCACTTATCCGTTCTTCTGCCTCAGTTATTCTGCTATTGATTCCTTCTAGTGTAGCTTTCATTTCAGTTATTGTATTGTTCATCTGTTTGTTCTTTAATTCTTCTATGTCTTTGTTAAACATTTCTTGCATCTTCTTGATCTTTGCCTCCATTCTTTTTCCGAGGTCCTGGATCATCTTCAGTATCATTATTCTGAATTCTTTTTCTGGAACGTTGCCTATCTCCACTTCATTTACTTGTTTTTCTGGTGTTTTATCTTGTTCCATCATCTGGTACATAGTCCTCTGCCTTTTCATTTTGTCTGTCTTTCTGTGAATGTGGTTTTCATTTCACAGGCTGCAGAATTGTAGTTCTTTTTGCTTCTGCTGTCTGCCCTGTGGTGGATGAGGCTATCTAAGAGGCTTGTGCCAACTTGCAATGGGAGAGACTGGTGGTGAGTAGAGCTGGGTGTTGCTCTGGTGGGCAGAGCTCAGTAAAACTTTAATCTGCTTGTCTGCTGATGGGTAGGGCTGGGTTCCCTCCGTGTTGGTTGTTCGGCCTGAGGTGACCCAACACTGGAGGCTGTTGGCTGTTTGGTGGGACTAATGGCAGACTCTCGGAGGACTCCTTCCCAGAACTTTTTCTGCCAGTGTCCTTGTCCCCGCGGTGAGCCACAGCCACCCTGCTCCTCTGCAGGAGACCCTCCAACAGTAGCAGGTAGGTCTGGTCCAACCTCCTATGGGGTCACTGCTCCTTCCCCTTTGTCCCGATGCACACACTACTTTGTGTGTGCCCTCCAAGAGTAGGGTCTCTGTGTCCCCCAGTCCTGTCAAAGTCCTGCAGTTAAATCCCACTGGTCTTTCAAAGTCTGATTATCTGGGTATTCTCCCTCCTCTTGCCACACCCCCAGTTTGGGAAGCCTGACGTGGGGTGCAGAATCTTCACTCCAGTGGGTGGATTTCTGTGGTATAAGTGTTCTCCAGTTTGTGAGTCACCCACCCAGCAGTTATGGGATTTGATTTGATTGTGATTGCGTTCCTCCTACCGTCTCACTGTGGCTTCTCCTTTGTCTTTGGATGTGGGGTATCTTTTTTGGTGAGTTCCAGTGTCTTCCTGTTGATGATTGTTCAGCAGTTAGTTGTGATTCCAGTGCCCTTGCAAGAGGGGGTGAGCACATGTCCTTCTACTCTGCCATCTTGAACCAATTTCCAATAAATGATGTAAATGTTAAACACCTTTTAATTTATTCACAATCAATATATTTCTAAACACTTGATTAAAACAAGAAAATATGATTTTGAGTAGAATTCTTTTTTTTTTTTTGGTGGTACACGGGCCTCTCACTGTTGTGGCCTCTCCTGTTGCGGAGCATAGGCTCCAGACACACAGGCTCAGCGGCCATGACTTACAGGCCCAGCCGCTCCATGGCATGTGCGATCTTCCCGGACCGGGGCACGAGCCCATGTCCCCTGCATCAGCAGGCAGACTCTCAACCACTGCGCCACCGGGGAAGCCCCTTGAGTAGAATTCTTAAATGCAACATCTAATTTCTCCTTTCTGATGCAAAAATAATGCAGGATTTTAAATTTTGCATGTAGAACATACTGATTCACAGATGAAATGGCTCATTTATGTTATATTAATTTAAGTCTTTCCATTCGTGGTGCCATGTAATTTTCCTCAAAGTGGATCATGAATACTGATAAACATACTTTTATATACTTCATAGACCCTATTTCCCACAAATAAGTCAAAATTCCTTAATAACAATGAGCAATATTCAACTCTTGATTTAATAAGGCAAAATTCTGTTCATCAAAATAAAATATCATACATAGGAATTCTTGTTTAGTTCTTTAATCTCTTTGTATGTGTATGTGTGATTTATTCTGTTTTTCCTGACATTTGTGGAATCAAAAAGTTTTTCTACAACTGGACATTTGTTTCTTCTCTTCAGTGCTGCCTTACAATACCATAGTATTGATATAAAATGTGCAGTCAGTAGAGTAGGCAATATATTTCAGGCATCAGACTTAATCTAGGTACCATTTTTATTCTGGTTTTAAAAGCCAGACTTGTACAACCCTGCATTGAAAGCAGAAAATACTTGTCCTTAGTCAGTGTTCCTGGACCAAATTATTTTACAGCAGCTAAGATAAATTAATTTTTTTCTCATAAAAGGAAATGAAACATTTTATCAATCAGTAGACTCAGGTAAACCAATGCATTTGAACAATCTATATTTTGAGTTAGTGGTTATCTGCTAACTCTATATGAAAACATTTTTCTTCATTTCAGTGTTTTCCTAGTTATGTGGTTAGATTCAAGTTATTGTTTTTAAATTTCAAAATATTCCTAAAATATATTAGGTCTTGCATACAATGCTTTATCTCTTTACGCTTTGAAAACTTGATTGGTGATGTGGAAAATAAATTATTTATTTCCGCAATGATGTGGAAAATAAAATATTTAAATTTATTAATCTTACATATATTATAATAGTTCATAAATATAAGCACAAACCAGAGCTTCTTTAAACTGTGGACTAAGTCTGATTCCTTTTTAAAATAACCAACGTAGAATAATCGTAAAACAATGCACAATTTATGAAAAAGAAAAGAAGGGAAGGAGGAAGGAAGGGAGGGGAAAAAAATAGCCATTCGAGCAATCTGGGAATTTCATAACAGCTGTTATAAAGTTCAGATGATTACAAATTATTTTAAAGCAATATATAGTGGTTATCTATATTTCTGATGTAGAGAAATGCTCTTTTGTATTTCTGTAATTAACTTTCGGGAGAATAGTGTTAAATATATATTTATTATAGTCTAAATCTCTAATTAATAAGTTGTAAGTTGCCAAGCAAATTTACCTTAATT
This sequence comes from Neophocaena asiaeorientalis asiaeorientalis, assembly GCF_003031525.2. Taxonomy (NCBI): domain Eukaryota; kingdom Metazoa; phylum Chordata; class Mammalia; order Artiodactyla; family Phocoenidae; genus Neophocaena; species Neophocaena asiaeorientalis. The sequence goes on from NW_020173042.1 coordinate 1,431,335, forward strand.
CATCAGCTTCTAAACTCATGCTTTTTCCCCCTCTTTTATAAATCATTTACCCAGTAATTTGCACTGATGCACTCGACCTCCAGGCAAACACCTGAGACTATTCTATCACAAAGAATTATTAAAACGAAAGCTGCAAAGCTAAATCTTCAGTGGTATCTAAAAAGTAGATAAGGACTGGATAAATCTGATTCCTCAAGACAAGGAGTTCCATAAATTAAGGGCAGATTGGCACGTGATTAGGCAACATGATTTAAGGTAAAAGTCTTTCAGTGGTCATGACATTGCATGGTGTTCACTGAATAAAAATATGCCAGTTCTTCAATGATGAATAACAAACTGTTTTGCCTCAAATGAATTAGCTGATTAAAAAAATGAATAAATAACATCAGCAGAGGCCATCTGGTCTACTTGTTGCTTTATATTAATTTATTATATTTTGTCCACAGATTCTTCAGCTCTCAGAAATATCATGCCTGTCATGGCCCAAGAAATCAAGACATTTGAAATATGTCTATAATATGTTAGTTTTATGCAAAGGCAATTTAGCATGTGTGCAGTTACTTTGCCTGCAATGACTATAATATAACGAAAATGGAAATAATTTATAACACTGTGCTCTGTGTCAAGTATACTTAAGCACTTTTGAGATAAGGCAGAAGATCTGGCTTCCCTCAGGACTAATAATGTTAATTTCTAAGTCATAATTTTAATTAACTGCTGTTGTTAGGATAGTTTTTTCTTCCTCTAATCCTAATCACATTTGGTATTTAAATGACTTATTAAATAAATATTGTTCCCATTTTATCCATTGTCAAGTCAAAGGTCTTTGCTTTAAGAAAATTTTAGACTAGGTCTCGAGTTTTTAGAAGTTGTTCAGGGACCTTATGAACTGTATCATGAGTAAATAACTAATTGGTACTATACTCTATGGTATTGTCACATTCAAATAGTTTAATTGATTCAGTGTAGTTTTTCCCTCTTAAAAACATGAGACCTGCGGCTATGGTAGATTTCTCATTGTTCAGTTACATTGCCTGTTAGTGAATTATTCTGTTTCAAGGGCAAAAGTATGTTTTCCCATATGGAAAAAAAATGTTACAATTTAGGCAGTAGATAAGTAAGTAACATGATTGTTAGTAGCGTGCTAAATAATAGTAATGCATGCAGTCGTTTACTTTGCACAACTTAATAGATGAAAATATGAGCCTAGGACTGATATTTACTTAAACTTTACTGATCGGCCTGAGTTCTTTAAGCCTCAACCTTTGGTCCTTTTGAATTGCTCTATATAGCAGTCCCTCATATGAAGTTGCATCCTATAAACATAATTCTGTTACAGCACTTAGCATTTTGTAGTTAACATTTTGTTGTTTTAGGAAAGTTTTTTCTCATCTACCACCTACTGAAGCTTTTAGAGAAAACAACTGGCATTGTAGTCTAATCAAGGGTCATATTCATAGTAGAATTAAAAGAAGTTATTGTTTAATGAAGAAGCACTTTGTGCATTTGTATAATGTGCACATGAGCAATTCATGAATGCTTTTTCATGAAGGGGATATAATTTCCAAATTTGAAATTGGTATTTTAATGAAGTAGAAGTTACCTTTATTTCATTTTCCTCATTCAAGTTTAGTGCAACTCTCCCTTCCTCATTTAAGGCTGTGTCTTAAGTTACTGCAAAATGAACCGAGGCTAAGATTGCATGGTCACCAATTAACAGTGAAGTCCTGAGAGATGTCTTCTGTACTGGAAGCTCACCTAATATCATTTGAAATTATATCCTTGTCTTTCATTCAGATGTAGATCTGCATCTTTCTAATTGTAACATAGTCATCAAAATCTGCTACTTTCAATGACTACAATAGCTAATATCCTCTTACATTATTTCTGTGGGATGGTTCCATAAATCCTCACAAAAATCCTATGAGGCAGGTTGTATCATCATCTCTTCTGTGTCTTCCCCCATTGTTACCCAGCTACCTCTTGGAGAGCTGGTAAGTGAACTTGTGGTCTGACTACACACCTTGCTCATCATCATGAAACTTTATTTCCCACATCTTGACATCTTTGTCTTCTGTGTTCCTGCATCTGGATTGGGTCCTGAAAAACTGAGCTCAGCTGTAGTGTCAGAACCCTTTCCCTAACATTTAGGGAGTCTTCCTTACCACTTTAGAGCAAACTGTCAGAAAACATTTCCTTCATTCCCGGGAGGCTGTTTCTCCTGCTCATGGGAGGTCTCAGCAGTGTCAGATATCTCTGGTGATGGAATCTTTTGATCCTAGAACCAGCAGCAATCACCACTGAGAGAAGTAACATTTAATCATTTCTTGACCTTTCTTCTTCCAGCTTAGTGATTCTAGATGATGTTTTTTCTTTATCTTCTGTTCCTTAATTAGCACCTGTTGACTAAATGGATCAAAAAGCTTTACCTTATCCACATCATTATTTACTTCTGGGCACAAATCTTGTTTATCTGAATTCCAATCAGTTTCCCTCATACTGACCATCCCATGGATACTTTTTTGTTGTAATTTTCTCGTTTTAGAGGTTCATACTGTTAAGTACTTGCTGAATTTCAGGATATGGTTTTTCAGTCAGAACAGTGGGAAATGAGTTAATAAAGCTTCTACTTTCATTTTAAAGACCCCTGAGAGATACTTAACCAGTTGCCTGCTGTGTAAATGTTATTGAGAATGAAAAACATAAAGCAGATTTACAGCTGCAGTTTTGTCCACTTCTATTCCAGACTTTATACACAATAACAGAAATAACATATAGCACTTTAATGGTTATTTCTTTGAAAAGGCTTCTGTGTGATTTATGTAATAAATTAGATACTAAAAACTTTCACAAAACATTATTGCTTAAAAACTAGGAAATGAAGACACTAGGGGTAAATATAACTTGAGAAATAGCATTTTCCCTAAAATAAAATCTTGGTTTTCAAATAAATGCCTTTTTTGCTACTTTTCCAGTAAATAGGTCTTATTGCCATAAAAATATGTATTTGTGAAAACTTCTAACATACTTTTTTTGAAACAAACCTCAGTTTTTGGTGGTACTAGTATTTTCCTCTTACCATAAATAAACCTTTGCCCGTCAAACAGATGTGTATTTCTTTTTCCACATTGCCAGCAATATATCACCCTTAAGTTCCTCCTGTGTAGCAAAACCTCACTGTACTCGTTGAGTAAGGATGACTGAAGAGTAGGTTACAGCCAAGTTTTTTGTAATTGTTTTTGAGGGGAGTTTTTTATTGTGTGAACTTTTTAGTTTTTAGTGGAGTATAGGTGATTAATAATGTTGTGTTAGTTTCGGGTGTATAGCAAAGTGATTCAGTTACACATATACATGTTTCTATTCTTTTTCAAATTCTTTTCCCATTTAGGTTGTTACATAATATTGAGCAGAGTTCCCTGTGCTATACAGCAGGTCCTTGTCGGTTATCTATTTTATATATAGTAGTCTGTTTATGTCAATCCCAAACTTGCAATTTATCACTCGCGCCACCTTTCGCCTTTTGTAACGTTAAGTTTGTTTTCCAAACTAAGTCTGTGAGTCTGTTTCTGTTTTGTAAATAAGTTCATTTGTATCTTTTTAGATTCTGCATATAAGAGATATCATATGATATTTGTCTTTCTCTGCCTGACTTCCTTCACTCAGTATGGCCATATCTAGGTCCATCCATGTTGCTGCAAATGACATTATTTCATTCTTTTTAATGACTGAGTAATATTCCATTGGGTATATGTGCCACATCTTCTTTATCCATTCATCTGTGGATGGACATTTAGGTTGCTTCCAGGTTTTGGCTATTGTAAACAGTGTTGCAATGAACATTGGGGTGCATGTATCCTTTCAGACATGTTTTTCTATGGATATATGCCCAGGAATGGGATTGCAGGATCATATGGTAGCTCTATTTTTAGTTTTTTAAGGAACCTACATCCTGTTCTCCACAGTGGCTCTACCAATTTATATTCCCAGCAACAGTGTAGGAGGGTTCCCTTCTCTCCACACCCTCTCCCGCATTTATTGTTTGTGGATTTTTTGATGATAGCCATTCTGACTGCTATAAGATGGTATCTCATTGTAGTTTTGATTTGCATTTCTCTAATAATTAGTGATGTTGAACATGTTTTCAATTTTAACACAATTTGACTAATGTTTGTAAAACCTGTAGTTTTCGTTTGTGGTTAATTTATGGCATCAATTTTAATTAACATAAAGGGTGGATGATGAATGTGTTTCCGTCAACGTGGGACTTTAATGCACATAAGAGTGACTATAAAAAGCCCTTTTCTCCCAACAAAAAGACAAGCAAACTTTATTAATCGAAATGAAATATTCTTCTCAAATAGTTTTAAAAAGCTATATCGTTATTCTAATAGTGTTTCCATCCCTCAAAAACATTCCCAGACTTTTTTGGAATTACCTTGAGCATTCATCTCTAAAAGGCCATTCATGTACTTCCTACACAAAAATGTACAGAACTGTCTCCTTTGTTAAAAGCTTGCTTATTCTTTGATTGATGAGACTGAGCTCAGAAGTCAAAACTGGCCTGCAGAAGTATTGTGTTTGGGCGCCAAGTATACCCTAAAGGGATCTTAAGGCCGTAGGACACTTCTTGCTCACAAGTAATTGTCTTATATTTGGCTCCAAACCTCATGTACATAACTTACTTAATCTTTGAGAATTTATACATTAGTTACCCCTGACCAAACTCAATATTCATCTGGATTTTCTACATCTCACATTAATGTCTAATAGGCATCACAAATCACCCCAAACAAAGCTTTTGATATTTCCCAATAATCCTGTTTCTGTTTAATTCTCCCTCATCTTCATAAACGACAACACTATTCTTCTCATTGCTCAGAACAAAAACCTTGGAGTTATCCTTGACTCCCTTCTTTCTCTTCAGCTTCAATCCATCAGCAAATCCTGTTGGCTTTACCTTAAAAAAATGTGTGCAAAATCTGCTACTCCATTGTCCTCAGCCAACACACGCTCATGTTGGCTATTGCAGTGGTCTCCCCACTTCTGCCTTTGCTCCCCTGCAGCAAAGACAATGGCCAGAATCAACCTTCTAAAATGAAAGCCAGATCTTGTCACCCTCTCTTCACAACCTTCAGTGCTTCTCGTTTTACCACTGAAGAAGTCATGATCCTTGAAACAGTATTTGAACCTCTGCATAAGAGGTCCTTGAAACCTCTGTGACCCACCCCTAATTTCCCCTCATTGTCTCTGCTTCAGCTACACTCTTCTAGCATGATAGGAATAGTGTTGCCCCGGATCTTTGAGCTTGTTGTTCCCTCTGCCTGGAATGCTTTTCTGCTTGTCCACATGGCTGCCTTTCACATCTTCCTCAAGTATTTGCCCAAATGTCACCTTGTGGCTGAGGCTCTCCCTGACTGTCCTGTTTAAAGTGGAAACAACTCCTCCCACCCACCCCTCTACTCCCTATTCCCTTTCCTCTGTCTAATTATTTTTTGTCTGAAACTCTTCTCTCTCCTAATATAATGTGTCCTTTATTCGCTTATTGTCTATCTCCCTGCACTAAAATAAAAACTCTTATTAAATTTCAGGGATTTCAGTCTGTTTTGCTCACTTCCATATCCTTGGACCTGAAGTAAGTGATTGACACACAGGAACACCTATATATTAAAGATATATGGTTCTTTCCAAAACTCGTAAGAACCCTAGACTAGTAAGATATATCACTACTAATATTCATCCTTATGTGGCTTAGAGCCTTTGATCCAATTTATTTATGAATTTTCATATATTCAGTTAGCATCTTCATAAATTCTTTCATATAACTCCTTAGCTTGATCCTGTGTCCTCATTCTTGTGGTTCAGCAATGGTATCTTGTCCATATCTTGGCAGTTAATTAGTAATTTTTTATTAGATTTCAATGTCCTAATGTCTCCTAAAGTTGAACATTTTAGTGATAATGTATGCTTTTCTCTACTCAAATATCTCCTCCGACTTACATATTTGAAATACAACTTTTAATTCCTTCTCCAATAGTATGTTGACCATGACGGTCTTCACCTTTAAAGATGTGAGATGTTTTTCAATATTCTTCCAACATCTATAATTGAGACCATTAGGCTATTTTCTTTTTTTCACTGCTAATTCTGCTGCCTGAAACCTCCATGTAAGGTAATCATGGAGCCTTTTTCATTCTCCATATATCTTTAATTTACCAGATTCCCTCTCTTAGGGATAGTGCTTTTATTGCAAGAAGAAAGAATGTAGATATCACACAATGTATTTCTTCTGTTGTTTCCATGACCACTATGTGTTCATGAATATTTGTCAATTTTGTGAAATAACTAGAAATGCCAATGGATTCTCAGCTGTCCCCCAAAATTGAAATCAGCAAAGATTAGGGCTGAGTCAACAAAATTCTATGGAAAAAAAAAAAAAAAGAATAGGTTGGAGCAGAAGGGGTCAGAGAAAAAAAGTCGTTTTCTTGGACATTACGAGGGGGTTGAATTCATCATTTGGAATCTCTCCAACTGAGAGTCAGAGAACCCAAAACCAGGATCAAGGGTTATATTATGCCAAAAAATGAAGGATGAGGGAACTCACAGAGATAAAGGCTGAAGTCTTAGAAAGCCAAGAAATGTCAAAGTGCTGACGCTTGTAGTCAAAATATAAATAAATAAGCAGATCTAAAATCTGGGAACCAAGAAAGATCAAGCAAAGACTCTGGAATTCTAAGGACTAGAGCCACACAGTGAGAATCAGTTTGGAAAATAATTGTGAAAATTTTCTGTTTAAGACATGGGATCTTTTTGAGCTCCTGATATATTTTCTTCTTTTCTGAAAAGTACGTTAAGCTAATAGCATCCATGATTTCTTGATGATCGTGAATTTTAAAGGCTCTTGATATATGAACAGTAATGTGAACACTTATAATTTAACGTTTGGTTAGTCTGTCCTGTTTTGTGTGCGTGCTTTCCACTTTCATCGTGTTCCATTATTTGATCTGCCCATTTTGTTCTTGCTTACCGGGGAATTTCTAGGATACATTCTATACCCTGAATAATTTAACTCAAATCATGTTCCATTAGACAGTAAGTATGCTTTATCTTCTTATTAATAATAGATTGTCCTAAATTAATTTCACCTATAGTTACCTATTCTGGTTATATAACACTGCATAATAAGTAACCACAAAACTTACTGGGTAAGACAATCCCTTTTTTTTTTTTGTGATCAAAGATTCTGTGGTTCAGGGATTCAGATAGGGAACAACAGGGTTGCTCGTCTCTGTTACATGATGTCTGAGGCTCAGCTGGCATGACTTGAATGGTTAAGGGGTGACTCTAAGCCTGGGAGTTGAATCATCTTCCAGCTTCTTCATGCCTGTGTCTGGGATCTGGGCTTGGATGGCTGAAGTGTGGGTTTCGCTGGAACCAAGGATCCAAGTCCCCACATGTGACATTTCCAGGCAGTCAGTCTCAGGGTAGTCTGATGTAGTACATAACAGTGCAGGGCTCATGAGCGAGTGTTTCCAGCAATAAGTAAGCTGCATGATCTTTAAGTCCCAGCTTTAGAAGTCCATGATGTCACTTCCACTGTACTCTATTCGTCACAACAATCTTAAGGCCACCCAGAATTCTGGGGAAGGAACACAGACCACAACTTTCCTTGGGAGAAGTATTGAAGTATTTGCAGCTATAATTTAAAACTTAGGCCATACTGCCTAAGGAAATATTGGATGTTCTTTATTTCTGGTGTTATCAATAACCATTATAGCAGTTACTCATTTTAAAGAGCATGTGAGCATTCAGATAAATAATGTTACACAGTTTAACCATCGTGTGCATCCTTTTATGGTTGTACTTCGTTTTTTCTTGTACCATATACTTCTTCAAATGTGTTTTCTTGACTGTTTGCTCTTCAAGTTCATGAATCGTTATTTATTTTTTTAAGCCAATGAATGTTTTAATTAATGAAATTTAAACCATATAAAATCAGTGTCTCTAGATGGTACACTTATGGATGTTATATCCAAATTATCTTTTTTTTTTTTTTTGG
>NW_020173042.1:1439560-1440228 GCF_003031525.2 Neophocaena asiaeorientalis asiaeorientalis
GCACCGAAGCTCTCCCCCTCCGCCACCCGCAGTCTCCGCCCGCGAAGGGGCTTCCTAGTGTGTGGAAACTTTTCCTCCTTCACAGCTCCCTCCCACTGGTGCAGGTGCCGTCCTTATTCTTTTGTCTCTGTTTTTTCTTTTGCCTTACCCAGGTATGTGGGGAGTTTCTTGACTAGCTATCTACCTTACTACGTTTGTTAGTGTGTATATGTCCATGACTCTCTCTCGCCCTGTCAAAGCTCACCCTTCCCCCTCCCCATATCCTCAAGTCCGTTCTCCAGTAGGTCTGCGTCTTTATTCTTGTCTTACCCCTAGGTTCTTCATGACATTTTTTTTTTCTTAAATTCCATATATATGTGTTACCATACGGTATTTGTCTTTTTCTTTCTGACTTACTTCACTCTGTATGACAGACTCTAGGTCTATCCATCTCATTACAAATAACTCAATTTCATTTCTTTTTAAGGCTGAGTAATATTCCATTGTATATATGTGCCACATCTTCTTTATCCATTCATCCGATGATGGGCACTTAGGTTGTTTCCATCTCCGGGCTATTGTAAATAGAGCTGCAATGAACATTTTGGTACATGACTCTTTTTGAATTTTGGTTTTCTCAGGGTATATGCCCAGTAGTGGGATTGCTGGGTCATATGGTAATTCTATTT
>NW_020173042.1:1440935-1688860 GCF_003031525.2 Neophocaena asiaeorientalis asiaeorientalis
TCCTTTAAGCAGCGCTCTTAAACCCCTCTCCTCGCGCACCAGGAAACAAAGAGGGAAGAAAAAGTCTCTTGCCTCTTCGGCAGATGCAGACTTTTACCCGGACTCCCTCCCGGCTAGCCGTGGTGCACTAATCCCTTCAGGCTATGTTCAAGCCGCCAACCCCAGTCCTCTCCCTGCGCTCCGTCCGAAACCGAAACCCGAGCCTCAGCTTGCAGCCCCGCCCGCCCTGGCGGGTGAGCAGACAAGCCTCTCGGGCTGGCGAGTGCCGGTCGGCACCGATCCTCTGTGCGGGAATCTCCCCGCTTTGCCCTCCGCACCCGTCGTTGTGCACTACTCCGCGGTACCGAAGCTCTCCCCCTCCGCCACCCGCAGTCTCCGCCCGCGAAGGGGCTTCCTAGTGTGTGGAAACTTTTCCTCCTTCACAGCTCCCTCCCACTGGTGCAGGTGCCGTCCTTATTCTTTTGTCTCTGTTTTTTCTTTTGCCTTACCCAGGTATGTGGGGAGTTTCTTGCCTTTTGGGAGGTCTGAGATCTTCTGCCAGCCTTCAGTAGGTGTTCTGTAGGAGTTGTTCCACGTGTAGATGTATTTCTGGTGTATCCGTGGGGAGGAAGGCAATCTCCGCGTCTTACTCTTCCGCCATCTTCAAGCCGTCCCCCCATGAATCGTTATTAACTTCTATGACTTTGTCTCCACTGACTTTGATAGATCATTTGTTAAAATGTATATCATTTTGGTCTTAGAGTCATTTCCAATCCAATTGCCTGTCCACTGTTTTTCTATTTTCTATTACCATCCACATTTTATTTTATAATATCCACAGAGTTTCAGGAAAATATACCATAAAGTAAATGTGCCAGTAATTCTTCATCTATTTAGGCTCAATTCTTCAATGCCAAGTTTCTGAAAACTGCCTCTATCACATGCAGTTTCAGAGAGCTGATTTCATCTTGGATGTGCCTTTTCTGACATTGAAAACATGTAAATCTTAAAATAATCTTATTCCATTAAACAGACCTTGCTTATTATTCCTGCCATCAGCTGATATTACTAGTTTGGTCCTTTGTTCAACTTATTTAATAATTTGTAGAATTTCAGTGAATGAGAGATACTTATAGGAAACAAACGCGCAACAAATAGGATTTTAGTAGTTTTGCTTTCCTTTTGGTTAACAGATTGTATGCATATTCTCTATTGTCAAATAATCAGGTTGAAAGCTTATGTTGTGTTCTTCTGTTTGCCTACATAAACTACTTTATATGCTGTTGAAATAATGTGGATTAAGACCGCAAGCATTTGAGTAATAAGTATTATTGGAAATGAGTGTCATTGTGTAATATTTCCAAAGTATGCTAGTTTGGGTATTTCCATGTATGTATTGAACAGTTTGAAAATTATATTTATGTATTTGTATATAATTAAATTTACCCATATATAGTTACATACATATATAATTATATGTACACCATGCAATTGTCATGACATTTCATATATTTACCTTTTTCTGGTGTTAAGAGGGACTCAGTTTCTTTCTATATTATGTGAATAATTGTAATAGATACTACCTTGCATCATTTTGTTTTAACTTTACATTATAAATCATGAAATTCAGGATAATGTTCATTAGTTTATAATTGGTCATTTTTATGTGCTAATGGAAGATAAGATGTCATGGGACTATTTCATTTATTCCAGTTCTTTTTTTCCCCACTTTTCCAGTTATTTTAGAGGACCATCTTTAACCAAGTTTATGACTTGAGGTTCCTAGACCTAAATCTATATGAGAACTAGCATATGACCCAAGTGTCTTAATAAAGGGTATTTCTCATTTTATTTTTTTTCTCCTTTGCTCAGAACCAAGGCATCCTCTAAAGGGGATAGGAATGAGGTGTTAAATTTTAGTTCATCCTTCCCTGGGTGTATAAATTTAGGGGGATCCTAGCTTAGTGAGTAGAGCCCCTCCAGTCCAATTCCCCATGTTTATTAAGCTTGGATTCTTGACTTTTGCCCCACAACTGCAAAGGTTGTCAAAATACCCCTATTTGCTGGGATTAGCAAATGTCCTCACTTAAATCATGGTTTTGATGCTCAGCACACTGTTTTCCATTTAGAAATAATATAGTTTTTCAAGTAACCTTAGTTTTTTTTTTTTTTTTTTAATCACCTTCATAGTTGGTCTAAATAACCTACTGGACATGAGTAAAAATGAACATTCTGTCGCATTTTTCTTTAACTCTTAAATGTGTCTTCTTAATATTTGGCTTGGATTTTTGTGTGAGTAAGATTGGCCTTAAATTGTCATTTCTCGTGTTTCTTGTCACAATTTTTAGTGTTGGAGTTATAATATCCACAAAAATTATTTGAGAGGGAATTGTTTCTTTCTTTTTTCTTCCCCTGTTCACCGTTGCTGTAAGATTGGAATGAATTTGAAAGATTGGTAGTGTTGACTGAAAAATAATGCACAACCTAAAAGCTGAGAATTATGTTTTATTCGGTGGACTTAACTGAGGACCTAAGCAGAGGGTACACTTGTCAGATGGCCCTGAGGGACTGTTCTGAAGCGGTAAGGAAAAAGCCAGGATATATAGGAGTTTTTGCAAAAGAAAAAAAACAAAAAACAACCCAGGTAGTAGAACCTCAAAGCATTACTGCTGATTAAAGAAAAACCAGACATCTCAAGTTAATGAATTTAGTGCTTTTTTTAATATATGGGAAGATGCAAGGGTCTGGGCTTATTGAAATTATTCCTTCACTATGCACCTGAGTTACCTGGGGTCAGTACCTGTTTTTCTCCATCCTGAATCCCTTCAGGGTGCACAGTCAGGGTGGCTGCAGTGGCTGCTTGTACCATATACTTGATGGCCGCAGCCTCCTTTGTTTACTGATATGGCAGGCGGCATTCTTTGTATACAGTAAAATTCACCTGTACTATCATATGAAGGTTTTTGTGAGATTTTTTACTCACAAACTCAGTTAGTTCAGTGGTTATGGTGCTATTCAGGCATCCTGTTCTTTGTAGAGTCGGGATCACAATCTAAAGTTCTGTCTATTTCATTAAGTTTTTAAAATTTTGGCATAAATTTGTTCATAACCTTCTCATTATTTTCTTAATGTTGAGTGAATCTCAAATCTTGCCTCCACTTGTACCTTCTCCATTCTTGTCTTCGTTACTCTCAACATTATCTTTCCAAGAACAAGTTCTTAGACTCAGTAGTTCTTCTCAACTTTGTTTTCTATATCGTTAGTATCTATTCTTCCTACTTTCCTTGTATTTAGTGTTTCTTTTTGTTACTTCCTAAGAATGCTCAACTGATACTTTATTCTTTATATTTAATGTAAGTGTTTAAAGCTGTCAGTTTCACTTACAGGTCCCCTTTAGGTACATCCCCCAAGTTTTGTTATATAGTATTTTCATTATTGTTTAGTAATGTTCAGTATCTTTTAATATCCATCATGATTTTTATTAGTCCGTGTGTTATGTTAAAGTTTTGAAAAAATTTGATGTACATACACACAGAGACTTGTATTTTATTGGTTATTTCTGTATAAACACATTATAGTCAGAGATACTACTTCTTGGATATTCATTGAAAGACTTGCATTATGTTTTTTTATATAGCCAGTTACTGTAACGGTTCTGTGTTTTCTGGAGAAGATTGTGTATTCTCTAACTGTCGAACACAGAATTATTTATGTATCTTTAGATCTAAGAACTTGGTCCAGTTTATTATTGTAAGATTAAGCAAGATAATTTATTAAAATTTATGACTGATGTTTATTAGATAAAATGTGGCAAACCCTGTCCACCTCATTGTTTCAATTAGTATTTCATAAAGATCAACTTGCTTTTTCAATTTTTTTAAAAAAATAAAATGCATTTCATTTTACTGGAAGAGGTGTATTTGTAGGGATATATGGCCACATATTATTATAGGGAATTCCCAGTTCTAAGCTGCACCTCTATATTGGCAGGAAAACAAGAACTAGTTAAGTGAAAACGAGCATTTGGCTGCCTATGGCAGTTCTGTGGTGTCACAGCAGGGTAAAAGTACCGGAAAGGTTGTATGACCAGATGGCCAGGAAATCTGGAATGCCTAGGAATAGAAGTTCTAATTGATTCTGTAAAAAGAACTTTTAAAATCACTGTAAGGCTAGTCCCAGCATGATCCAGTAATAATTAAAGGACATAATAATATTAAATAAGTAGAACTCAGAAGTAGGAAGCAAGACTCCTCTGTGCTTTCATATAACTCAGCCACACAATAGAAAAGGCAGAATGCATTCATGGATAGAGGAATTTACCTACACTCATTCTGGCTATTCATGAAATAGATGGACCTAAACCGTTCCATTGCGGAATGATTCTGCCAGTTTAATGCTTTTGGCTTCAAATAACAGAATACCTAAATAATAATGAAATTAAAATTGTCATTATTATTTCATCTAATAAGAAGCCTGGAGGGAAGGGGTTCCAGATTTGGCTAGTTCTATGGCCCACTGGTGCTAGGCACTTTATTTTTCACTTCACAGTCCTTAACGGGCTGGCCTTTGTGGTCAGGTTTTTTTCCAGACATGGGTTGTTCTTACATAGCTGTACACAAAGCGAGGAGGACTCTCAGTCTCTCTTTCTCTCTCTCTCTCTCTCTCTCTCTCACTCACTCACACACACACACACACACACCCTTCATGAGAAATATGCTGCCAGAATCCCCTAACAGATTTTATTTCAGATCTTCTTAGACATAATTATGTCATAGTTACATGGAATCCTGGATAACTAAGTATCTGACATGTTCAGCCTGTATTCTGGAAAGCTGGCCTACTCTCTTGATATGGAAGAAGATTGAGAACATTTCTTGAGTAAACAACAAACAGAGTATCTAGAAGGATATTCTAAGGAATGTCAAGTTTTGGTTGTTCTTTTCTGTCTTTAATGTAAATAATGGCTAATTTAGAAACTTTTACTTTAGCTCTTAGATAGTACTTTTGTTCTTATTTTGAATGTAGGGGTGTCTAATGTTTTGAAACACTTCAATAAGGGAAGCCACAGTCTGCAGACCTTATGGTGGAGATGATTAAATACCTGTACCTTGTATGTCCTGCCCTGTTCCCCCACCCCATGGTCCAGTCAGTGCTAGAAGGAGAACTTGTTTGAGTTCAGGGGCCACTCTAGTTAGCTGTGAACCTCAGGCAAATCACTTAACCTCTCTAGTACTGTACTTTCCATTTAAGTAAGGGCACTGTGTGTCCACTGCATGGTTTCTCTGAAGTGATTTTCTCACAGTTGCTTTTGCCAATCATATCTTCGTAAGGTCTCCTATGTTTTTCTCATATTGTTGAAAGACCCAATGAAAACAGAGCTGACATCTCTGTCAACTCATCAACTTAATTAAAAATAATTAATAAACACCTACTATGTGTAAGATACCCAAATGAATAGGTCACAGTTCCCTTTCTCAGGGGCTTACTGTAGAGATGCAGTTATTAAAATGTAAATCAACACATTAAAATACAAAACTCACAGAAGGCACAGACATAGAACAAAGGAAGGAATGCTTTATTGCAGTTAGGTTCTACACAACCACTTGGTTGGGTTAAGAACCTCTGGACTTTAGTCTTTATAAGAGAGAAAAGTATGGGAGGCTTTTAATACGTTATAACCATGTTTTTTCATTTGAAAAAAAAACCTCCTATGATTAATTTTGTTTATTCCTTCTCTCTTCTTTTTGTGGCTATGTATTTCCAGTTTCCAGTTGGACATCTTCTCCTAAACATCCTACAGGCCCTTCAAACTGAACATATCCAGAATCAAACTACTTGTCACCCCAAACTTCATCTTGCTCATTTGTTACCAGTTGTGACTTTAGTCTTTGCCTGGGGACATTTCTTAATAAATGCTATTTATGATTTTTTGGTTTTGATCTTATCTAGCCCAATATCAAAAAGAAATAGCTATAGTATATGTGCTACAACTGATTATCAATGAATGGGTAGGTGAAAATATCCCAGGATATTTTAAACTTTAACACTGTGAACTCACATCACAAAGGGGATTTAATTCAATCCAACCATCCTCCCATTGCTTAAATATGGGCATTAATGTGAAGATTCATGTCTGAAATTAAGATATTAGTAAATGATTTTTTAAAATCTGGAAATATATATATTATGTGACTATGCAGTGACTCCTGTGGTCTTTGTATATCTCTTTTGTGGTGGAATTTAACAACTACAAATTTATGAGGATGGTAATCTAGTAGAGGCCCCATTTAATTTCCCAAGAAACTACAGCTCACCTTTCTAACTTGGTTATTTTATGTACTGCTACTGACTTTTCTTCAGTTTTATGTATGATGAATAATAAAAAATGTATTATTACATTGACTTTAACTCTTAGCCTTTGCTTTGACTCTGCAGGAGGAGACCTTTAATTTTTATATGCTTTGAAATTCATAAAAATTGACATTTTTGCCTCACAACTTATTTTTCCACTCTCATATGCTTTTCCTCTTGACTGAATTGAGTCTTTAGTAGTATTGTGGAGGCTGCCAATTACAAAATTCTCCCAGATTCACAGAACGACCGTGGGCTTGAAGAATATGCTGGGTAAAATTGGAGAATGGTTATATTCGCTCAGATATTTTCAGATAAAAATCTTAAATGGACATTCTTTTTCAAATCAGTAGTATGTTATTAACAATTGTTACATTAACAGAACATATTTAGTGCAAAATGTTTGATCATGGCATGGTTAAAGTAATTATTTTGATATTAATCACTTCACTGTTTTTTAAATTTGTGTGAGAGTATTTTATTTTTTTATTTTTTGTAATTGAAGTATAGTTGACTTACAATGTTGTATTAATTTCTGCTGTACAGCAAAGTAATTCAGTTATACATATATACCGTCTTTTTAAAATTCTTTTCCATTATGGTTTAATCACAGGACATTGAATATAGTTCGCCGTGCTATACAGTAGGACCTTGTTGCTTATCCATCCTGTATATAAAAGCTTACATCTGCTAACCCTGACCTCCCACTCCATCCCTCCCCCAACCCCCTGCCCCTTGGCAGCCACCAGTCTGTTCTCTGTGTCTGAATCATTTCACTATTAAACTCAAGTATCACTCGTTTGACATGAAAAGAAATATAGGGCTAGTTTGTTTGCTCTGGCATCCTCTCCAGGCTCACTCATTCATGTGTGTGTACTTTGTGTATGTGTATTTTGTTGTATATTTTAATAATACATATTATAGTCATACATATATATTAGTACACCTATGTGCGTGTCTTTAAATATATATGAGGGATGAGTGATGATCTGTTGTATTGTTCAGCGAGGAACAAGGTTATGTAAACACTGTCTCTAAACCACATTGCATAGCAGAGCTTTCAGTGGATGGCAGATGCTGTTACTACCACAGTGGCTTTAAGAGAGAGGATACAGCTCCCCATCCTGAGTATTTCCGCACAACACAGCCAGCGATAGGCTGAAACATTTGAAATAGCTTCCCTGCCTATTGAGAGAAAGCTGCACAGGCTGTCAGGCCATGGCACAGTTACAGTTTTCATTGTAATATGTTAATAAGCAAACATTCCTCTAACTTAGCTGACATGCTCTTACCCCTGAAAGATAAATCTGGTTTGGGAATGCTGACACAGTGAATCTTCTGAGCCTATTAGAGTGAAAACAGTTCACCGTGATCTAAGGTAACTAAAACTGTAAGTTGATGAATGTGCCTTGAGAGACCACTTAAGACAGACACTGGCCGTCTGGGCTATATTTTAATGTCCCTTTCAGCTTTTTCATTTGGTAACATTTCATCTTCTGTTTGGCTCCTATCAGAATTTTCCTCAGTTTAAATTGTTATACTCTGTTGTTCATTCCTGAAATGTATCCCAGGAACTTTTTTTCTCTCACTCTTATCAGAAGTCAAGAGAAATAGATCAGTCTTCAGTAATTTAGTAATTAATTTGGTACCATTTTACTCAGTCCTATCTTTTAAACGTATGACAATTACTCTGCATCTCCAGCTTTGTTTCGAGTGATAGAATTAATACTGAGACTTTATCTAACCTGAGAGTTAATGGGAAGAAAGTTTTAGCCAGTTATATGATTTTTTTTTAATGGCATAAAGTTAGAAAGCCTGCTGCATGCATTTCCACAATGCAAATGGCATCAGAACACTAGATAGCATTAGCCTAGACTCCACTCACCTCTACGCTGATGATGGCCAAGCCAATGTGAACCTGATTCTCAAAGTCCTTGGCAAAGCTCCCTCTCCACCGGTGGGGCTTGGCTGAGCCATGTCCTCACTTCCTCTGTGGCTCCTTTTGCTTCTATATTGGCTTGCTGACCAAGCCTCCATTGATTTGTGTTCACCTTATATACATTAGTCTATTCAATCACAATATTTCAATCTCACTGAGAAAAGATGAAGGATGTCCTAACTGTTTTTTTAACCCAGGATACCCTTTTTTTTTTTTGGCTGCACAGCATGTGGGTCTTGGTTCCCTGACCAGGAACCAAACCCGCGCCCCCTGCAGTGGAAGTATGGAGTCTTAACCACTGGACTGCTAGGGAAGTCCCCCCAGGATACCACTTTTTACAGCATTCCAAATGGCCAGCCTCAAAGTTGCTAATATTTCCCATGATTTGCATATTATCAAAATATCTATCTTATTAGATTTTTTTTTTTTACCAAGAAAAGTCATTATATTAAACTTCCCATTTACCTACCAATTGAGGTAGGTACAAAAATAACTACAGCCCTGACAGTTGTAAAATAATATTTTCATATTCTTTACTGAAAAGGTAGTGTAAATTTCTTTTACTGGTTTATTATTTTGATAAATTAAGCCCAAAGGAAAGAGGGTATATCTTTTAATATTTAATTGTTAGAGCATTGAAATATTATTTGAATGTACTTATTACTTTATAAAGGAGACTTCTTCATTTGACAAATGTATCATTCCCTTGAGCTGTTTCTAGGCATAGGCAGTAAATAGAAGATACTATGTCCAGAAACTTCCCTTGAATTTACCAGTTTTTATATTAAGTGTAGATCCTGGTACTGAATCGGATAGCAATGCTT
This sequence comes from Neophocaena asiaeorientalis asiaeorientalis, assembly GCF_003031525.2. Taxonomy (NCBI): domain Eukaryota; kingdom Metazoa; phylum Chordata; class Mammalia; order Artiodactyla; family Phocoenidae; genus Neophocaena; species Neophocaena asiaeorientalis. The sequence continues at coordinate 1,450,029 of NW_020173042.1, forward strand.
GTTAATCACAGAGAGTCAGGGCAGGAGCGTATTAGTTTGTTGTACCCAAGCCCAGGTTTATTTTTTATTTTTTGGCTGGGTAAATAGTTATATTTTCTTTGGCACATTTTTTATATGCAGAAAAAGATATACGTTGGAGGTAGAATAAACATTTTAAAAAATATAAACTGCCAATATTTTACTTACACTTCTAAAAAGAAGACTTGGGACAGATTCATTCATCAGAAGAAAGCAAACATAGTCTGCAAATCCATTTGTTTTATGTATCTTTCTCATAGGTGGTAGCAGTTTAGTCTAAATAATGGAAAGCCATACTGACAATAAAACTCATTCCACAGAGATGAATCTCAAATATTCCGATAGACCTGCATTGAGCCCTGTAAACCTTCAGACTGTAATTCAAATTTTATCATTTTCCCCCTGACTCATAAAGGAGCAGGTTTTATCCCTATTTTCCCAAAAATATGACTAGGAAGGTGAAAATCTGCTAATGTTATAGACTTCTTAAGAAGGAATTTGGCCCTTTAGGGGTCAAATGGCTAAACGTCTGCTTTTTTATTTGTAACATGATTTTTCCACTGTTATCACTAAAAAGTAATTTATAGGTCTCTATGGACACTTACATTTCCCTCATCCACAATTTAACCAGTGCATTTATTTGAAATCAGTGTTGATTTAAAATTTTTTTAAACAATTTGGAGCAATGCCTGTGAATCATTTATCCATATGTGGTTTGTAATATGCATTCCCAATCCCTGTACATATTAAACAACAAAGTGCCATGAAGAGGTATTTGTGTCTAGGTGAAGCTTGTTGACTACTGTATTTATCACATGATCAGGGACAATGAAGTGGTTCTTAAACTGTACTCCAAAGTCTTTTTATGAGACTACTTCCTCCAGAGGATGATCTGGTAGTTTCTGGCTGTGTTCTGGAAGCACAGGAAGGGAAGACACCTGGGGATTCCACTGTCCAATTTGCAGTATCACTAGCAATCCTAGTTTCACTCTCTCAAGGGCATACACACCCTCCTTCACCACTGGCTGAATCCAACTAGGATTCCCAGTGTCAGCTTCTCTCACAGCCTTTCAGGGGAGGGCAGAGGAGAGATGCCATCTGCCGTTTGTCATCTCTCATGACAGCTTGCACCTCCAGAGTTTGAACCTTTCTGAGGTTCAGCCCTGAAGCCTGGCTCACTTCTCTTGGGTATTTCTCTCCACAGGTACTTAAGTACTTTTCCTCTTCATCATCTCTGTTTCCACATCTCATCTACTTCACTATCTTTTAAAACTTTGTTGAAATCTGTCCCCCGTTACTGCACTGCAATTTCTTTGACATTGCAAAATTTATACTTTTTATTGATCTTGTTATGTGGGTGAATTTTCAGAGACAGAGGGGTAGAGCCATGGTCAATTTATCAATCCCTGTGTGAGGATTTCTTATATGTTTGTGATTCATAGATATTTATGAGAAATTAATGAATGTTTCTGTCATCTTTCACAGAAATGTATGTACATATGACAGTCTGCATAATACTGGGGTTTACGATAGGATGAATGGGTGGAAAGAAATACGATAATGTGTGATTTCCTACATAGGCTGAGGAAAGTTAATCGTTTTTGGAAAAAAAAAGCTGTGTCTGTCAAACTTTCTCTTTTAAAGCCCTTTTCTTTACTAGTTGTGAAGCATGCATGCTTTGGATGCTTACTTGGTATCATGTTTGTAACCCAGTACTGAGAGTACAGAAGGTAGTTCTAGTGTTCAGGGAGCTTAAAGCACTTGGTAGGAGAGAAGTGAGAAACAGAATTATAACTAATATGATAGGAGCCTATAATCTAATTTATGCACTGGGAGCTCCTGAGGCACTTAGGAAAGGGACCAAGAGTTGGGGGTAAAGGAGCAATCATCCGGGAAGGTTTTCCTGAGGGAGTGGTGCTTGCATTTTTTGAAAATTTATTTTATCTATTTGAATACCAGGTGCAGACATATTTAGAATATTTTTTACGTTCTAGTGATTTTTCCTTTGTCGTTATATACTCACCTTCCTTATCCCTCATGGTGCCTTTTCCTTCATTTGTTTTAGGTTTTATCTTAAAATAGATTTTTGTCACTTCATCCTCCTCAGAAACAGTGAACATTACTGTGTGTCAGACCCTATACTTAACAATTTACATGCATTCAGTCCATAATATATGTATATTCAATTCATTCTCAAAAATGATACTGTAAGATAGATACTATTATTTTCTCTCTTTAGAGATGAGGAAAAACCTTGATGCTCAATTTTTAAGTAATTTAGTGAAATATAAATTGGGAAAACTAGGAAAAGCAAGATCAAGCTCTACCTCTTCACATATTAATACTAAAGCCAATATTATACACTGTATCAGTATTTTTGGATTATATCACTAAGGCTGGTATATTAATATCATCATAGCCACACCAGGTTTTTTAAACTTGTATTTGCCTTGCTTATATTTTTTCATTTCCTTTACTCTCAACTTTTCTTAGTTCCTGTGTTTCAGACATGCTTCTTAGACATAGTATATTGTTAGATTTTTAAAAAATCTTATGGTACAATCTGTCTTTTCAGTATGAAATTCAGTGTTTTTAAAATCGATTTTCATTATTGCTATACTTGGGTATACTTCTACCATTTCTTTTGCTTTTGGTCCAGCCTTTTCTTTGTTTCTTTCTTAAATAAATTTATTTATTTATTTTTGGCTGTTCTGGGTCTTTGTTGCTGCACACGGGCTTTCTCTAGTTGCAGCCAGTGGGGGCTACTGTTCATTGTGGTGCACGGACTTCTCATTGTGGTGGTTTCTCTTGTTGCAGAGCACGGGCTCTAGGCGCGTGGGCTTCAGTAGTTGTGGCACATGGGCTTCAGTAGTTGTGGCTCATGGGCTCTAGAGTGCAGGCTCAGTAGTTGTGGCACATAGGCTTAGTTGCTCCGCAGCATGTGGGATCTTCCCGGACCAGGGCTCGAACTCATGTCTCCTGCACTGGCAGGTGGATTCTTAACCAGTGCACCACCAGGGGAGTCCCTCTTTTTTTTTTTTCCAATAGATCTTTATTGGAGTATAATTGCTTCACAATACTGTGTTAGTTTCTGTTGTACGTCAAAGTGAATCAGCCATATGCATACATATATCCCCATATGCCCTCCCTCTCACCCTCCCTGTCCCACCCCTCTAGGTCATCACAAAGCAACGAGCTGATCTCCCTGGCTATGCTGCTGCTTCCCACTAGCTATCTGTTTTACATTCGGTAGTGCATATATGTTGATGCTACTCTCACTTAGCCCCAGTTCCCTCCCGTGACACCCTGTGTCCTCAAGTCCATTCTCTATGTCTGTGTCTTTATTCCTGCCCTGCCACCAGGTTCATCAGTACCATTTTTTCTTTTTTTTAGATTGCATATATATGCGTTAGCATACAGTATTTGCTTTTCTCTTTCTGGCTTACTTCACTCTGTATGACAGACTCTAGGTCCATCCACCTCACTACAAATAACTCAATTTCGTTTCTTTTTATGGCTGAGTAATATTCCATTATATATATGTGCCACATCTTCTTTATCCATTCATCTGTCAATGGACATTTAGATTGGTTCCATGTCCTGGCTATTGTAAATAGTGCTGCAAACAACACTGTGGTACATGTTTCTTTTTGAATTATGGTTTTCTCAAGGTATATGCCCAATAGTGGGATTTCTGGGTCGCATGGTAGCTCTAATTTTAGTTTTTTAAGGAACCTCCATACTATTTTCCATAGTGGTTGTATGAATTTGCATTCCCACCAACAGTGCAGGAGGGTTCACTTTTCACCACACCCCTTCCAGCATTTATTGTTTCTACATATTATTGTAATGGCCATTCTGACCAGTGTGAGGTGATACCTCATTGTAGTTTTGATTTGCATTTCTCTAATGATTAGTGAGTTGAGTATCTTTTCATGTGCCTCTTGGCCATCTGTATATCTTCTTTGGTGAAATGTCTATTTAGGTCTTCTGCCCATTTTTTAATTGAATTGTTTATTTTTTGATATTGAGCTCCACAAGCTGTTTGTATATTTTGGAGATTAATCCTTTGTCCATTGTTTCATTTGCAAATATTTTCTCCCATTCTAAGGGTTGTCTTTTCATCTTGTTTGTAGTTTCCTTTGCTGTGCAAAAGCTTTTAAGTTTAATTAGGTCCTGTTTGTTTATTTTTGTTTTTATTTCCATTACTGTAGGAGGTGGATCAGAAAAGATCTTGCTGTAGTTTATGTCAAAGAGTGTTTTTCCTGTGTTTTCCTCTAAGAGTTTTATAGTGTCTGGTCTTACATTTAGATCTTTAATCCATTTGGAGTATATTTTTGTGTATGGTGTTAGGGAGTGTTCTAATTTCATTCTTTTGCATGTAGCTGTCCAGTTTTCCCAGCACCACTTACTGAAGAGGGTGTCTTTTCTCCATTGAATGTTCTTGTTTCCTTTGTCGTAAATTAGGTGACCATATGTGCGTGGGTTTATCTCTGGGCTTTCTATCCTGTACCATTGATCTATATTTCTGTTTTCATGCCAGTACCATACTGTTTTCATTAGTGTAGCTTTGTAGTATAGTTTGAAGTCGGGGAGCCTGATTCCTCCAGCTCCATTTTTCTTTCTCAGGATGCTGTGGCTATTTGGGGTCTTTTGTGTTTCCATATGAATTGTAAATTTTTTTGTTCTAATTCTGTGAATAATGCCATTGGTAGTTTGAGAGGGATTGCATTGAATCTGTAGATTGCTTTGGGTATAGTCATTTTCACAATATTGATTCTTCCAATCCAAGAACATGGTATATATCTCCATCTGTTTATGTCATCTTTGATTTCTTTCATCAGTGTTTTATGGTTTTCTGAGTACAAGTCTTTTACTTCCTTAGGTAGGTTTATTCCTAGGTATTTTATTCTTTTTGTTGTGATGGTAAATGGGATTGTTTCCTTAATTTCTCTGATTTTTCATTGTTAGTATATAGGAATGCCAGAGATTTCTCTGCATTAATTTTGTGTCCTGCAATCTTACCAAATTCGTTGATTAGTTCTAGTAGTTTCTGATGGTATCTTTAGGATTTTCTATGTATATTATCATGTCATCTGCAAACAGTGACAGTTTTATGTCTTCATTTCCAATTTGTATTCCTTTTATTTCCTTTTCTTCTCTGATTGCCATGTCTAGGTCTTCCAGAACTATGTTGAATAATAGTGGCGAGAGTGGACATCCTTGTCTTGTTCCTGATCTTAGTGGAAATGCTTTCAGTTTTTCACCATTGTGTATGATGTTTGCTGTGGGTTTGTCATATATGGCCTTTATTATGTTGAGGTAGGTTCCCTCTATGCCCACTTTCTGGAGAATTTTTATTATAAATTGGTGTTGAATTTTGTCAAAGTGTTTTCTCCATCTATTGAGATGATCATATGGTTTTTATTTCTTAATTTGTTAATATGGTGTATCACATTGATTGATTTGCATATATTGAAGAATCCTTGCATCCCTGGGATAAATCCCACTTGATTATGGTGTATGATCCTTTTAATACATTGTTGGATTCTATTTGCTTGTATTTTGTTTAGGATTTTTGCATCCGTGTTCGTCAGTGATATTGGTCTATAATTTTCTTTTTTTGTGATATCTTTTTCTGGTTTTGGTGTCAGGGTGATGGTGGCTTTGTAGAATGAATTTGGGAGTGTTCCTCCCTCTGCAGTTTTTTGGAAGAGTTTGAGAAGGATTGGTGTTAGCTTTTACCTAATGTTTGATAGAATTTGCCTGTGAAGCCATCTGATTTTGAACATTTGTTTGTTGGAAGATTTTTCATCACAGTTTCAACTTCATTACTTGTGATAGGTCTATTTATATTTTCTAATACCTCCTGGTTCAGTCTTGGCGAAATGTACCTTTCCAAGTATTTGTCCATTTCTTCATGGTTGTCCATTTTATTGGTATATAGTTGTTTGTAGTAGTCTCTTATAATCCTTTGTATTTCTGCAGCATCAGGTGTGATTTCTCCTTTTTCATTTCTAATTTTATTGATTTGCATCCTCTCCCTTTTTTCTTGATGAGTCTGGCTAAGGGTTTATCAATTTTGTTTATCTTCTCAAAGAACCAGCTTTTAGTTTTATTGATCTTTGCTTTCATTTTCTTTGTTTCTATTTCATTTATTCTGCTCTGATCTTTATGATTTCTTTCCTTCTACTGGTTTTGGGTTTTCATTGTTCTTCTTTCTCTAGTTGCTTTAGGTGTAGGGTTAGATTGTTTGTTTGAGATGTTTCTTGTTTCTGGAGGTAGAATTGTATTGCTATAAACTTCCCTCTTAAAACTGCTTTTGCTGCATCCCATAGGTTTTGGATTGTCGTGTTTTCATTGTCATTTTTTTCTAGGTATTTTTTGATTTCCTCTTTGATTTCTTCAGTGATCTCTTGGTTATTTAGTAGTATACTGTTTAGCCTCCATGTATTTGTGTTTTTTACAGTTTTTTTCCTGTAACTGATTTCCAATCTCATAGTGTTGTGGTCAGAAATGATACTTAATACAATTTCAATTTTCTTAAATTTTCTGAGGCTTGATTTGTAACCCAAGATGTGATCTGTCCTGGAGAATGTTCTGTGTGCACTTGCGAAGAAACTGTATTCTGCCACTTTCAGGTGGAATGTTCTGTAAATATCGATTAAATCTATCTGGTCTATTGTGTCATTTAAAGTTTGTGTTTCCTTTTTTTATTTTCTTTGGATGATCTGTCCATTGGTGTAAATGGGGTATTAAATTCCCCTACTCTTATTGTGTTAGTGTCAATTTCCCCTTTCATGGTTGTTCGCATTCGCCTTATGTATTGAGGTGCTCCTATGTTGGGTGTATAAATATTTATAATTGTTATATCTTCTTCTTTGATTGATCCCCTTGATCATTATGTAGTGTCCTTCCTTATCTCTTGTAACAGTCTTTATTTTAAAGTCTATTTTATCTGATATGAGTATTGCTACTCCAGCTTTCTTTTGATTTCCATTTGCATGGAATATCTTTATCCATTCCTTCACTTTCAGTCTGTATGTGTCCCTAGGTCTGAAGTGGGTCTCTTCTAGACAGCATATATATGGGTCTTGTTTTGCTATCCATTCAGCCAGTCTGTGTCTTTTGCTTGGGGCATTTAGTCCATTTACATTCAAGGTTATTATCGATATGTATGTTCCTATTACCATTTTCTTAATTGTTTTGGGTTTGTTTTTGTGGGGGTATTTTCTTCTCTTGTTTCCTGCCTAGAGAAGTTCCTTGAGAATTTGTTGTAGAGCTGGTTTGGTGGTGCTGAATTCTCTTAGCTTTTGCTTGTCTGAAAAGCTTTTGCTTTCTCTGTTGAATCTGAATGAGATCCTTGCTGGGTAGAGTAATCTTGGTTGTAGGTTTTTCTGTTTCATCACTTTAAGTATATCATGCCGCACACTTCTGGCCTGCAGAGTTTCTGCTGAAAAATCAGCTGATAACCTTATGGGGATTCCTTTGTAAGTTATTTTTTGTTTTTCCATTGCTCCTTTTTATATTTCTTTTTGAATTTATGTTTTGTTAGTTTGATTAATATGTGTCTTGGTGTGTTTCTTCTAGGGTTTATCCTGTATGGGACTCTCTGTGCTTCCTGGACTTGGGTGACTATTTCCTTTCCCACGTTAGGGAAGTTTTCCACTATAATCTCTTCAAATATTTTCTCAGACCCTTTCTTTTTCTCTTCTTCTGGGACCCCGATAATTCGAATGTTGGTGCGTTTAGTGTTGTCCCAGAGGTCTCAGACTGTCTTCAATTGTACTTGGGTATAGCTGTGTCTTGTTGATGAGATGAGGACCTCTGGTAGACCACACTCCAATGACTGTTCCCTGGGGTCTGAGGTTTTCTGTTAGTCCAGTGGTTTGGACTCAGAGTTCCCACTGCAGGAGGTATGGCCCAATCCCTGGCGGTTCGCTTGAGGGCTCCTCCCATTTCCTTGGGCATCGGGGTCCCCACCAGCGTCCGGCAGGCACCCTAGTTGTGGGGAGACACGAACTCTGCGTCTTCCCACACCGCCATCTTGACTCCAGCCCTGGTCCTGCTTTTTCTTTCTTCCTTTTATACCTTCATTTTTTCATTCCTTTGGCTCCATCAAATATTTTTTTAAAAAATATATCTCCCCCACTAGTAAATTTCCGATTTTAGGGATTATCTCTATAATTTTTAAATGAATATTTATAAAAGTCAAAAGTAACTTAACATCTTGATCTTTGTCCCGAACTATGAAAGAAACTTGGTGTTTCTTGGGCTGCCATAATAGGATACCACAGACTGGGTGGCTTAAGCAACAGAAATTTATTTTCTCATGGTTCTGGAGGCTGGAAGTCAAAGATCAACATGCCAAGGTTGGTTTCTAGTGAGGACTCTCTTCAGAACTTGTAGGTGGCTGACTTATCACCACACCTTCACATGACCTTTCCTTTGGGCACATAGGGAGAGAGAGCGATCTCTGGGTCTCTCCCTCTTCTTATAAGGACACCAGTCCTATGGGATTGGGGCTTGCCCTCATGACCTCATTTAACCTTAATTACCACCTAAAGGCCCCATCTCCAGACAGTCACATTGGAGGTTGGGGCTTTAACATATGAATTTTGAGGGGGATAAAAATACAGTCCATGACACTTGGCGTAACATAACTGTGCTCATCCTCTACCATCCTGTATCCTACTTTTGTCCTGCAATTTTGTTCTACCTCTTTTTTAACTTCAATATTATCATTTTTATAAATTTATTTTTATGTAGTCACTGTATTTTTAGGTTTTCCCGTGTTTGTCAGTTTTTTCTCTTACTGTGCCTGCCTGTGTTTCTCCTCTCTCTGGACTTATTTCCTTTCCATTTGACACACATTCTCTACTTTTAATGGTTTCTAATCAGGGTCTGTTGGTAACCTGCTTCAATTTTTGTTTTTCTGAAAGTATCTTAATTTCACCTTCTTTCTTTTGATAGTTTAGCTTGATGTACAATTCTAGATTGGAATTTTATTTTCTTTCAGCACTTTCAATGTATTATTCTATTCCATTCTACCTTTTGTTTCCCCTTGTTAAGAAGTTTCCTTTCTGCTTTAATATTGTTTCTTAGGAGTAATCTCTCTTCTCTCTTGCTTATTTTTATGCTCCTTGGCGACTTGCTCTTACACCATTGTGTGTAAGATTGATTTTTTAAAAAAAATCTTGTTTGGAAATTATTGTCCTCCCTGAATCTAAATTTTTAGTCAGTTCTGGAAAACTCTTAGACATTCTATCTTTCAATTCCTTCTCCATAATTCTCTCTTTTCTCTCCTTCTGAAATGTTAATTAAATATATGTTAGACCTCATTTCATCCTCCACATGTTAATATTTGTATTTAATATTTTTAATCACTTTTTCTCCTAGACTACTAGACGTCCAATCTATCTTTCAATTCACAAGTACATTCTATAGCTTTGTCTCATCTGCTTAACACAACTAATGAGTTTCTAATTTCAATAATATATTTTTTTTCTTGGAGAATCTATTTGGTTATTTATCAAATCTGACTGGTTCTTTTTAATATTAGCTCATTCCTTTCTTATATGTTTTGTTCCACCTTTTATTTCTTTAAATAATTTTTGAATGTTTTACCATATTCTCAATGTTAAAATTTACCTGAAATCTATAGGAGCCAAATTTTTATGTGTGATGTTTCTGCTGAATCTTGTTCATTATACTTGTTTTCTTATGTTTTGCATCTTTAAATTATGAGTTTAAATTTCTCTCGCTTTTATCTTCAGGAATCTTGTAATTCCAGAGTCAATCCAGAGAGGATTTATGCCTCGTTCAAAAGATAGCAATTTAGAACTACTTCCTGTATTTTAATTTCTTGGCTTGGGGGTTATACCCTATTAGCCAGAGTAAATTTGAAAGCCATAATTTTGTTGAGCAAGCCTGTGGCTTATGAATTCTCAGAAAGTAATTTCTTTTTCATTTTCTTTCTATAGGCTAGTAAAACAGAGACAAGTTTCCTTGTCACCTCTCTTTGCTGACTAGTGAATTTTTCTCCAGTATCTGCTTCAACTGCAACTTTAGCATTTTTAGGCTTTATGTGCTAGTGTGGGGGCATGGACAAGGAGGGGTGTTCCTATTCCTTGCACAAGTCCAACACTTGATTTCTAATTCTGCTTGGCCTTTAAAATCCAAACTTCTGCATTACAAAGATTAGCAAATACCCTCTGAATACTAACCTAACAGCCCAGTATCATCAGGTACCCTGTAGTTTAGAGTTTTCCCTTTCTTTCTTTCTTTCTTTATTTTTTTTTTTGCGGTACACGGGCCTCTCACTGTTGTGGCCTCTCCCATTGCGGAGCACAGGCTCCGGGTGCGCAGGCTCAGCGGCCATGGCCCACGGGCCCAGCCGCTCTGCGGCATGTGGGATCTTCACGGACCCGGGCAGGAACCCGCGTCCCCTGCATCGGCAGGCGGACTCTCAACCACTGCACCACCAGGGAAGCCCTCTTTCTTTCTTTCTTTCACCCCCCTGAAAGTTTCTCCTACCTTATTGGATACATAGAGATATAATTTAAAGGATGTGTGTTACATTTTATCTAGCATTTCTATGTGTTTTGAACTGAAAAAGTAAGTTTCAGGCTCCTCACTTTGCTGTATCATAGGAAATGGAATTATCTAGAGATTTATTTATTTGTATCTCTTTTCTAAATACTCTACAGTATGTTATTCTTGAATGTTAAATGTTGTTAAATAAATTCTCATAGCAGAGAATTTGTGTTATGTTAAAAAATTGAGATGTGGTAGAAGTTTTACAAATGTATTTATATGCAACAAGTCTTTTTTTAGTAACTCAGAATAGACAGTGTCGGCATTTTGGGGAAAATTATTATTATTATTATTTTTTTTTGTGGTACGCGGGCCTCTCACTGTTGTGGCGTCTCCCGTTGCGGAGCACAGGCTCCGGACGCGCAGGCTCAGTGGCCATGGCTCACGGGCCCAACCACTCCGCTGCATGTGGGATCTTCCCAGACAGGGGCACGAACCCGTGCCCCCTGCATCAGCAGGCAGACTCTCAGCCACTGCACCACCAGGGAAGCCCGCAAATTATTATTTTTGGAGAGTACTGAGTTAGTGAAATTTGAAGCATTCTAAAAAGTATTGGGTTGGCCAAAAATTGCCTTTGGTTTGTAAGTAAAAATAAAAGACTTATTTTCACCAAGAACTTTATTGAGCAACATATTCACCCTTTTGTTCCACTACCTTCTGCCATTTTTCAGGTAATTTCATAATTCCATCTTCCCAAAACTTTTTATCTTTTTGAGCAAAGAACTGTTCCAGGTGCCTTTTACAGTCTTCCAGAGAATTGAAACTTTTTCCATTAAGAGAATTTTGTAAAGACCTAAATAAATGGAAACCCGAAGGTGCAATGTCTGGTGAGTATGGTGGATGAATCAGAACTTTCCAGCCCAGCTGTAGCAGTTTTGCCTTGTCATCAAAGAAACATGTGGTCTTGTGTTATCCTGATAGAAGATTATGCATTTTCTGTTGACTAATTCTGGATGCTTTTCATCGAGTGCTGCTTTCAGTTGGTCTGCTTGGGAGCAGTACGTGTTGGAATTAATCGTTTCATTTTCTGGAAGGAGCTCATAATAGTGGACTCCCTTCCAATCCCAACATATACATAACATCACCTTCTTTGGATGAAGACCGGCTTTTGGTGTGGCGGTGGTGGTTCATTTAACTTGCCCCACGATCTCTTCTGTTCCACATTATTGTACAGTATCCGCTTTTCATCGCCCATCACAATTTGTTTTAAAAACGGAAAGTTTTCATTACGTTCCAGTAGAGAATTGCCTGTGGAAATATGGTCAAGAGGGTTTTTTTCACTTAACTTATGTGGAACCCAAACATCAAAGTGATTCACGTAACCAAGCTGGTGCAAATGATTTTCAAAGCTTGATTTGGATATTTTGAGTATGTCAGCTGTCTCCCATGTGGTATAACATTGATAGTTCTTAGTTAATGTCTCGATTTGATCACTGTCAGCTTCATCTGGTTTACCCAATTGTGGAGCATTGTCCAGTGAGAAATCTCCAGCACAAAACTTCGCAAACCACTTTTGACACGTGCAATCAGTCACAGCACCTTCTCCATACACTGCACAAAACTTTTTGTGCATTTCGGTTGCACTTTTACTTTTCTTAAAATAAAGCATAATGTACTGAAAATCTTGCCTTTTTTCTTCCATCTTCAATATTAAAATGACTATGCAAAAATTCACCAATTTTGATAAGTCTTTTTTTAAATGCACGCCGATACGATAGCTGTCACATACAATCTAACAAAATTGTTTTGAATGAAGTTAAAACTAAGTGCTACAAGAGCCAACTTACGGAAAAAAACAAACAAACGTTTTTGCCAACCCAATATTTTACCTTCAAACTCTAACATCAGACTTCATTGATGAACATGGAAACATTATCACAACTGAAGAAAAGCGCCATCATTGTACAGAGTGTAGAACATTGAAGTCTCAAAAGATCACATCAAGGGTAATAACATCATCAGCAGCAACAATAATTGTAACACCAAGTAGAAGGGAAGGAGGCGGAAAAAGGATAGGTCATGGACTCCTATTTTGGGCCAAGCACCCTTCTAAGCACCAGACCAACACAGGTTGAAAATTTCTTGCCTATTCAGTTTCAAAGCAACACAGTTTGGCTTTGTATTGATTTGAAGTTAATTTGCAGAATATCAAATATAGTCATATTTAGAAGCATTCCAAAGCCAGGTAGAAATTGCCTTGATTTCCTAGTATTTTGGATTATAGATATTATTGTAATGCAGATAATTGTGATTCTAGTTTACATGCACATTTTCCTTTTTCACATGTAAAAATACTAATAAAGAAAGGCAGAGTCCTCCCCCTCAAAATATTAGAAAATACATAGGCTTTTAAAATGGGACTATTTATAGGAGTGATGAGAAACTAATTTCTAATTTTCTTTACAGTATAAAACAAATCTCTCAAATATCAAAATACTTTTAAAAGTGAGAAATTACCATGTTATTTAATCAAAGCCATGCATTTAACAGGCTCCTAATGATAATAATTACCATTATTGAGCACCTACTGAGCGCCAGTCACTGTGCTAGGTGCTTTTCTTACAGTATTTTATTTAATGTTTACAAAAACCACATGAATTGGGTATTATTAATCCTGTTCTTCAACTGAAGAAACTGAAGTTAAGACCGGACAGGGGGAGGTAGGGGAAAGGGGAAGATGTTGGTCAAAGGATGCAAATACACAGTTATGTAGGATTGTAAGTCTAGAGAGAGATCTAATGTACAGCATGGTGTTAATCATATTATAGTTAATCATATTGTATTGTGGAAATTTGCTAAGAGAACAGATTTCAGGTCCTATCACCACACAACAAAAATTGGTAACTCTCTGAGGAGATGGATGTGTTAATTAGCTTGACAGTAATAATCATTTCACTATTTAGATATATATTAAAACATAATGTTGTACACCCTAAATATATACAATTTAATTTAAAAAATACATTAAACAAAAGCCAAGTGACCTAGTCAAGGCATAACTATGTAACTAATATATGCAGGACTGGGATTCCAGCCAGTTCTGCTGTTCTGCAGCCCATACTCCTGACCACTAAGATTGTATTTTACAAAATATTGTATTATTCCACAGTAATCAACAAACAGTTTATACAGAAGGATCAAGAAGACAATATTATTTTGTGAATGTATGAATGTACTTGTCTGTTTTATGTGTTACATACACTAAAGAGAATGGTCATAAAGAATCAAAGTTATCAAATGTAAAAGTCTTTTATTTTGCATTTTGCACTCTCTCTCTATACGAATACACAACTAAGTTTTCCGAAATTCACTTAACATTTAAAAAAAGACATAAAAGAGTTAAATTATTCCGTTTGGTAATTCTGCTCTTCTTTTTATGGTGACCCTGGGGCAACAATGGCTTTTAAAATCATATTGTACAATTTGATCTGCAAATTGCTAACTATCCCAATTTTTCAAGATATGTAGTCTGCTTCTCTGATTTCCTTTTATCTTTCTATGTTCTTGTAATTTTCTTCATGATTATTAAAAGACATTCATAGAAATATGTCTAGTATCTTCTAAATTTAAGCTAATTTTGGTATAAATACACTTTACTTATCTTATGAGTATTGTATGAGGATAGGAGGGGAGATTCACAAATACTTTTATTTGAAAATTTTTGACCTTGCTAAGGCAATAAAGTTTTGATAAACAGTGTTTTTAAACAATATATTGATACTAATGTTTATATATTTTTAAATATTCTAAAATATACATATTTTACACTGTAAAGCAATATACTCCAATAAAGAAATTAAAAATATATATACATATTTTAAATTAATCTAGCTTCCTAAGTGGTCCACTAAATTATATTAAATTAATTTTAATTAAATAAAGTTAAACTGATAAATACTGTTTTTAAAAAGAAATAAAATTTTGTTTTCATAATGTAAGAACCCATGTTTCGTATATCACTATAAATATATTTTGCATTTGGAAAACTAGAACATTAGAGGGAAAGAAAAACCTTGGAAAATTTTAAAAAATACTATTAATTCATTTTATCAAATAAATAAAAGACTCCTGATCACGTTGTAACATGATCAGATTAATATTTTTAATACGGATCACTTAGGCTTCATGCTGGAGATGGATTGGAAGTGGGTGGTGGAGAAGGTGTGATAGTCTGATCTCAGATGGTCATGAAGAGACTGAGGATTATTTAAAAGATGGAACTGACATGATGTGATTGTGCATTAATATGTGCAATATTTTAGATGAGGAAATTGAAGTTGACTTTTTGAGTGACTGCTGGTATAGGGACAATGACAGAATACCACCTGGGATCAAGAACAATATATCTTGAGTTTTGAACATGTGTTAAATATTAGAATGGGGAAGTCCAAGAACCTCTGGATACATTAGTCCTCAGCTCAGAAGAAAGACCTGTGATGGAGATATCATTGGAGACCTACTCATATAGTTGGTAGTTCAAGCAATGGGTTTGGGTAATGCTATTATTGTGGAGAGACTACCAAGAAAACCGACATGGCCCAGGACAAACTTTGATGAACTCCTACATTTATACACCAGGTAGGAAGCAAGCAATCAGTAAATGAAATTGAAAAGATATTGCTAGAAAAGTATAAAGAAAACCTGGGACAATATAATATTCTGTTAGCCAAGGAAAGAGATAAAATATTCAAGGAGTGAGACTGGTCTTCTCAAACTCTTCCATTACTTGCATTTTACTTACTCATTTGGATAGGCAGTAACATTTTTAGTACAATTATGTTCAGAGACCTGTCTTCCTAATGAGATTTTAACATTCTTAAGGATAAAAATAACATAGTTTTGGATCTCTGATAAATACAAAAACAATTGAAATAATATAAACCATTTGAAATAATAGAATGGTGATGATGTTGATTTCTGGATCTCTTTGGTGTATACTCTGGGCATTTTCTAGGCACTTACTTTGTAGTTATAGTCTTACTAATTCTTTACAGCGACCTCCTGTGCTTATACATTTCATCAGTTTTATAAAATATTGTTTTATAAACTATTGTAAGTTTTCCTATTTTATACATAAAGAAATAAGAAACAGAGCATTTAATTAATTTCCCCAGGGGGAAAAAATTGATAGAGACAAAATTCTTAATATTATATCTACTACTCATTTATTATAAATAAACAGTAGATAAACATAAATGACATCCTAAATTTGAAAAAGCCAACAGATTATATTAAATAATTTACAAAATTAAAATTAACTCATAAAAATCACCTCCAAAGATGTTAGTTAGCCTTTCATTAGTAGACCACTGTTTGATAATGGAATGTTAGGAGCACTGTGCTTTCTGCTCTCCCACATGTTGTGTGCTTTTTAAACAATGCAATTTGTTATCCACACCCACTTTTCCAGTTTCCCATTGATCTAAATGGTAAACCCAAGTCAAGCCCTAAGTCTTCATGTAATTTGGATTCTGTGATCTTTAATATTGTTAATCATTCCTTCACTTCCTTAATATCACTCCTTGGTTTTTCTTCTACCTCTTTCTCAGTTTTATTCACTAGTTTATTTTCCTGCTTCTACCACTGATATGTAAATTATTTCTAGAGTTCCAGCCTTGAAGTTCTTTGCTTAGCGCACTGTACAATTTCTTTATATGATCTCCTCCACCTCCATAGCACAGTGACTGAAAAACGTCCTCAAATTCTGATCCCTCTCCTGATGTCCAGATATTAATATTAATGTATGGATTGAATATTTTACCTTAGATATCCCAGTGGTACTTCAGACTTGAAAAGGCTAGCTTTGAACTCATCAGAACCACCCACCATCCTTTCTCCTCTCCTTTCATTCCACTCCTTAAAGACGTGATGCTTTTCCTGCATCTTCTTTTTCGTAGAGGCAAAAGCATCCATGTAGTTGCTCACCCAGAAATCTGAGTCATTCTAATCGTCTCTCTCTCTGTACAGTACTCATATCCAGTAGATCAGCCAGTTCTGTCGTATCTTCCTATGAAATATTTTTCATCCATTCCCTCTACATCAGCTTTATTGACATAGTTTAGATAAGAATTTGTAATTTATCCAATGACTCTTTTGTAAAACAATCCTTATCTCCTGTTTTCCTTCTACCAGCTTATTCCTATCTCTACCAGAGAGAAAATAACATAATACAAATTGATTAAGTTATTTCCTTGCTCAAAATTCTTCAGTGGCTTTTTGTTCATCCAGTAGACAATGTTTGAGCCCCTACTATGTAAGAGATCTAGGAGTCAAAGTCTCATGGAGGGTACATTCCAGTAAAAGGAGAAAAAACAGTAAACGAAAATATATAATGTGGTGATAAGAGTTATGAAAAATGAATCAGATAAGGGGGATAGAGCATCAAGGGGGTGGGGGAATGTTATTTAACTCGTGATCAGAGAAGGCCTCTCTGATAAGGTAACTGAAACAGAGTCCTGAAGGAAGTGAAGATGCAAGATATCACCTCATTCCAGGGTAAAAATGCAAACATATTCATTCACTTGATCATTCACCTAACAAATACAGAGGGGTCAATAAAGCCCGAAAAATGGAGATTATATTATGTTATAAAGGAGAGCTTCAATCTGTTGAAAAATAATTTATTTCCAAACTTTATAATAGACACTTTGTATCTTGAACATCTCCCTTATATCCTATGGATTGTTTTAATGTAAATAGATTGGTAAATTTTATGCTATGTGTGTTTTTCTCAACAAATATGTTTTTTTTTAATTAATAGAGAAATAAGACAATACAGTTGCTGTTATGAAACTATTATACTAAAGGGGAGAAAAGCACATTCAGAAACACACACACGTGTAAGTAAATAAACCAATCCAGATAATTATAAATTGTGACAAATTCTATGACAAGAAATAAGTAGCTGAGGAACTGGAATGAGAAAATGGATAGAATAATTTTAAGTAGAGTGGTCTTGGAAGGCCCCCTCTCAGAAGGTGATATTTGAGCTGACCTGAATCATAAGTCAGCCATGAAAACTGCAAGTGGGAAGAAAATTCCAGGCAGAAAAGTCTTGGTTTTCCTAAAGCACAGGCAAGAGAATGGGGGTGGCTGAAGCATAGTGAGCAAGAATAGGCACTTTTTTTTAACTGAAATATAGTTGTGTCAGTTTCAGTTGTACATCAAAGTGATTCAGATTTTTTTGAGTGGGGTAGGAATAGACATCTTAAAGCATTTAATTTGGGAGCTAGTAGTCACCCCAAAATACAACAGAACTTTTTTTTTCTTTTTTTTTTTTTTTTGCGGTACATGGGCCTCTCACTGTTGTGGCCTCTCCCATTGCGGAGCACAGGCTCCGGACGCGCAGGCTCAGCGGCCATGGCTCACGGGCCCAGCCGCTCTGCGGCATGTGGGATCTTCCCAGACTGGGGCACGAACCCGTGTCCCCTGCATCGGCAGGGGGACTCTTCAACCACTGCACCACCAGGGAAGCCCAGGAGTCCGTTTTTTTTGTTTTGTTTTGCTTTTTTATAAATTTATTTATTTTATTTTTATTCATTTCTGGCTGCATTGGGTCTCCGTTGAGGTGCGTGGGCTTCTCATTGCGGTGGCTTCTCATGTTGCGGAGCACGGACTCTAGGTGCGCAGGCTTCAGTAGTTGTGGCACACGGGCTCAGTAGTTGTGGCACACGGGCTCAGTAGTTGTAGCTCGCAGGCTTAGTTGCTCCGCGGCATGTGGGATCTTCCTGGACCAGGGCACGAACCGTGTCCCCTGCATCGGCAGGGGGGCTCTCAACCACTGCGCCCCCAGGGAAGCCCATAACAGAACCATTTTTAAATGTGACATTTATTTGAAGCATAAAGTATATACTGAGGGAAAATAATCTTTTATAGAATTTTCTTATACTTACTTAATGGTTTAACTAATATTGTTTTAATTTTTAAATCTTGGAAGGGGATTTGAGTGTTTGCATGTGTCCTAATATTTTTAGGGTTTAGGAACTCCCTAGATCTAAAAATCTGACTAAGAGGGATATGAATTGAAATTGGAATGTGGGCAGGATTCAGAATATTCAGTCTTTTAAGGCCACAAAAGTCACCCTCGCCTGGTAACATAGAACATAAAATGAGGATCAAGTGTCAAATCCCACCGGGAGGTCTAGCTAAAGGGTAAAAGATGTCCTTTGGTTACCTGAAAATGATCACTGAAATTAGGAAGAGCAATTTAATTGACAATTCATGGGTACTGAATGCAGATTAAAGTGGAATAGAGTGGGACATGGGGAAATGGAGACAGGATAATTTCCTTTTATTGGGAAATAATTTAATCCAAAATAAGGTTCTCGAATGGCATTATGTTTAGCGTCGAGCACCATCTCATGTCAAATGGATCATAATCTTTTTAAAATTAGTTTTTATTCTCAATTTAAAATGTGAAAAAAAAAGTTTGCAACAGTTCAAAAGCCACCAGTATAACTTTCACTCAGAGAACTCATTCAGGTTTTGTCAATTGTCCAGTAACGTCTTTTACAGTAAAAGACCCAGTCTGGGATCACATGTTACACCCTGTTTTCCTGCCTCTCCAATCTCTGCTGATTGAGATCAGAGTCTCAGCTGTTTGTTGGGTTTCACAACCTTATCATTCCTGAAGATCCTCTCAGTTTGAGTCTGTCTGATGTTCTCTCATGGTTGGACCTAGGATATGTGTCTTGGGCAGGAGTACCACCAGGAGTCATTGCATTCTTCTCATTGCAACTTATCAGGTGTCCCACAGTGTCAGTAGGTCCCGTTACTGGTGGTGATAACTTTGATCATTTGATTACAAAGATGTCTGCCAGGTTTCTTTGCTGTAAAATGACTACTTTCCCCTTTGAAATTAGTGAATATATTCATAGGGAGACACTTTGAGACTGTTCATCATCCGAATTTCACCCACTCACTTGAGCATCAGTTAATATTTCTTGCCTGGATTAATTACTACTATGATGGTTGCCAGATTGTACCTTTCTAATTCCAACATGCTTTTTACATTTGTTAGTTATCACAGGAAGATACTTCTATTCTCCTGTTTATTCATTTTTATGCAGGTGGACTCATGGATTCCTGTTATTTGATGAAATATATCTATAAATTATTTCCTTTTGCTCTTACTTCCCTCCTCCCTCCCTCACTCCCTCCCTCCCTTCCTTCCTTCCTTTCTTTTGATACTCAGAATATCTTTCTGATGCTCAAATTATTTATTCTGTTTTAAAATTGTCCAGATAGGAGCAGTAGGAGCCCTCTTAAGACTGGCCCCTATATCATTCTGACATGACACCATCGTTCCTTGAGCACTTATTTACTTTCCTGGGCAGCAAAATGTTCCAGGCTCATATTGTGCTTTCTGTGACCCAGCTCTAGGATCAGCCTTTCTCCAAAGAGTCCTGTTTTTATTCAGTAGGGAAACTAAGATCTGAACTGTAAAGGGACTCATTTCTTCTGGGTATAATCCTTCTCTGGACCATCTTCAGTGGATGGTAGGAACCACCTGTATATTGAGTATATACACAATTCCATCTAGATTTATTTCTATATCTATCTCTATATACTGAAAACCACAAGTGCACACTTACAGATTAAATTCCAATCCAAACCCATAGGATCCACTCAAGATCTCCCTCTTTTCATTTGCACCCTTCTTTCCTGACAATGTGAACCTGGCTCCCACTATCGTCAATCTATTTATTTATTTGCTCAATCAACCTGTATTGTAGTCAGTCTCCGAGCAGTGCCAGATGGGCATGTGCTTGGCTGTCCTTACTGCAGGCACCAAGCACCGCTGGGCTCACTCCTGGCTCCCTCTAACACACTGCTTGCTTGGGCCCAACCCCACCAGGGTGAATTCTTTAGGAAGATTTGGTAAACAGTAGAGATTAGTAGACACTTTGCACAATATTCCAAGGTTATTTTGAAAGGAAAAGCCTAAATGGTTTTTAGCATCTTTACAGCATTCTACCAGCCTTTCTAGCCTCCTGAACTTCCCAACTTTAAAATAAGTATAAATAGAGACATCTTGTATGCATGTAGTTTTAGACATGTAAAATATGCAGCCCTGTTGCCTGTTGTTTGCTTTTCTTGTCCCATCAAGTTACATTATAATTTACAACAGCTTAGATTGGCATTTTAATGTCAAGACAAATACCAGCATGCTTTTCACTAATGTATATCTGAGTTAAAATTTTAAAACCTTGAAAACACATGTGTTTCTTTTGTCAACAAGAATAACTAAATGCTGAAAGGACTTCAAATCAGGATAAAGTTTTTATATGCCAAGTCTTGAAATGGAAATCTCAAACATGCCAGTAAGGTAACATAATGACCCAGTTCACTGATAGATGCAATTGAGAATGACACAATTACAATTCACTGTGGGTATTACAACATATCGTCAGATCAGCAGTAACTACAACCCATGTATAGACATTGTATTTTTTATTTCAAATTCATAGATATAATAAATTTAAAGGTCTAAGCCAAAACAAGTAAAAGTTTACTTTTTTCCTGTTTTTAATTTTTATAATAACTTGGCAAATTTTAGTTGAGTTTAACCCTCTATCCATTTTATATCTATTCATTTCTGATCCTCAAAATCCCAGCTGCAAATTTTTTTCTCCAAACAGTCCTGCTGTTAATCTACTAAGTAGGTTAAATCCTAAGCTTTAGTCACTGAAAGTATCACAGACACTATTACACTAAGATTTTTTACTGAAATTATATTTGTACATACAGGGAACAATAACAGAAATAAATAATAATATGCTGTCCTCCATTTCAAGCGTAGGAGGGTGTTAGAGCACCCAGAATTTCAGTACCAGAGACAACATCTTTAACCCACTGCTAACTCTAAGGGAGTGGTCAGCATTCTACTAGTACAGTTCTCTTAAAAATATGTAGGCTTCCTATGAATGCTGTTCAGCTTTACTTCATTAAACAAAAGCCATATCCACACTTTCATAAAGATAAGCTCTTTTTCACATTGGGCTTCCGCTGACATGCTGAGGGGAAAATGTCCATAAGATTATTAGAACCATTATTGTTTAACTCAGAGGCTCTGTAAGACATACCAGTAAGCTGGCTAGAAGTTAATTTGTCTGAATGAATGGTTCTTGGAGGCACCATCTAAGATATTTCTGAGGTCTTAATATGGATTTTATAGCCACACCTCATTATCATCTTTAGATCATGTTTTCCTGGTAGTAGAAATTTGCCATGAAGTGATTTCTTAATTTTTTTGCGTTCAACATCTGGAGAGACTGAAATTAAGAAAATATTTTATTTTCAAATCCATCAAGACCTAGCTTCCTTATATTTAACAGTTTGTCTTTAGTTTTTCTCTCTTCTTTTTCCCTTTTACTATAAACAAAGAGAAGACGCCAGAGTACTCTGTGTGGAAATGTCCTTAGCTAGGTTATGCAGTTCATTAAGTACAGTGTTTTCCTTTCCTCATTATCACAGTTTTGCTAAACTTTCCACTGCAACATAGCAGTGATCCAGTTTTCTTCCATTTCCAGTAATATTGCTTCCTCACCTTCCTTTCAGTCATTACTGACAACCTCTTCATGAGCCATGAGGCTCAATGGCTACATTGTAATGGACATGTAGTAGTTTGTACTATAATTATCTTCTCCTAGAATGTATCCCATGTAGAAAATGAAAGGAGTTGACAATTTCAAACTCCAGAATTCATCAGGGCCAAACAACATTGTTATGAGTGACTGATGAAGTCTTGTTTTATGAACTTAACTATACCCATTTGATAGTGATCTGTGTGTTATGCAGCTGCCTTGCTTCTGAGAAGGTCTTGTTCTCACAACAGATCTACCCATTTTGGAATACTTCAAAGCAAGTGTGGATATTTAGAGACTCCCAAGTATTCAAAAAACAGAATCATATGATTGTCTTGTTAAGAATAGTCAATAAAGTTACAGCTGGATGTTTTCTCTTTGCTAAGTTTAGACATTAAATTCCATTCAATTTTATCTTGATTAGACAGAGTGAAAATCATATGTATGCATATAGCTAGTCTAAATAGACCACTTAGCTAAGATCAGCAGTTTTCTGAGAGGATTAAGTCAATGCAAATGAAAAAAAAAAAAAAAACAAGCCATATGTTTGACATTGAAATAGAGCCTTATTTATTTTTAAGCCAAGAAATTAAGTATAATCATATTTTTACATATTACTATGTTGATGGAAAATGAACAAGCCATATGTTTGACATTGAAATAGAGCCTTATTTATTTTTAAGCCAAGAAATTAAGTATAATCATATTTTTACATATTACTATGTTGATGGAAAATGATTGTATACACTTCTGTGATTAATCCTTAAAGAGGATTCAATTGATAATTATTAGATTTTAATTATTGTAACCCATTAATAAAGGGAGAAGGAGATTTCTGTTGTTCTAAACTACTATTACTAGTCAAACAGAATAGGATATTAAAAAAAAATCACTTAATGGGGACTTCCCTGGTGGTCCAGTGGGTAGGACTCTGTACTCGGTGGTCCAGTGGGTAGGACTCCGCGCTCCCAATGCAGGGGGCCCGAGTTCGATCCCTGGTGGGGAAACTAGATCCCGTATGCATGCTACAACTAAGAGTTCGCATGCCACAACTAAGAAGCCCACATGCTGCAAGCTGAGATCCTGCATGCCACAACTAAGACCTGGCACAGCGAAAATAAATAAACAAATAAAATAAAATAAATAAATATTTAAAATAAAATTAAAAATCACTTAATGGTCATTTTTTGGACAATGTTTTTATTGAAAATTCCCTTTTATCCAATTAATGGCACATCCTGATACCAACCCATTTTGTATAAATTGTGTTTTTCCTCTAGATATAATATTAGATTGAAAAGAATGTGTGAATAACTTACGATTTTTAAGCAAACAAATTACTACAGTTTAAATTTGCTCTGATAGGTGAAGTTCATTTGGGGGACTTTGTGGAGATATTTAATGTGATCAAGAAATTTTATTCCATATGGCCTACAGATTTTCTATGCATAATATGAATTATGACTTTTTCTATTGAGAGGCATAAAGGCAATTTATTTGTGGTGCTATTTTAAAGTTACTTTGCAATAAAATTTTTAAAATTTTCTGATCTCAACCTTAGTATATGTATATCCTACTCTGTTATAGAACCAGTAGTTGCTAACCCTAATAGAAACTTTCTTTTTTTGTTTTGTTATTCATTCTTTTAAGCTTTTAGTTTCACTTCTTATCACTTATGCTACCTATACCATGTTAGGTACCTTATATGAGATGAATATTCAGAGCAATGTGGCTGACCCTTATGCCTAAATTTATCTGTTTATGTTTCTTTGGGTTTTATAAATTGGGAAATCATTTGTAATGCAAATGTCTCTTTGGATTGAATTAGATATTAATCTATAAAAGAAACCCACCTTACTTGATAATAGTAAGTTTAGCTTCTTGACATCTGAATAACAGACCTCTGAGGAATTAAGAAAATAACAGTAAATATTAAAGACATAAAAGGAAGGAGCTTGGATAGTTGGGAAAGGTCTAAAATTTTACATCCTGATCTCTGAAGACAGGGTCAGATGAAGAAGTATAGCCGTGAGCAGATGGACAGAGATGTGACACAGTGAAAAAGAAGATGTCAAAAGAGAAAATATGAAGGATGCTTCATAGACATAGACCAGAGACAAACATTTGCCTAGGTTCAACCCTTAACAGCTTCCCCTGAAATAATACCGTTTTCTCAAAAGACTTCATTCTTCCACACTGAGTACAACAACAGCAAGGATCAGTGAAACACAGTAGTTGGATATGATGGCTGTGGTCAGGGAAAACACCCGGAGGAATTTTAGTGAAGCATGCTGGACACAGAATTCAACATTCCCATTTTTTCTCTCTCACAGGTTATCTGAACCAGATGAATAACTCAAGTCACTCTGTCCTTCAGCCTTCATTCCAAGGATGCATGCAGCTCATTCAAGTGGATGATCAACTTGTAAATTTATACGAAGTGGCACAAAGGAGGCCAGGAAGTTTTGCGAATGTCAGCGTCGATATGTGTGCCATCATAGACAGGTAAACGGTCTTTCATCCGTCCTCGAATTGTTCAGATTTTCAGAATTCATGTTTTTGTTGTAGGACAAGTGAAACACCCGAACACACAACCCTGTAAGGGGTAAGGAGACAGGAGCCATTTGCCGTGCCTGTGGCTTTTGTTTGTGATGTTAGCAGTGATGTTTATATCAGGACATGGTTATATATGACAGAACAATATGTGATGTCACATTAACCCATTCAGCCTCCTTGGTGAATGTGAGCATTATGCATGTGGTTTTGCAAGCAACAGCTGGAAAAGGAACTTAGTTTATTTTTAGTTTTGCTTCTGATGCCCACAGCAGAAATGTCCCTCTTCTTCTTGTCTTGGTCATGACTCATCCTCAGTATATGGTTCCCTCTAAAGGCCCCTCTTGAAGGAAAAAAAACATTAAAATGTGTTGGCAGGCAGTGTGGGGATTTACTGAAGTAGAATATTTAATGTAGTTGAGTCTGCTTACAAAACAGACATACTGAAATATTATTACAAGATCTCATCTTTGTCAGTTTTTGCAAATCTGGGGAGAAACTTTTTGTAAAAACTTAGTTGACCTCTCACATGGTGGAAAGATACAACCTTTATATGAAATATTATGACAGCATTACATATACTACCTTAACATACTTCTAAAAAGTGCCTTTCGTTCCAACATGAAAAAATTTCATTTTGAGATGTTTTGCCCACAAACTACATCTAATTTTGAGTTGAATTTAACCCAGTGAATTTAGGTGATATTCTGTCCTATTTTCAAATCTTTTATGAGAGGGCTATGTTATTCTGAAAAGAATTTTATTAATTTTATATTTTGAAGATAAAAGTTCTAGAAGTCTCAGCCAGCCCCCAGTAAAGTACAGACCTTAAGTCTCTAATAATCTTTGTTCATTTAAGAGGGGATCCTTGGGGAAGTCATCCAAAGACATATAATAAATCTTAAAAATATACAAAAATCATCCATTATGAAATAAGCTTGCTTCCATATAATCTTAATAAAGTAGTATTCACATGAATGGTAAGTTACAGTTTATGATGTCTGTAGAATGTATCTTTTTAAAGCTTTAATATGTTTATAATAAAACATAACATAGTGCTTATTTTTATTATATATATGCAGATATGGGTCCTGATAGCCTAAACAGTTTATATTTAAACAGAACAGCAAACAATTTTAATAAAAATATACTAATTTTTGAACCATCAATAATGTAATAGCTGTTATTTCTGCCTAAAGCAAGTGGTGGCAATAATCACAAAAACTGAGAGATGAATGTTTTAAGATAATATATTCTGATATTAGATGTGTATTCATAAATTTTAATAATGGTTTTCCATACAGGAAGACTTTCCTTCTTAGTAATAGACAGTATATTGAGTCATTTTAGTACCTTGTTCATTTTCCATGTCAGTAACTTTAATGATACAATAATTTCTGTCAATAATACCCAAGTTAGTTCATCCAGCTTTCGTAAACTGCTAGATTTTATGGTGATGTTGCTATTTCACTTCAAACGGCATGTTTCCTGGGCATTAAATTTAAATTGTTTGCCACCAAAGAAGTGCGGATGAGGTGTTGAGATTTTACTGTTTTACCCCCATGGCGAGATTAGGAGTTAAAATATCTCCAGAAGAAGATTTTGGTAAACGAACCAGGCACTCCTGGTAAGGAGAACAACACAAGAGACGATGTAGAATAGGGGTTGCAAATTTCAATTGTTGGCAGGTAGAGAAATGTACAAAATAGTTTTTTTGCCAAAATGGCGTCATGCAACTGTCTATGTTGCCAAGTATCCTGTAGCTGACAGAATGAGGAATATGTCCTTCTTATCCTCCAGGGTGATAACCCAGAAGAGTGACTACAGGGAAGTAGTCACCTCTGATGCATCACAAACTTCCTAAATCCACTATTGAATACGTTTTCTGCTTGTCTTACTTTTTGAGGACAATGACTTATTTTTTTGGTATAACGGACACATACATAGTATTCGTTTCAGGTGTGCAACGTGATGATTTGATATTTACATATATTTTGAAATGATCACCAGGGCAATGATTTCTGCACATTAATTACCAATGTGTGAAATAGCAGATTCCTTTATTCACCCAAAATGTGTCCAGTTCAGAACCTTAATCTGTGAAGTGCTGTGTTTTTGCATGTATGATACAGGGCTGTATTCACCTTATTCAAACCGTTGAGGGGCTCATTGATGAGCTCACCCTTAATCTGTGTCTTTGCATATGAGAGTACCAGTGACGTTACCCTGTCCTCACATAGCTGTGACCCATCAGATAACATTTTAATGATACACCCCTGGCTCTTCTCTGGTTTGATCTTTTCCCCCTCACTGACTGAAACTTTGCAACTGCCTGATCTCTACCATTTTATTTTCAGACTACCTAAATTCTCCCTAAGCAAGCCTACACTGTCTCCTTTATCCTTTCAAATTTCAGCTTTATTGATTTGAGAGCTATTTTTGAAAAAATTTAAAAAGCGTAAATGAAAATATAGGGTAAAAAAATAGAAATCACAGGCATGATTTTTATAAAATGTTTAGAGATTATAGGAGCAGCTGCAGTGATTTTATGAGTAGAGCTTAGGGAGGTAGTTTGGGCAGATGATTCTAAAGCAGTCTTGCTGTGTGTCATACCCTGTGAGTTGGACTTCTTTTTCTTTTCTGGGTGTGGGTTTACACATGCCCTGTTCTGTTTGTTTGTTCGCTTTCTGAACACAGCGTTGAATCTAGGGAGAGCAAGCATGCCGAGCTATAGAATTATTTGTTCAGTAGTATTTTCTGAGTGCATCCATGGTGTCAGACACTGTTCTAGGCACTTAGGATAAATCACTGAACAACACAGGCAAAGATCCTTGCACCTGCGAAGCTCACATTCTGGGGGAAGGGGAGGAAGCACAGACGTGATGAATAAATATTATAGTAAGTTAGAAGGAATAAGTGCTATAAAAAAAGAAAGAAAAAATGTTGAGCAAATCAAGGAGGACTGGCATTTCAACAGATTGGTGTTGAGTTACTGTTTAAATAGGTTGGTCAGAGTTAGCCTCAATTATTGGTTCAAGACCTGAAAGAGTAATAGAATTTACCAATTTGGGGAAAGAGCATTACAGGCTGAGAGAATAGTCAATGCAACAAGGCTGCCTGGTATCATCTAGGGTTAACAAGGGGCCAGGGTGGCAAGTTTGGAAGGACGAGGAGCAGAGCCGCATAAGAGGAGGCCAGAGCAATCCTACAGGCCAGGGCCTGGAGACCTGTAGGTAACTGTAAGGATCTGGCTTTTACTGTGAGAGAACTAGGGAGTCATTGCAGGTTTCTGAGTAGAGCAGTGGCATGCTTTAGCTTACATTTGTAAAGGATAACCCTGGCTGTGGGAGGACGAAAGGTAGCAGCTGGGAGCCTGTCATAGTAATCCAGGTGAGAGGTGCTGGTGGCCTAAGACTGGGTTGCTGTTAGCGCAAGAGGTAGTGTCATGTGGTCAGTTCTGAATATACTGAGAAGGGTTGGTCAGTAGGATTTCTTAATGGATTGGTTTCGAGGCATGAGAGGAAGAGAAGCTATAAGGATAAACCGAAATGATTTGGTAACAGCAAGTGGAAGGAAGGAGTTACCATGTCCTCCAATGGGAAGGCTAGTGGTAGAGAAGATTAGTCATGGGGTGGAAGAAAAAATCAGGAATTCACTGTTGGGCATGAGTTGAAAGGTCTATTGGACATCTAAGTGGACATTTCAAGAAGGCAGTTGGATACATGTATCGTACAAGCACACATCTGCAGATTAAACAATGAGGTGTTGTGTCTGACAAAATGTCGTGCTTATCTGTTGAAGACCTCTGGTTTCTTCAGCTGTATTTCATAAACAGCAGAAGAACTGGAAAGGGAGAGGGTGAGTAGTGGGCAGGACGCCTCTTCCAATGTCAGGAGCCTGTAGCCTTACCCTTCGAGTGAGACCCTGCTCTTAGGGAGGAGGACTTCATCAAACCCTCAGTTGCTAGAATATTCTCCGTAAACAGTAAGATATCTAGCAGATAATCTCCTTGTTTCTTCTTGCATGAGTACCATTTTTTATCTGCTCCTTTGCGCCCTCACATTGTTGGTTCCCTGTGGCAAACATCTTCAGGCACCAGACTCAACTCCTGTCCTCGACCCACTTCTCTATCCTCTTTCTGCGTGTGAAAATCTGAGAGGCAAAAGCCTGCAAAAACACTCCTATAACTAAAGTTAGGTTTATTTACTTCCTCCTGCAAGTGGGAACCAAAAGGGAACCAAGGGTCTTCTCAGAGGGAGGTGGGGAGAGGATGGGAGTGAGGAAAGTGTATCAGGGGTCTGATTCAGTCCTGGGAGGGTCCTGGCAGGTACTGGTCATAATTTATAAACTAGGAGAGTTGCTGCAGTAGAGGGTAGAACTTGTGAATCCCTGCAGAGCTCTTGCTTGTTTGTCTGTGATTCTGATTCACGTCACATGGAATGGAGAAGCTGGTGTTAAAATATTTTGAGCTGAAGTAAGTGGTGTTCATGACTGGTTTGGCAATTTTTTTCCTGTTTTGTGAGTAACAGTAAAGTCCATTTTGCTATCTGTGACTTACGTCAATCCTAAAATCACCCTCGTAGATTAGCTGCCAGGGAGAGATTTTTTTTTCTTTGTCATCCGCAGTGATGATGTGACACAGTCCTGGCTAATGAGAGGTACGCAGAAGTCAGCTAAGGTGTTCTGAGAAAATTTTTATTTTTCTGATACAGAGGTCCCCTGTTACTCTCCACTGTCCTTGTTCAAATGCAGACACCATACCTGGAGCTGTATGATCAAGAAAACCAGAGCTCCAGTGAACCACAGTCAGCAACCACCTTCACTCCGTTTTGTGTGAGGAAAAAGAGCAATCCTTGTTTATTTAAGTCACTGTGAGTCAACTATTATTTTTCTTGGAGTTGAAAGCATCTGTCCTTTTTTCATCTTCCATGTCTAAAATAAACCAATACCATCTTTTTACTAGAACACAGGACAACAAATTCCTAATTATGGAAATGGCTTTGAAAGAAAAGATGATAAATTTATTTTAGGATATATTAAGCTGCATGCCAGTGATGTCCCCTAGAGATTGGAGCCTGGGGACTAAATGGCTGTTTAGAGGCCAAAGCAAATTCATATCGTTAGTCAGCATCTCGTAGAGAACCTGGTAAAAGTAGTTCATTAGAATTAGAATCTTCTATACCTTTTTTATAACCTCCCTTGTAAATATATTAAGAAACAAAACCAGTAAATGTTCTGGATAACACAGAAAGCGGAAAAGGAAGAGTAGACATCCCAGCTTAAGTACAGCCCACAAAATTACCCCTTGAGAAACTGCGAAGAGACTGGATCCTATTTCTGAGTTAGTAATTAAGTCTTCATTTTATTTTTGGATGGAAATGCATAATCACAGAGCCGGTTTTTGGTTTTTAATTCAGTGCTTTCTTTTCAAGAACACCTACCCAGTTTGTTCTGTATTTTTTTCCTTGAAAGGAAAGTATATGATTTTTTATAAGAGCACTTAAATGAGGGTTGGATAGATAGAGTGTGAGGTGCTTCAAAACTAAGCTAACTCTGCTGGAAAGGTGAACAATGAATAAATAGATTAATACTAACAATTCAGAAGGAGGTCATGACTTCTTATAAAAGCAAGTTTAAGATTTACAGTCCTGAGATGAAGAATACATGTAACATTTTTTTTTCTAAAGTTGATCTTCATTTGTTTGTAAGCTCCTATTTCCAGTCAATAGCAGCAAAAAATAAATATCGGAGCACATACCTTCGGGTACCCTAATAACTATATATATAAGTCAATATGGGATTCAAACTTAGTCAAAGGTCAAGCTCCCATTCGGCGCTGCTGTCCCATTTCAAGTGTCCTCCTTGACTCCTCCAGCATAGCCCTTGGGTCAGGCCCAGCTAACTGTGTAACATCATCAGAGGATTGGGCCTTGCTCCACGTGCTCTACTCAGGTTCCTTCTGGGCTCCCCACTGCTCTGGCGGTTCTTCCTGCTGGCTGTGGCTCCTGCTGGGCTCACGTTTTGGGATTTGGGTAAGAAGGTAACCTGTCCCAGTTTGTCAAGGACTGTCTTGCTTTTAGGATCGAGAACCCTTCACCTGGAGAAACCCCGCAGTTCTGGGTAAACCACGATGGTTGGTCACTCAAGGTCCATGTACCTCCTGGGCACTGACCTTCTCCTAAGTCCCCTTTCTGGTCTGCCAGCCATCCAAGCACTTCTATAGACCCCCATAGGGACACACAGTGATTTTGAGATCTCTTGCAAACTGTGTACAAGCTGAGTGGGTGTGGGGAGTGGAGATAACTATCTTAGGCCCCCCTCAGACTCAGCATATCATGCTCTGTATCTACTCTGTACACCTCAGGCTGACATGGGGCCTCTTATAAATCAGATTCCCAAAGGCGGAAAGCAAGGCACAAGCCACCACTGCCAGAGGATTTCGGAGTCTCTGTTGAGATTCATTCAGTCAATAAACACTTATTAAAGATCACTCAGTGAACATTTCTTCCTGGAGCTTTAATGCTGAGGTAGTGGAGGGGGAGGGTCGTTGATCAGACCTTATGCTGTGCTAATACTATGTTCCTCTCTTTTGTTCTCAAAGACAGACCTCTTTCAGCCCCAGAGCCCCAGGGTTTTAGACCATCTTCCCAAAATTGAATCTGCATGTCTACTAACTTTTTGTTCCAGTCCAGTGTCCAGAGGTGAACTCTCCCAGCCCCCACTCCTTGTGAAACATGTCACTGATCCACTGAACAAGAAAAATAAATAAAATCAAAACTTTGACTTGAAATATCTAAAAAATATTTCCGCTATAGGGAAAGGAAGGCTTTTCTCACAAACATGGGTATTTCTGCAGTGACACTGTTTATGCCGGATTTCCTTTCTGTTCCACCTGGATATTGCTGCCTGCAAATTGCCACCCTGTGGCTCTGGCACCTTTTCATAGATTTGCAGGCTGACGGTTCCTTCCATTCTTCTTTACAGATGTTCATGTGGTCACTTAGGCTGGTGTCAAACTGTGCTAGTGCTTCTTTTACACTAGGAAACATTTTGTCTTCTATCATTAGATTCTTGTTACAAACTGTAGGTTTCCGGGAATATCTTACTTTCACTTCTTGATAATTACGCAAAAGTGGTAAAGGAGGCAGAAAGTCCCTCAGATAAACTTCAGATTATTCAGAACTTCACGCCTGTTCAATTCTGACTTAATTGTGGCTCTGATCCCATCAGACTTCAAAGGAGCAAAGAACAGGTCAGCTGGAACTCGTTCCCTGAGAACTGGAGCCAGCAAGCAATTTTCCAGGCATGAAGCTAGCTTTCTTTTTGGGAAACACCCTTCAAAAACACCCTTAGGATAGAAGGTATTCAGGGTCCTAAAACCAGATCTCTAGCTCAAAATAAAGAACAAAAAAAGACGAGTTACCTAATTCAGTTTTAATTTTCATATATGACAGTTCATATTGTGATTCTTTATTCTTGGTATGTTTACTTTGTCTCTTCACCTTATATCGGTTGACTCCCCATCTGGGATTCCATCCATTTTATATTGCAAATGGCTGTGCTCTTTCCTTCTTTGAGCTTAATCAAATTATTTATTAGTAGATTTCTGGAAAGCCCTGTTTCCTCATGCTAGATCTGATTCATTTCTGGTGTTAGAAGCATGGATCTCTGTATAAATTTTCTTGGCCTTCCAAGCTAAACCCAGACTCCCCTTTAGTCTTTAACTCCATTGCCAGAGCCATTGGGTTTCCTATAGAAGGATCCAGAGAGGAGTATCCTGTTGATACGTAAACATTTAAACCATAGTCATCTATCTTAGCAAAAGAAACATAAACTCAATGACATAAAAGTATCACATACCCAGGTGAACCCATGTTCAAGTCAGTTGCCTCTCTGAAGTGATTTCAAAGTGGTTTCATTTTTAAGTACAAGTAAAGTACTAGAGTGACAAAATTATTATTTTTTTAACGTTTTTATTGGAGTATAACTGCTTTACATTGTTGTGTTAGTTTCTGCTGTATAGCAAAGTGAATCAGCTATACATATACATATGTTCCCAAATCCCCTCCCTCTTGCTTCTCCCTCTGACCCTCCCTGTCCCACCCCTCTAAGTGGTCACAAAGCACTGAGCTCATCTCCCTGTGCTATGCAGCTGCTTCCCACTAGCTATCTGTTTTACATTTGGTAGTGTATATATGTCCATGCCACTCTCTCACTTTTTATTTTTTTGAATTTTATTTTATTTATTTTTTATACAGCAGGTTCTTATTACTTATGTATTTTATACATCTTAGTGTGTACATGGCAATCCCAACCTCCCAATTCATCCCACCACCCCCACCCCCTGCCACTTTCCCCCCTTGGTGTCCATATGTTTGTTCTCTACATCTGTGTCTCTATTTCTGCCCTGCAAACTGGTTCATCTGTACCATTTTTCCAGGTTCCACATATATGGATTAATGTACGATATTGTTTTTCTCTTTCTGACTTACTTCATGCTGTATGACAGACTATGTAGTTCACTTTTTAGTTTTTAAAGGAACCTCCATACTGTTCTCCATAGTGGCTGTATCAATTTACATCCCCACCAACAGTGCAAGAATGTTCCCTTTTCTCCACACCCTCTTCGGCATTTATTGTGTCTAGAGCTTTTGATGATGGCCATTCTGACCAGTGTGAGGTGATACCTCATTGTAGTTTTGATTTGCATTTCTCTAATGATTAGTGATGTTGAGCATTCTTTCATGTGTTTGTTGGCAATCTGTATATCTTCTTTGGAGAAATGTCTATTTAGGTCTTCAGCCCATTTAGGGATTGGGGTTGTTTTTTTTTTTTGATATTTAGCTGCATGAGCTGCTTGTGTATTTTGGAGATTAATCCTTTGTCAGTTGCTTCATTTGAAAATATTTTCTCCCATTCTGAGGGTTGTCTTTTCATCTTCTTTATGGTTTCCTTTGCTGTGCAAAAGCTTTGAAGTTTCATTAGGTCCCATTTGTTTATTTTTGTTTTTATTTCCATTTCTCTAGGAGGTGGGTCAGAAAGGATCTTGATGTGATTTATGTCATAGAGTGTTCTGCCTGTGTTTTCCTCTAAGAGTTTGATAGTGTCTGGCCTTATATTTAGGTCTTTAATCCCTTTTGAGTTTATTTTTGTGTATGGTGTTAGGGGCTGTTCTAATTTCATTCTTTTACATGTAGGTGTCCAGTTTTCCCAGCACCATTTATTGAAAAGACTATCTTTTCTCCATTGTATATTCTTGCCTTTGTCATGGATTAGTTACCTATAGGTGTGTGGGTTTATCTGTGGGCATTCTGTCCTGTTCCATTGATCTACATTTCTGTTTTCATACCAGTTACATACTATCTTGATTACTATAGCTTTGCAGTATAGTCTGAAGTCAGAGAGCCTGATTCCTCCAGCTCCATTTTTCTTTCTCAAGATTGCTTTGGCTATTCGGGGTCTTTTGTGTTTCCATTACAAATTGTGCAATCTTTTGTTCCAGTTCTGTGAAAAATACCATTGGTAGTTTGATGGGGATTGCACTGACTCTGTAGGTTGCTTTGGGTAGTTTAGTCATATAGGAATGCAAGAGATTTCTGTGCATTAATTTTGTATCCTGCTACTTTACCAAATTCATTGACTAGCTCTAGTAGTTTCCTGGTAGTATCTTTAGGATTCTCTGCGGATAATATCATGTATCCTGCTACTTCAGCAAATTCATTGACTAGCTCTAGTAGTTTCCTGGTAGTATCTTTAGGATTCTCTGCGGATAATATCATGTCATCTGCAAACAGGGACAGCTTTACTTCTTCTTTTCCAATTTGGATTCCTTTTATTTCTTTTTTTCTCTGATTGCTGTGGCTAAAACTTCCAAAACTATGTTGAATTATAGTGGTGAGAGTGGGCAGCCTTGTCTTGTTCCTGATCTTAGTGGAAATAGTTTCAGGCTTTCACCATTGAGAATGATGTTGGCTCTGGGTTTGTCATGTATGGCCTTTACTATGTTGAGGTAAGTTCCCGCTATGCCTACTTTCTGGAGAGTTTTTATCATAAATGGGTGTTGAATTTTGTCAAAAGCTCTATCTGAATCTACTGAGATGATCATGTGGTTTTTATGCTTCAATTTGTTAATATGTTGTATCACATTGATTAATTTGCGTATATTGAAGAATCCTTGCATTCCTGGGATAAACCCCAATTGATCATGGTGTATGATCCTTTTAATGTGCTGCTGAATTTTGTTTGCTAGTATTTTGTTGAGGAGTTTTGCATATATGTTCATCAGTGATATTGGCCTGTAGTTTTCTTTTTTTGTGATGACTTTTTCTGGTTTTGGTGTCAGGGTGATGGTGGCCTCATAGAATGAGTTTGGGAGTGTTCCTCCCTCTGCTATATTTTGGAAGAGTTTGAGAAAGATACGTGTTAGATCTTCTTTAAATGTTTGACAGAATGTGCCTGTGAATCCATCTGGTTCTGGGCTTTTGTTTGTTGGAAGATTTTTAATCACAGTTTCAATTTCAGATTGGTCTGTTCATATTTTCTGTTTCTTCCTGGTTCAGTCTTGGAAGGTTGTGCTTTTCTAAGAATTTGTTCATTTCTTCCAGATTGTCCATTTTATTGGCATAGAGTCGCTTGTAGTAATCTCTCATGATCCTTTGTATTTCTGCAGTGTCAGTTGTTACTTCTCCTTTTTCATTTCTGATTCTGTTGACTTGAGTCTTCTCCCTTTTTTTCTTGATGAGTCCGGCTAATGGTTTATCAATTTTGTTTATCTTCTCAAAGAACCAGCTTTTAGTTTTATTGACCTTTGCTATTGTTTCCTTCATTTCTTTTTCATTTATTTCTGATCTGATCTTTATGATTTCTTTCCTTTTGCTAACTTTGGGGTGTCTTTTGTTCTTTCTCTAATTGCTTTAGGTGTAAGGTCACGGTTGTTTATTTGAGATTTTTCTTGTTTCTTGAGGTAGGATTGTATTGCTATAAACTTCCCTCTTAGAACTGCTTTTGCTGCATCCCATAGGTTTTGGGTCGTCGTGTTTTCTTTGTCTTTTATTTCTAGGTATTTTTTGATTTCCTCTTTGATTCCTTCAGTCATCTCTTGGTTATTTAGTAGTGTATTTTTTAGCCTCCATATGTTGTATTTTTTACAGTTTTTTTCCTGTAATTGATATCTAGTCTCATAGTGTTGTGGTTGGAGAAGATACTTGATATGATTTCAATTTTCTTAAATTTACCAAGGCTTGATTTGTGACCCAAAATATGATCTATCCTGGAGAATGTTCCATGAGCATTTGTGAAGAAAGTGTATTCTGTTGTTTTTGGATGGACTGTTGTATAAATATCAGTTATGTCCATCTTGTTTAATGTGTCATTTAAAGCTTATGTTTTCTTTTTTTATTTTCATTCTGGAAGATCTGTCCATTGGTGAAAGTGGGGTGTTAAAATCCCCTACAATTATCGTGTTACTGTCGATTTCCCCTTTTATGGCTGTTAGCATTTGCCTTATGCATTGAGGTGCTCCTATATTGGGTGGTTAAATATTTACAATTGTTATATCTTTTTGCTGGATTGATCCCTTGATCATTATGTAGTGTCCTTGTTTGCCTCTTGTAATAGTCTTTATTTTAAAGTCTATTCTGTCTGATGTGAGAATTGCTACTCCAGCTTTCTTTTGATTTCCATTTGCATTCAATATCTTTTTCCATCCCCTCACTTTCAGTCTGTATGTGTCCCTACGTCTGAAATGGGTCTCTTCTAGGCAGCATATATATTAGTCTTGTTTTTGTATCCATTCAGCCAGTCTGTGTCTTTTGGTGGGAGCATTTAATCCATTTACATTTAAGGTAATTATCAATATGTATGTTCCTATTACCATTTTCTTAATTGTTTTGGGTTTGTTATTCTAGGTCTTTTCCTTCTCTTGTGTTTCTTGTCTAGAGAAGTTCCTTTAGCATTTGTTGTAAAGCTGGTTTGGTGGTGCTGAATTCTCTTAGCTTCTGCTTGTCTGTAAAGGTTTTAATTTCTCCAGCGAATCTGAATGAGATCCTTGCTGGGTAGAGTAATCTTGGTTGTAGGTTTTTCCCTTTCATTAGTTTAAATATGTCCTGCCACTCCTTTCTGGCTTGCAGAGTTTCTGCTGAAAGATCAGCTGTGAACCTTATGGGTATTCCCTTGTATGTTATTTGTTGCTTCTCCCTTGCTGCTTCTAATATTTTTTCAGTGTATTTAATTTTTGATAGTTTGATTAATATGTGTCTTGACATGTTTCTCCTCGGATTTATCCTATTTGGGACTTTCTGTGATTCCTGGACTTGATTGACTATTTACTTTCCCATATAGGGAAGTTTTCAACTATAATCTCTGCAAATATTTTCTCAGTCCCTTTCTTTTTCTTTTCTTCTTCTGGGACCCCTATAATTTGAATGTTGGTGTGTTTAATATTCTCCCTGAGGTCTCTGAGACTGTCCTCAGTTCTCTTCATTCTTTTTTCTTTATTCTGCTCTGCGATAGTTATTTCCACTATTTTATCTTCAAGGTCCCTTATCCATTCTTCTGCCTCAGTTATTCTGCTATTGATTCCTTCTAAAGAATTTTTAATTTCATTTATTGTGTTGTTCATCATTGTTTGTTTGCTCTTTAGTTCATCTAGGTCCTTGTTAAACGTTTCTTGTATCTTCTCCATTCTATTTCCAAGATTTTGGATCATCTTTACTATCATTACTCTGAATTCTTTTTCAGGTAGACTGCCTATTTCCTCTTCATTTGTTTGGTCTGGTGGTTTTTTACCTTGTTCCTTCATGTGCTGCGTATTTCTCTGTCATCTCATTTTGCTTATCTTACTGTGTTTGGGGTCTCCTTTTCACAGGCTGCAGGTCATAGTTCCCGTTGTTTTTGGTGTCTGCCCCCAGGGGGTAAGGTTGGTTCAGTGGGTTGTGTAGGCTTCCTGGTGGAGGGGACTGGTGCCTGTGTTCTGGATGAGGGTGGATCTTGTCTTTCTGGTGGGCAGGACCGAGTCCAGCGGTGTGTTTTGGGGTGTCTGTGAACTTATTACGATTTTAGGCAGCTTCTCTCCTAATGGGTGGGTTTGTGTTCCTGTCTTGCTAGTTGTTTGGCATGGGACATCCAGTACTGGAGCTTGCTGGTCATTGAGTGGAGCTGCGTCTTAGCATTGAGATGGAGATCTCTGGGAGAGCTCTTGCTGACTGATATTACATGGGGCCGGGAGGTCTCTGGTGGACCAGTGTCCGGAACTCAGCTCTCTCACCTCTGAGGCTCAGGCCTGACACCCGGCCAGAGCACCACAACCCTGTCAGCCACACGGCTCTCACCACACTCATTCCTGGAGTCTTCCTCTCTGAAGTGTTCAGAAGCGCTACTAAAGGAGAGAGGGGTGGCAGGATGCTGGGGCCGCTGGGCCCATGGACTTCTTGCACTGGAAATCTGCTTCTGTTAGGAATCAGAATCCTTTTCCCCTGGGGTAGCACCAGAGCAAGATGCCAGATTGGTGCAAATTCCCTCCACACCTTCTGAGCTCTACCCTCAGAGGATGTCAAGGCCAGAGAAGTCAAGAGCCTTCTTTAGTTTGATGGGAAAGGTCAGCCATGCTTTAATGGTCTTCCCGTGTTCTTTTTATATGACTAAGAGGGCAGTCTTTTTGAGGCACATGGCTCCTTTCTTTATGCATCAAGTCCAAAGTGATATAAGCAGCTCTGGAATTCCACTGCCTTCAGCATGATTCTTTTTCTTCTCTGCTTATAGCACTCCCAGCACCCCCTCCTAATCAACAGGAAAGAATGACAAAACTTATTTTTAATGAGAAAATACAGTAGTGAAATGCCAGAGGAGATAACTCCACTAGGAGAAAAGGAAAAAAAAAAAGTTGAATTAACTGTCTTACGGTTCAACAGCAGCCTTCTTCTTCTTTGATGTATTGCATGTATTAGGACAAAAGAAAACTATATTTGCTTTTGGTGTGGCATATAGCTGTGCTTTGACATTTAAATCCCAAGGAGGGCCCGGTACATAAAAGGAATGCCAGACAATAGTTATGTGTTTGAAGATAAGCAGGAAGGAAAAAGAGAAATAATTTTAACATGTAGCTAAATCAACTACAGAGAGATTTAAATGAGTCATTAAATTTTTTTTTTTTTTTTTTTCCCGGTACGCGGGCCTCTCACTGTTGTGGCCTCTCCCGTTGCAGAGCAGAGGCTCTGGACGCACAGGCTCAGCGGCTGTGGCTCACAGGTCCAGCCGCTCCGCGGTATGTGGAATCTTCCCGGACTGGGGCACGAACCCATGTCCCCTGCATCGGCAGGCGGACTGTCAACCACTGTGCCACCAGGGAAGCCCTGAGTCATTAAATTTTATTTCTTGCTTTTGATATTAGATTACCTGAAAAATAAAGACAAAAGCAAGTAATTAAAGAATATATTTAAAACATCTGCCTTAACAAATATTTTCTTCTTAAGATAATTGCTTTTGTCAATTTCTTAACTATATTGCAAAAGTTTGAATGAACTCTAAGAACTTGTTTAACTGCCCTTCCCTTAAACCAACCTTATGGATTAATGGGCACTCACCATTCACTTTGTAAAATATAGGGAATGATCCCATAGCCTGGTGGATGAAGAGCTGGAGCTAGCAGGCTACCATCTTTTACCCCTTGTACTCTCCCACATGCTGTGTAGGAGTTAGGTCTTCTTCCTCAGGTATGTTTAAGCAAGTTATACTTGTTATTGTAATAACATGGTCCAATTAAATACTAACTACAGTTATAAGTAGGTAGGGACAGAAAGAAGTAGTTTCCATTAAAGCCAAATTAAAAAGTTTTAGAAAAGCAAGTGGCCAGAAACAAACAAAACCATCAGTTTAGGTACGACGGAGAAGGCCAATGTAAAAATTTGCAGGTTCCTTGGTGACTTTAGTTTTCACTACACTTTAAGAAGCCAAGACTGGAAATCAAGGGTGATAGAAATGGTTCATCAAAAAAACAGTTCCAATCAATGGGCCCATACCCAATGACTGCAGAGCAAATTCCTCTGGCAAGTGAGTTATTGAATTTACACGATGAAGCGTTTTAAGTTAATTAAAATGATTAAGGTAAGTATCCTACTAATGTTTAGTTTCTTTACTTCTTCTCTAATGTGGAAAAATAAGGAAGTAGAATTGCTTTTTTTCTTTTGCTTTCTATATTGCAAATAATAGAGGGAGAGAGAGAGAGAAGGAGGGAAGGAGAGAAAAAGGAAAAAAGGAAGGAGGAAGGTAGGAAGGAAAGAAAGAGAAGAAAGAAAGAAAGAAAGGAAAACTTAATTCACATTGCTTTTTGGTTTATTGATATGGGACATTATCTACTTTCATTAAAATAGAAATCAGGATAAAATTTAAACAATGCTGTCTATTTATTATTGCAGTTTTAAAATGATATTTTCTTTGAGAATTTTCCTTTGCTATTTAAATTGTCCATGACCTGAGAAGAAGGAGAGAGTAGTCATAGATTTTTCTGTGCCAGGAAAAACAGCTTTGTGAAGACTTGTGACTTGTCATTATTTTTATTTCATTTGTTAATTTCATTTGTTAATTGAGCAAAAATACTTCCTCTCCCTGTGATTTTATTTATACTACCTAAAAACTAGCTTCAGGAGGGTTAACAAGCTAAATGTTTTAGATAACATTGTTTAAAATTCTGCAAGGTACCCATTGTCCTATTAGAGATAAATACTTCTTCATTGTCTGTCTATGAATTCATTGAGGAACTTTACTAGAGTCTGAATCTCATTTTGTTTACCAAATCCTGCTTACATCAAAAAGAATGTTAGGGCTTCCCTGGTGGCGCAGTGTTTGAGAGTCCGCCTGCCAATGCAGGGGACACGGGTTCGTGCCCCGGTCCGGGAGGATCCCACATGCCGCGGAGCGGCTGGGCCCGTG
This sequence comes from Neophocaena asiaeorientalis asiaeorientalis, assembly GCF_003031525.2. Taxonomy (NCBI): domain Eukaryota; kingdom Metazoa; phylum Chordata; class Mammalia; order Artiodactyla; family Phocoenidae; genus Neophocaena; species Neophocaena asiaeorientalis. Next base: position 1,490,705 of record NW_020173042.1, read on the forward strand.
AGCCATGGCCGCTGAGCCTGTGCGTCCGGAGCCTGTGCTCCGCAACGGGAGAGGCCACAACAGTGAGAGGCCCGCATACCGCAAAAAAAAAAAAAGAATGTTACATGAGCAAAAGGGGAATGCCGATGGAAGGGGTAGGGAAGATGTGCGTGTTTGTTTGGAATGTTGTTGAAAAGCAAATCTGTAATAAATTTTAACAGACAAATTGTAGTATCTGAGAAGGGTCTCTTAATCAGAAAATAGATTGATTTAAATAGATCATAATCTATAATTGTGATAAGGAGAGACCCTCTAAGTACAATGCAAGATTTGTTTATAAGCTTTGCCTTAAACAAGTGGTGCCTGTAAACTTTTACTCCAGTAGCTTCACGATGTTTGATCCTTTGGCATAGTCCCCAAAGGGCTTCATCAACATGAAAACTATTCTCATGGACACACTTCACTGAAGACCCCTCCTGAGCAAATGGACATGACATCAAAGTGAATTAGTTTTTCTTGGAACTTCAGGCATTTGAAAATTAGAAAATTTTAAAAAAACAAAAAACCTTTAAAATCTTAAAGAATGACATTTCCAAGTTTAGATGGAAGCACCATACACAAAGAGGCAAATTCCTTTCACATAGTTATTATACAGTCGTCTCTGTATGTACACTGATGATTGGTTCTAGGACCCCCCAGGATACCAAAATCTGTAGATGCTCAAGTCCCTTATATGAAGTAGTGTAGTATTTGCATATAACCTGTGCACATCCTCCTGTAAACTTTAAATCATCTCTAGATGACTTGCAATGCCTAATACAATGTAAAGTCTGTGTAAGTTGTTGTACATACAATGTAAATGCTATGTAATTTTGCTTTTTGGAACTTCCTGGAATGTTTTTTCCAAATACTTTTGACCTGAGGTTGGTTGAACTCACAAACGTGGAACCCGTGGATACAGAGGGCCAACTATATTTTATTAAGTCAAGAGACATTTTTTAATATCCTGAGATGGTAAGAGCGCTGTTACTGACGTACATAATGAGGAAATCAAGAGATGCAGAATGGGGTCTCTTCTCATGGGGAGTGTACTACTTTAGCCATGGAAATAGGAAACATTCATAACAAGTTTAAAAGCTATGTAAGAAGCCTGTGCTTCATAATCATTACAGATAATTGTTTTCATAGGAAATTAATGAAGGGAGAATCACTGTGGGCTCCAGTGGCTGGTGGAGGCTTCAAAGAAATATGTTGAACTTTAAAGCAACTGTAGCCCCAGATAAGAAGGAGCATCCCAGGCCAAAGCAAAAGCATAAGCAGAATTGTGGAAGCACAGATGACCATTCCATATTTCTGAAACAGTAAAGTGACTATTTAAATTAGTGCAGAAAGTTTGTGTAGGGGGTCAAGGAAGAGGTGGAAAGATATGTCATTCATTCATTCACTTATCCATTCATCCCACAGTCATTCACTGATAACCTACCATGTGCCTAGGATAGTGTTAGCCTTGATGAATAAGAGGTAACCTTATGGACTCTGCATCCTTACTGGCTAATAAAAGAGACAGACATTAAAAAAATTATTATTATTATTGAAAAAACTGGGAAATGCCAAAATTGAAGTATGCAGAGGGATGGCACTTCTAATTCAGCCAGGGGTCAAGATGAGGATGGAGGATCTCATACAGAGGAGCAGTTCACAGGCACACAGGAAGGACTTTTTAGGTAGACAGAAAGCAGATGCAAAAGGATGCAGGTGTGAGTGACATGGGGACCCACAGGGAACTCGGGTAGTTATAGCAGAGTCTTCCAGACATTAGCAGCTACTAGTGTGAAGCTAGAAATTTCATGTGGAGACCTGAGGCTAGATATTTAGGGAGAACTTACTGGAAACAGGCCTACTGAAAAAATTATAATTTATCCTCCAGGCAATAAGGAATCATTGAAGGATTTGCAGGGAAGTTAGTTTTGCATTACTGACATTTGCTCTGATGTCTGAGCAAAGGTGGTGAGAGCCTAAACTATGGCAGTAGCCGTAGAAGTGGACAGGAAAGGGTCAATCCAACGTATTTAGGAGTTGGACTGAGGAGATCTCATTGGATGTGGAGGTTGGGAAGGTATTCCAGGAAAGAGAAACTGGTTTCAGAGTGAGAAGATGCTTTCCTGGTAAGTGCTACCTCCACTAGTCCCTGAACAATGTCCTGACAGAATATTTAAGTTATTTAGTTATTAAGACATGAATAGTTAAGTTAATTAACTATTTAGTCGTGAGCATATTAGTCCCTTCTCATCCGTGGTTTCACTTTCTTTATATGGTCAACTGTGGTCTGAAAATATTAATTGGAAAATTTCAGAAACAATTCATAAGTTTTAAGTTGACACCGTCTGAGTAGCAAGATGAAGTCTCTGGCCATTGTGCTCCATCCCACCTGGGACTATGAATCATATCTTAGTCCAGTGCATCTCCCCTCTTAGTCACTTAGGTAGCCATCGGGGTGATCAGATCAGCTGTCGGTACTGCAGTGCTTGTATTCAAGAAACCGTTATTTTACTTAATAATGGCCTCAAAGCCCAAGAGTAGTGATGCTGCCAATTCAGATAAGCCAAAGAGAAGCTGTAAAGTGCCTCCTCTAAGTGAAAAGGTGAATGTTCTGGACTTGATAAGGAATGAAAAAAAAATCATATGCTGAGGTTGCCAAGATCAGAATGAATCTTCTATCCGTGAAATTGTGAAGAAGGAAAAACAAATTTGTGCTAGTTTTGCTGTCACATCTCAAACTGCAAGAGTTATAGCCACACTGTGTGACAAGCACTTAGTTAAGATGAAAAAGGCATTAAACTTGTACAGTGAGATCTTTTGAGAGAGAGAGACCACATTCACATAGCATTTATTCCATTACATTGTTAAGATTATTCTATTTATTGTTGTTAATTTCATACTGTGCCTAATTTATAAATTAAACTTTATCATAGGTATGTATATATTGGAAAAAAACATAGTATATATAGGATTTCCCCAAGGCCCCCAGTGGATGCCTGTCCAAGGTTTTAGGCATCCGCTGGGAACCTCGGAACGTATGCCCTGAGGATAGGGGGGAGCTGCTCTGTATCAGTTAGAATAAGGTTTTACTGGGATCTAGAAAAATGGTGAAAACTAGTAGCAGCAGTTGAGCAATGGGGAGAGGTAAAAGAAAGTTAAAATAGGAAAGGCAGAGCTGAGTTAGAAATGCAGGTAATGACATTATGGAATAAAGAGGAAGACGGGAGTTGTGAAGAGCTGTACTGTTGAACGTAGCCGTCCCTAGCCAAATTTGGCTATTGGACACTTAAAAAACTACTCGAATTGAGATGTGCCATAAGTGTAAAATACACACTAGGTTGTGAACACTTAGTATAGATAAAGGAATATAATATTATTAAAATTACTTCCACCTTTTTCTTTTCACTTTTTTGAATGTGGTTACCATAATATTTAAAATTACACATAGTATGTGACTCACATGATATTTCTATTGGACATTGCTGGTCTAGAATCCCTGCATAGTTTCAGCTGGATACTGTGCAGCTATAAAAAGCCCTCCAGCTTCTGTGTTGGTCTTGTCCAAAGGTGAGTTTAAAAGATCCATGCAACTTCTGATAAGACTCAGTAAGTTGCCCTTTAGAATTGTTTTATCTCAGAGACAATGGGGGATTCCCAGAAGGTCTGTGAAACTGGCATCATTCTGAAATTCTCAGTCCCTTTTAATTAGTTAGAAGTTTTCTTAAGCCCTAAATCTGCTTGAAAGACCAACTCCAGAGAGTATCTTTACAGACGTAGAATCCAGATGTGTTGGTTTTCTTCTAGAATATTAATTCCCTATTCATTAAAAATGAAAAGTATTCACTGAAAAGAATGAGGCCTAAATTAACTAGACAGTATTTTAGTTGAGCACGTTAGAATTCAAAGATTAATTTCTTCCACTAAAATATATGTCAGTCATACAAATGTGTAGAAGTGGACATCCCTGAAGTAAAAGGTTGGGTTTCAATTAGAAATTGCTTTCAGGTGATAGGAACAAAGACAATTACAATTTCTTTTTTTCTTTCTTTTTTATTGAGGTATAATTGACATACAGCATTATATTAGTTTTAGGTATACTATATCATGATTTTCTTTTTGAAGTTTGCATTGTCAAGTTTATTTATTTATTTTATTGGAGTAAAATTGCTTTACAATGTTGTGTTAGTTTCTGCTGTACAAGGAAGTGAATCAGCTATACGTATACCTATATTCCCTCCCTCTTGGATCTCCCTCCCCCTCTTCCCCCACCCCCACCCCGGCCATCTAGGTCATCACAGAGCACTGAGCTGAGCTCCAGATATTTGAATATATTGTGAAATGATCACCAAATAAGTCTAGTTAACACCCCTCACCATAAATAGTTACAGAATTTTTTTTCTTGTGATGAAACTTTTAAGATCTGCTCTCTTATCAACTTTCAGTTATGCAATACAGCATAATCAACTATAGTTGCCATGCTGTACATCATATCTCCATGACTTACTTATTTTACAACTGGAAGTCTGTACCTTTTGACCCCCTTTACTCATTCCCCCCTCCCCACCTGCCCCTTCTGGCAACCACCAACTACTTTTCTATATCCATGAGTTCTCTGGTTTTTCTTTTGTTTTGTTTTAAGATTCCACATATAAGTGAGAATACACGGTATTTGCCTTTCTCTGTCTGACTTATTTCACTTAGCATAATGCTCTCAAGGTCCATCCATGTTGTTGAAAATGGTAAGATTTTGTTCTTTTTTATGGCTGAATAGTATTCCATTGTGTATATATATCGCACATTTTCTTTATCCATTCATTCATTAGCGGACTTGGGTTGTTTCCATGTCTTGGCTATTGTAAATAATGTTGCAATGGACATGGGTGTGCAGATATCTTTTTGAGTTAGTGTTTTCTTCAGATAAATACCCAGAAGTGGATTTGCTGGATCCTATCAACTACAGTTTCTTAGACAAATCTGAAATTTTAAACTGCACATGTAAGGTTTCTGAAACAGATAATTTAAAGCTTGTATGATAAGTCCTAAAAGCAACCAGAGATCCAGACTCTACCTTTCTTCTTTAATTTCCTTAGCTCATGATTTCCATTCTCCCAGTCAAAAAATGACTGCTACAACTCCAGGCATTTCATCTGCTTCTCCTGAAGAAAGTAGGAGGGCCCACCTCCCCTTTTAATTAGTATTCTCAGAAGTTTCATGCGACCCTTTCACTTACAGTTCGTTGGCCAGATTTATTCAAAACTGCAGTGAATTGCAAGATAGACTGGGAATTATTCTCTTATTCTAGGTAGTAATGTGCTTACTAAAACTTGGGAGTTTGTTACTGAGATGGAAGAAGAAAATTTGTAATTAGAGAGACAAATAGCAGTTGATAGCCCAGTTGATATTTCAAAAAGCTTTTTTAATTAAAAATTATGCTTCCATAAAAAAGATGCAGCATTTATATAATTATTCAAGCTATATGTATATTTTATATTTTTCCTCCTAACTACTGAAAAATAAATATATTTATCAATCTTGAGTCTGAGATGATAGGCATTTTGGGGCATTCAAGGATGAATAAGATACTTCAAGAATTTTATGTGTAGATCTGTAGATATGTATCGATCTTCAATGATTTTATAATAGAATGGCAGAGGTGGTTGTAAACTCTAGTTCTTATACTTCTGCTCCTTGATATTCATCAGTAACTTCTCATTGCCCTTAGAAAAAGCTGCCAGATCCTTTAAAGTGGTGTGGAAGCTCCTCCAGTCTGGCCCTTGCTTCCCTCGCCAGCTCCACCTTACATCATTTTCCACATGGTCAGTGCCTGGAGTGTGCCCTCAGTGGCCCTTGCCTGTACTGTGCTGTGGGTCTGGAGCTGCTCTACCCCCGACTCTCATCACCTCTCCTCTGCCTTCTTATCCTTCAGATCAATTCAAAGATAACTTCCGCAGAGAAGCCATCCCAGACCTTCTCTGACTGGGCCAAGTTCTTTTAAACTTCTTTATAATCACACATTCAAGATGGTGTTTACATCTCTATCTCTTCTTACAGACTTTAAGCTTCATAAGAATGGGATACAGACCTGAGCTTGCTCCCCACTCTGACTGCAGTGCCTAACAAAGTGCCTGGCATGCAATATGCCCTAAATACATATTTTTTGGGTGTGTAATGAATGAATGAGTACAATAGTAGCACACACACAAAAAGGCTATAAAAGTACAAAGAAGGAAAAGAATAATTCCAAATGGAGGAATTCAGCAATGCATTTGGAAGATATGGGATAAAACTGGTCCTTCAAAGGCAACAAAAGCTAGCATCAGATGATAAGGGAGAAACCTGTCTTGGGAAAATGGGCAATTTAAACTAAGGCATGTGACATGGCTGAAACAGGGAGTTGCCCCAAATTCTCAGAATATCTGAAAAAAACATCCTGAGAATGTGTGCTATAGTCCATAGAGCAGAAAAACCATTAACTTTTTGGAATATACCCATGGTTTGTTTTTAACTCTGTATAGCCCAGAGGAATTGAGTCATCAGATTTTACCCATTTGAAGGAAAGCCCACTTCACTTCCTTCATCCTTAAACTCATCTGCTTCTCTTTTCCCTACCCATCCTCTTTGAGTCAGTGGTCAGAAAATCCTAGAAGTGGGTACATAGGAAAAGAGTTTACTGAAAATATTTTAAAATAATGGTTTTTAGAATTATGGAATGTTGTAAACTCTTCTCTCAATAATGAGTTGAGTAGAAAAGGAAATGACTGGTTTCTATTGACGAATTTACTGTAGAATGTTTTCTTAATGGAGAAACTAGATTTTGTAGTTATGAATGTACAGAAGTGTTGGAGAAAAATGTTCAAGGTCAAAAGGAGTTTAAGTACAACAACAGTTCTCTAGGAGAGGACTTCATAAAGAAGCCCTGGAAGGGTAGGTGGAAACACTGTAGCACAGCTGATATGGATCAGAATAAAAATTAAGAGTCCAAAAGTTATTTACAGGGTAAATATCTTGCTGAGAGGAGTACTTTCAATAACAGGGATGGGTGATAAAGGGGTTGGATGGAGATGCAAGCTCATGATGAGCAGGTGAACATGGGGTGCAGAGAGGAGTATGACCAAAAAAAATTTTTTTGGAGACGGAATGTTTTAGTCCAGGACGTCTCAATCTTGTATGTGCATGTGAATCACCTGGGATCTTGTGGAAAAGATAGATTCTGTTCAGTGGGTCTGTAGTGAGGACAGAGTTCCTACGTTTCTAACAAGCTCCAAGGTGATGCTGATGCTCCTGGTCCGTGGGCCACACCTTGAGTGTACCAAGACCTAGCCTCTGCACCTTGGCTCACAGATATGAGGAAGATGCAGCTCAGGTGATGAGAAGGAAGGCTGGTGTTACGGGCCTTTGAAAGTGTTGCGGCTTATCAAAGAAAGAAGCCTATTTTCTCCACCGTTTCCAGGGAAAATAAATTAAAGCAGATGATGTAGAAATGATTATCACATGAGATAGCATGGCGCAGTGCTTGGAGCACCACAGGAAATGATGAGCATCCTCTCAAAACTTTAAGTACTTCTGTTTCTCACCTGTATCGCCTGTTCTCTTTAGAGTTCCATGACTTACATTGCTATTAGAAAGGAAAACAGAAAGTTGTTTTTTTAATAAATCACTGTCTGTTTCTATGTATAGAAAGGATACAAACAATATACTATAACACAATATCTAAATTTATGATAGTTTCTCCAAACTTATTGCCTGACTCATTCCTAGATTCTCTCTCAGCAACTGAGTTAATTTGGCCCATTCATAGCAAGGAACTACACAAGTCAGTTTCTTGGTTATAAACAAACGAGCAAAAATAAATAAGTAAAGTAAAAACTCTGCTGAATTTAAGAAACATCATTCTCTAGCTCAGAATTGATGAAAGGCAGAACCAAGATGGGTAACGAGAAGCCAAGTTCTTTTACCTCTCACCAGAACACGACGTTCCAGACTCCCTCAGCCCCCCAGGTATGGACCCTCACGTTTGCTCTCCCACCCCAGTCCTCCTTAGTAGAAGGTGCTGCCTGGCCTCCCACTTATCTTCGAATTTCCTCCTGATATTGTAGATATGCCTTCTACAGACACAAACTCAGACGAATCCATGTAAAGCCAACTTATTATAAAGCTATGCATGAAATGATTAGGAGAAAATGTGTGGAAATTCCAAAGTAGGTGCCATCACAGTATGATGACCATATAATTTGCCAGAAAACTGGGGCACTTTTGAGAAAGAAAGGAGTATAACAGGCATGAACTGGTCCTCTGCTGAACAAGCTGAGATGCATGGTCAGCCTTACCTAACAGGTGTGGATCTTGCTGTGACTGGAACCAGAGGGAGTTCTTGATTCAAGACAGTTTAAAAGGCGCAAGTTCTTCACCCAAAACGCTCTGCATTTACATATTTGAGCCCTCATTTTTTTCCCCTTTAATCCGTAAACCAGCTGGATCGCTCTGCTTATCGTTTTTGTACTCTCATAAGTTCTGTGATGGGTACACATTGCTTGCTTGGTCAGCAGCCGATTTCTTGTGGGCTGCCCCTACCCTATCCCTTTCAACACCTCCTGGTTTCTATTTGGGTTCAAGGAAGCTAATCTGTCTTCAGGTACAATCAGTATTTCAACCTGTGGGCTTCCCCAGTGGTACAGTGGTTAAGAATCCACCTGCCAGTGCGGGGGACACGGGTTCATGCCCTGGTCTGGGAAGATCCCACATGCAGCGGAGCAGCTAAGCCCATGCACCACAACTACTGAGCCTGCGCTCTAGAGCCCATGAGCCACAGCTACTGAGTCCATGTGCCACAACTACTGAAGCCCACATGCCTAGAGCCCATGCTCCGCAACAAGAGAAGCCACCACAATGAGAAGCCCACACACACACCGCAACGAAGAGTAGCCCCTGCTCGCTGCAACACTAGAAAGCCTGTGCGCAGCAATGAAGACCCAACACAGGCAAAAATAAATAAATAAATGTATTTAAAAAAAAAAATCTCAACCCGTGGTCACTGAGGCTATTTTACAGAAATGCATGTGATCCAGGCCAGCCATCCTGGAAACCTTCTGGAATGATGGGTGGGGCAGCCTTAGGTGAAAGAGTGGAGAGAGAGCCCTTGGAAGGACAAACAACCCGGAATCTGGCTAACTTTTTTGAGCCTCTTGATCATGCCTACACCCAACCTCATACTTTTCATTTATTTGGACCAACTGATTTCCTTTTTTGTGAAGGCAGATCCAGTGCTGTTTTCTGTTATTTACAACTGAAACCATCCAAACTAATGCAACTGCAGTGTTCACAGTGCCCCGTATTTGGTCCCACAAGTCTATATGACCTTTTTTTCAGCTACCATGGCTAGCTGGCTGATTATTGTCATATTTCTTCAAATTCTAGAAAGGAAATATGTTGGCTCAATTTATCTTGTTTCGCCAGGCTCTGGTCATAAGTTGCTATAAACCTTTGGCTGCTCCTAAGTCAGGTGACCAGTAGGATCCAGTCATGGGGGCTGACTGGGGGGGCTGGATCCCCTCAGAAGAGCTGTGTCAGTTTTCTTTCCAGGAGAGCACGAGTAGGACAGGTATTGGGGGCATCTATAAAGATATAATTTCATACTCTATATTACTTATAATCCTTGCTTTTTTATTAATTTTTATTGGAGTATAGTTGATTTACAATGTTGTGTTAGTTTCTGCTGTACAGCAAAGTGAATCAGTTATACGTATACATATATCCCCTCGTTTTTAGATTTCCTTCCTATTTAAGTCACCACAGAGCATTGTGTAGAGTTTGCTGTGCTATACAGTAGGTTCTCATTAGTTACCTATTTCATACATAGTAGTGTATATATGTCAATCCCAATAATCCTTGCTTTTTTTTTTTTACATCTTTATTGGAGTATAATTGCTTTACAATGGTGTGTTAGTTTCTGCTTTATAACAAAGACCTCTCTCTCGCTTTGTATCCTTGCTTTTTTTTACTATAACACCTGAATTGCTGATATGTATCACAAAAACACTATAGAAATACTTAGAAATACTATAACTCACCTTTTACATTTTAGGGAACACCTACAAAGAAAAAGTTGAAGTTTGAAAAACTTCCCTCCTTTTTCTCATTTTTATTCTTTCCTTTTGAAATGTAATTATTATATGGAACCTGTATCTGATGATGGTGAGTTTAAATGGATCAAAATTATTGCTCCTTAAAAGCAACACTAAAAATTTAAGATATGATGCATACTAATTAAAGTTCAAGGAGCCCTAGGCAAGAAAAAAAGATAAGCCTTTGCTTAAGTTATGCAAAAGCGTATTAAATATTCAAGATTAATTAAAATTGAGGGAAATAATTTTTTAAGGGTACCATTTCAAATTTGCATAAAAGTTAGTTCAATTATCATGAAATGTTTGCTATCAAACTGGTTTGATGAATAAGAGAAGTAAGTTAACATAGTGAAATAAGAGTTAATTCATATTGCTCTAGCTAGTTTCTTTCCTTTGTTCTATAGAAGTCATTTATAACTGAATAATAATTACATTTCTGTACCCACAATTTCACAAGGTGATGGAAGGCATAATTCTATGATATTTATTTTCTAAAACTAATACTTTTCCTCCAATACCCCATCCTGATGATTTCCACAATGAAATTTCCATTAGTAGGAAATCAGAAGATCTGATTTTTGGTGCTCTTCCTTCGATCAAAGGAGAAAGCACATCTCTTACTGAACAGGAGATTCCTGATGTATGAATACTCCATTAAAGAATGATTAATAGGGACTTCCCTGATGGCACAGTGGTTAAGAATCCGCCTGTCAGTGCAGGGGACACAGGTTCGAGCCCTGTTCCGGGAAGGCTCCACATGCCGCGGAGCAACTAAGCCTGTGTGCCACAACTACTGAAGCCCACGTGCTTAGAGCCCATGCTCCACAACAAGAGAAGCCACCACAATGAGAAGCCTGCACACCGCAACGAAGAGCAGCCCTCTTGCTGGAACTAGAGAAAGCCTGTGCACAGCATTGAAGACCCAACACAGCCAAAAATAAATTAATTAATTAATTTAAAAATGAATGATTAATAACACTGGGAAAGTTCTGGTTCTGACTTCCGTAATTAACCTTTATTCTCCAATTCAGAACATATGACCTGGAGTATCCCTTTTCTTAAGGAGACATAGATACACAGTGTGCTAATAAAGTCAGATGCTTCCAAGAAAATCTTCCCTTGTCCATCTGACATGGCTTGTTATTTGAGGGGCCATCACCAAATGGGACAATATTCTCCTAAAGTCCTAATATAAAATTACAAATGCAGTTCCCCATAGTAACAGTAGTCTAAAAATCAGGAGCAGCAGCTGATAATTAGGATTAGGCTTTGTGGGCTGGCCTGGGAAACAAGTCTATTTATAGCATATTTTTATACTCAAAGGGAAAAAGTAGTCTGAATTTCAAACAATTGACGTAAATGCACTGCTTTAAGGTCGTCTGTTAATAAATGGTTAGACTTATTCAAAGAACACAAGTTACTTTCTCTAGAAAATAAAGTGGGACAAATCACCAACATTTCACTTCATTACAAGTTAGGATGACATCTAAAGGTAAGTAAAGCTTCAGGCAATGCCTCCAGTCTGGGGGCGCCAGCTTTATTCTCTTTGGGGAACGGAGTCTAAAGTACATCCTTCTCCCTTAGCTTTCATGCCTGCTGTGTCTAATAGAGAATCAAATTTCTGCTAAACCTTCTGGTGAAAGTACTCATTATTAAATGGGCTCTGAAATGCTATGGTTCAAAGCATGTTTCCAAAAAAGAAACATATTTAGCCTATGAAGATACATTCCCTTCGACACCAGTGTTACCAAAAAACTCTAGCAGCTTCCAAACATTGAATCTGTAAACCACCATATGAGACATGTGAGCAAGTCAATAAATAGTCATTCAAATAAACAGATACAGGGTGAGTGTTTATTTCCCAGGGAAGAGGATTCCTGCCGACCTGTCTTCACTCTGCCCCTGCCTGTCTTGCCATCTTCTAGCCTGCAGGAAAACTCCTTAGGGCTTGACTGGAGAAGCTTTCAAACTTCAGTGTGGTGCCACAGGAGTGCCCTGCTTGCCCCTTGACAACCCCTCTCTACCCCTGCCACTGCTCCTGGCAGCATTCATCTGTGTGCGGCCTATATTCTGCCACATAGATGCAGACAACTGGCCAGGGTTATGGGAGAATTTTTTTCTTGATGTTTGGTAGGAATATTTAAAAGAGCGAGAAACACAAACAGAAACAAAGCCCTGAGTTCTGTGTTCTACATCGTAACACACTATCTGGCAGTATGACATTTTTATTTAATGACTTTACTTATAAACTGCCTATTTCCAATTAAGATTGAAAACTGGGGCCAAGGGTAAAAAAGAAGGCAGAAGTTAATATATTTTCTGTGCTTGAGCTTGAAATTTGGCTTGAAGTTTCTTGGAAGCTTTATTATATTTGTTGGAAATATGGGATTAGCCAACATACACAGCTGGGATTCCCTGTTGGACTGTTTACCAGCATTTTTGTGGGTATTGGTTTAGTATATAGCCAACATTGCTGTGGCAAATTTAGAGAGAATTCTTCTTGATCTGGGCTCAGATGTGAGCCAGGAAGCACACAAACCTGTAGGATGTATCCAGAGTTGGAGCCCTAGAAGAGTCATTAGTAATGGTCCCTCCAAAATTCTCTAATCCAATGACATGAGCTCTCTCTTGAGTCTTTGCTTTGCCACTTGCTGTGGCGGGTAAAAAACTGACAAAAGGAGGCAGTTTTCCTTTCCTACCCAGTCATCTTATCAAAGGAACCTTAGAAGCAGAGGTTCTACAAGATACAAAAGGGTACAAATTAACATTTGTGAATAATCTCAATGTTAAATTTTGGGACAAGGGGAAAAAACTGAACTTGCTAATGGCATACGTTTGCCTAAAATTATAAATTACACCATTGACCAAGTACATATTTCTAGAAATCAAAGCAATAATCTGCACTTACTATTTAATTCCAGTATAATGAGAGGACTCTATGTCAAAATGTCATCTCTACTGAGGTGCTATAAAAAAAAAAAAAGCCTCCAGCAGTGCCAAGTCATTCTAAAGTGTTAAGCATAATTTTAAAAAAGTATTCTTTTGTGTTCTGAAAGTGAAATAACCAAAGTACATATCGAACACCACAATTTTTGATATTAAACTGAATTCTTTTCACTAAATACTGCAGTGTTGTCAAGAGGAATAAAACAGAAGAGCAAAATAAAGTTAGAAATAGGATGTGTTCAACATTGCTCCCTGAATTTTCCCAGAGAATTAATTTTTTCATTCAACAATATTTCTAGAGGGCCAGAAGAGAAACTGTAGTATATATTTGTATACAGCTCAAGATCTTCATGTTTTTTTCCCCATCCTTACTGAGGTACAATTGACAAATAAAATTTATTATATTTAAAGTGTACAATGTGATGATTTGATATACATCGTGAAAGGATTCCCACAATTAAGTTAATTAACATATTCATCACCTCACATTATTATCTTTCTTGAGTGTATGGAAATGCTTAAGATCTATTCTCTTAGCAAACTTCAAGTATACAATACAGAATTATTAACTATAGTCACCATGCTCTGTAGGATCTTTAGAACTTATTCATCTTATAACTGAAAGTTTGTACCCTTTGACCAACATCTTCTTGTTTCCCCTGCCCTCTAACCTTTGGCAACCAACATTTCACTGTTTCTAAAAGTTTGACTTTAATTTTATTTTTTCTAGATTCCGCATGTAAGTGATACCATACAGTATTGGTCTTTCTCTGTCTGGCTTATTTCACCTAGTATAATGCCCTGCAGGTTGTCACAAATGGCAAGATTTCCTTCTTTTTTAAGAATGAATAATATTCCACTGTGTGTATGTGTATGAGTGTGTATGTATGTATATATATTTGATATATATATTTGTGATATAGATATATATCTATCATATTTTCTTTATCCATTCATCTGTTGACATACACGTAGGTTGTTTCCATATCTTGACCACTGTGGATAATGCTGCAGTGAAGGATGTTCATGTGTATAAACTCATTTTGTCACATTCTGCCACAGGTCATCTTTGGCAGCAAGGATGCAGGAATGAATGCTTGAAAGTTACCCCCTTCAAAATAGTTATTTAAATTGATACATTTAAAAAGGGATTATGAAATGTTAATATTGTATTCATTTTCTAAATAGAGTTTACATTGTGTACGATTGACACTAGTAAATATTCATTGTTAATTTTACTCTGCACTAATAAATATTATGAACAATTTCTGAGAGCAACCAAAAATCCTAACTGCAAAAATCAGCTGTAGACATGGATTTGTACATGAGTACTGTAAAGCTGTGTCAATATTTGTCATCTAGTCCTCTGAGAATACAAAATTCATGACAAAGAGGGAGGTCATCGAGTGTTTTCTTAGTTCATCTCCAACAGAGGATCAGAAAAAAATCATCACTGAAAATAATTTTAATGCACGCTGTACTAGAAAAGCCTATCCCTGCAGTATAGAAATACAGTGAAAAGGAGCACAGATGGAATCTCTACTCAAAGAGTTTGGTTTTGACCTTTAGGAATTGTATTTTATCACTGGTTTGAATTAAGCTATTACTGGCTCATTGTAGGTTCAGCAGCTAACACATGAGTTGGTGTTTTGTAAAGTAGTGTTTAGTATCATTTAAGATGTTATTTTAAAAGTTCATTTCCGCTGAGATTTTCTAATAAGCATGTTTCTATTAGTAACTCATCTATGTATGTACAAAAATACTGAAATTAGAGAAATAGGATATATTGGTGTGATACAATTTTATAGAGAAATATTTATAGATGATAGACATTACAGTTTATTTTCTATACAGAAAGGTTACATTGGAGGATTATCAGCATTTCTATCCATTCAAAATATAGTTGCATGACCTATCCTTCTATTTAAAACTATTAAAAAATAAATCATGGATAAATATACCAATATAAACATCATTTCTGGGATGTATAGACCATTTAGACCCTGGCAGATGCAGTCTCTTTAAGACATCACACAAGCTAAAGGGATGGTTCAGAAGGATCACTAATAATTACCCCCATCTAAGCAGAAAATAGTCACAGATAATTAGTAAAGTTACTTGTACTTAAATGCGGGATACCTTCTTCACATAGAGGGTCAATTTTTAGTTCACAGAAATGTACATGGAAACACACCAGAATTACTTCCTGTAACATATTCAAAGTAAGTGTAGTTTCCCCAAACACTTTAAATACTTGAACATATTTTTATAAACTCACAGAATACTTTGTTACTATTGCTTTGGAACAAAGTGCCCCAATTGTAAATATCTAATGGTCAATTTTTACATGGGACTTGTCTGTATATGAGTTTGCTAAGAAGAAAACAAAAGTCACATTTCAGCTCTTCGTTAGAAATCACTTGTAGATTAGGATCAGTTGAGCTACTTTTCTTACCAGTCATGGACTTCAAACAGGTGCTTAGGTTGAGTTGAATAGGTGTTGCTAAGGCTTTACAGGCAAGCCACCATCACACTCTGAGTGTCCTGTATGACAGGCTGAGATATGTAGATTTTTTGGCTAATGACCTCTTAATTGTAAGACATATAATGAAAAATAAAAGGCACACTCTGACCACCCTTCAGATCCTTTTCCCAACTCCTTAAATTAGATTTTTTGTGAAATGCCTGTGATTGTTATGTAAGTGATGGAATTTAACTTCCAGGAGTCTCTTAATTAAGTTAGCCCAGCGAGTCTGATTTTTGTCACAAAGATCATGGAATCAGCAAAGCAGTAATTTATATGCCCAAGAAAAATCCAGTTAAAATGTTTAATATAATGACCATACCTTTAATAATCTTATAGAGCACATACTACTTACATCTTTTGAAGTGGTTCCAAAATCATTTCTTCCATTGTGTGTATGTTTGTTGAATAAGCAATTCTCTACACCTCCCTCCTCCAGTGCCCCAGGATAAAGCTAATTATATCACGTTCTGCCTTTTCTTACTGTGGATATTTACAGACTCTTGGCCCATTGCCTCTTCATCTTTGCAGATTGAATACCTGGACCACTGCCACATGCTCCAATAACTCCCTTGTCATGTTCTTTGGAGCTTTCAAAGCTCTATCTGTCCCAATTATTGTACCTTCTCTCCTCCTCCAACGTGTTATTGCCACTGACTTCCAGGGTCATCCCCTGGACCTCAACATGATCATTAACTACAACCACTCCATCAGTTTTCTGTTCCTTATCTCCAGTTCCCTAAATGAACCATAACAAAAATACATTTTTCCTACACTTTCTTCACTCGTGCCCTCACTTCCCTTCCACCCACTTTCAGTTCTGTGTCTAAGCATTATAATGACTCCCTTATAATCATCCTCAGTTTCTTTGCTCCTTTCTCCTTTCATTATACTTCCTCAGAAAAATGCCAAGGCTGGTGAAGTGTAGGTTTCCATGTGCTTTGTATCTCACCGCGGGGGGAGGGATGTGGCTGGGAAAACTGCACAACTATCCTGATGGGTCTTCCTTTAAGTTCATGGCCACTGACTCAAGTGAGACCCTGGGTCTGCAACCCAGCTTCAATCCCTTTCATTCCATCTTCTCACTTCCAACCTGTTCTCCTTCCTTTTAGCTAATTATGTTTCCCCATTCATTAAAAATACCAGCTGATATCTTTGTTCCCTTTTAAATTAGTCATCATTGTGGCCTTCACTTTCTTTTGTCTCATTCTTTCTTGAACCTATTACAAAAGGCTTTCATCCACAGCAGAACAGTTCTTGTCGACTCACCAGCAGTCTTCATGTTGTTAATCCAGTGAGGAATTCTCATTACTCTTCTTGACTAATCAGCATTAGACACAGACCATTCCCTCTTTCTTAAAACATTTTCTTGGTGCTCATATGGTGTTTCTCTCTTTCTTCTCATCCTTCTACTCCTTCATATTTAAGTTCTTCCTCATTTTTGTCATATGTAAACAGTGGGAGCCCCAGGTTTCAGTGTTTGGACCTTTTTTCTTTCTGCTTTTTGGGAGATCGTCCACCTGTTTGCTCAGGACTCAAAGATTTCTACCTCTGGCTCTATCTCTAGCTCAATAGAGAGGCTCCTCTCTATTGAGCCTCAAACCCAACTGCCAATCCACAGTCATCACAGTCTAATGGGCATCTCAAACCCTTTGTGTTCAAAACCACTGTCCATCAAAAAAAAAAAAATGTCCCCAAACTCCTAATTTATCCCTCCCCCACTACTATATATAAAATAGATAACCACCAAGGACCTACTATATAGCACAGGGAACTAAATTCAATATTTTATAATCACCTTTAAGGGAAAAGTATTTGAAAAAATATATATGTATGTATAACTGAATCACTGTGCTGTACACCTGAAACTAACACAACATTGTAAATAAACTATAATTCAATTAAAATAAATAGGTAGATAAATAAAGTTATTATTAAAAAAACCAAAATACAACAACAAAACAAATGTCCCTCCCTCAGTTTTCTCCATCTAAATGTCAGCTGTATTCATCTATTTGCTCAGGTCAAACACCTTAGCTACATCTGTTTTTTTTTTTTTTAACGTCTTTATTGGAGTATAATTGCTTTACAAGGATGTGTTTCTGCTTTATAACAAAGTGAATCAGCTATACATATACATATATCCCCATATCTCCTCCCTCTTGTGTCTCCCTCCCACCCTCCCTATCCCACCCCTCTAGGTGATCACAAAGCACTGAGCTGATCTCCCTGTACTATGTGGCTGCTTCCCCCACTAGCTATCTGTTTTACATTTGGTAGTGTATATATGGCAGTGCCGCTCTCTCACTTCTTCCCAACTTACTCTTCCCGCTCCCCGTGTCCTCAAGTCCATTCTCTAGGTCTGCATCTTTATTCCTGTGCTGCCCCTAGGTTCTTCAGAACAATTTTTTTCTTTTTTAGATTCTATATATATGTGTTACTATGTGGCATTAGTTTTTCTCTTTCTGACTTACTTCACTCTGTATGACAGACTCTAGGCCCATCCACCTCACTACAAATAACTCAATTTCATTTCTTTTTATGGCTGAGTAATATTCCACTGTATATATATGCCATGTCTTCTTATCAAGATTGCTTCAGCTATTCAGGATCTTTTGTATTTCCATTACAAATTGTGCAATTTTTTCTTCTAGTTCTGTGAAAAATGCCAGTGGTAGTTTGATGGGGATTGCATTGAATCTGTATATTGCTTTGGGTAGTATAGTCATATTCACAATGTTGATTCTTCCAATCCAAGAACATGGTATATTTCACCATCTGTTTTTATCATCTTTAATTTCTCTCATCAGTGTCTTACGGTTTTCTGCATACAGGTCTTTTGTCTCCTTTGGTAGGTTTATTCCTAGGTATTTTATTCTTTTTGTTGCAATGGTAAATGGGAGTGTTTCCTTAACTTCTCTTTCAGATATTTTATCATTAGTGTATAGGAATGCAAGAGATTTCTGTGTATTAATTTTGTATCCTGCTACTTTAGCAAATTCATTGACTAGCTCTGGTAGTTTTCTGGTACTATCTTTAGGATTCTCTGTGTAGAGTATGTCATCTGCAAACAGGGACAGCTTACTGCTTCTTTTCCTATTTGGATTCCTTTTATTTCTTTTCTTCTCTGATTGCTGTGGCTAACACTTCCTAAACTATGTTGAATAATAGTGGTGAGAGTGGGCAGCCTTGTCTTGTTCCTGATCTTAGTGGAAATGGTTTCAGTTTTTCACCATGGAGAATGATGTTGGCTGTGGGTTTGTCATATGTGGCTTTTATTATGTTGAGGTAAGTTCCCTCTATGCCTCCTATCTGGAGGGTTTTTATCATAAATGGTGTCGAATTTTGTCAAAAGCTTTTTCTGCATCTATTGAGATGATCGTATGGTTTTTCTCTTTCAGCTTGTTAATATGTTGTATCACATTGATTGATTTGAATATATTGAAGAATTCTTGCATTCCTGGGATAAACCCCACTTGATCATGCTGTATGATCCTTTTAATGTGCTGCTGGATTCTGTTTGCTAGTATTTTGTTGAGGATTTTTGCATCTATGTTCATCAGTGATATTGGCCTGTAGTTTTCTTTTTTTGTGACATCTTTGTCTGGTTTTGGTGTCAGGGAGACTGTGGCCTCATAGAATCAGTTTGGGAGTGTCCCCCCTCTGCTCTATTTTGGAAGAGTTTGAGAAAGATGGGTGTTAGCTCTTCTCTAAATGTTTCATAGAATCTGCCAGTGAAGACATCTGGTCCTGGGCTTTTGTTTGTTGGAAGATTTTTAATCAGAGTTTCAATTTCAGTGCTTGTGATTAGTCTGTTTATATTTTCTATTTCTTCCTGGTTCAGTCTCAGAAGGTTGTGCTTTTCTAAGAATTTGTCCATTTCTTCCAGGTTGTCCATTTTATTGTCATTTTGTTGCTTATAGTAACCTCTCATGATCCTTTATTTCCTTTTTTCTTTTTTAACATCTTGATTGGAGTATAATTGCTTTACAATATTGTGTCAGTTTCTGCTTTATAACAAAGCAAATCAGCTATACACACACACATGTTCCCTTATCTCCTCCCACCTGCGTCTCCCTCCCTCCCACTGTCCCTATTCCACCCCTCTAGGTGGTCACAAACCACCAAGCTGATCTCCCTGTGCTATGCGGCTGCTTCCCACTAGCTATCTGTTTTACATTTGGTAGTGTATGTATGTCCATGCCACTCTCTCACTTTGTCACAGCTTACCCTTCCCCCTCCCCATATCCTCAAGTCCAATCTCTAGTAGGTCATTTATCTCTGGGCTTTCTGTCCTGTTCCATTAATCTATATTTCTGTTTTTGTGCCAGTGCCATACTGTCTTGATTACTGTAACTTTGTAGTATAGTCTGAGGTCAGGGAGCCTGATTCCTCCAGCTCGATTTTTCGTTCTCAAGATTGCTTTGGCTGTTCGGGGTGTTTTGTGTGTCCATACAAATGGTGAAAATTTTTTTTCTAGTTCTGTGAAAAGTGCCAGTGGTAGTTTGATAGGGATTGCATTGAATCTGTAGATTGCTGTGGGTAGTAGAGTCATTTTCACAATGTTGATTCTTCCAATCCAAGAACATGGTATATCTCTCCATCTATTTTTATCAGCTTTAATTTCTTTCATCAGTGTCTTATAATGTTCTGCATACAGGTCTTTTGTCTCCTTAGGTAGGTTTATTCCTAGGTATTTTATTCTTTTTGTTGCAGTGGTAAAAGGGAGTGTTTCCTTAATTTTACTTTGATATTTTTCATCATTAGTCTATAGGAATACAAGAGATTTCTGTGCATTAATTTTGTACCCTGCTACTTTACCAAATTCATTGATTAGCTCTAGTAGTTTTCTGGTAGCATCTTTAGGATTCTCTATGTATAGTATCATGTCATCTGCAAACAGTGATATCTTTACTTCTTCTTTTCTGATTTTGATTCGTTTTATTTTTTTCTTCTCTGATTTCTGTGGCTAAAAGTTCCAAAATTATGTTGAATAATAGTGTTGAGCGAGGGCAACCTTGTCTTGTTCCTCATCTTAGTGGAAATGGTTTCAGTTTTCACCATTCAGGACGATGTTGGCTGTGGGTTTGTCATATATGGCCTTTATTATGTTGAGGAAAGTTCCCTCTATGCTTACTTTCTGCAGGGTTTTTATCATAAATGGGTGTTGAATTTTGTCGAAAGCTTTCTCTGCATCTATTGAGATGATCATATGGTTTTTCTCCTTCAATTTGTTAATATGGTTTATCACATTGATAGATTTGCGTATATTGAAGAATCCTTGCATTCCTGGAATAAACCCCACTTGATCATGGTGTATCACCCTTTTAATGCGCTGTTGGATTCTGCTTGCTAGTTTTTTGTTGAGGATTTTTGCATCTATGTTCATCAGTGATATTGGCCTGTAGTTTTCTTTCTTTGTGACATCGTTGTCTGGTTTTGGTATCAGCATGATAGCAGCCTCGTAGAATGCGTTTGAGAGTGTTCCTCCTGCTGCTATATTTTGGAAGAGTTTGAAAAGGATAGGTGTTAGCTCTTCTCTAAACGTTTGATAGAATTCACCTAATATATGTATCCCCATATCTCTTCTCTCTTGCATCTCCCTCCCTCCCACCTCCCTATCGCACCCCTCTATGTGGTCACAAAGCACCAAACTGATCTCCCTGTCCAGCTTTTAGTTTTACTGAGCTTTGTTATTGTTTCCTTCATTTCTTTTTCATTTATTTCTGATCTGATCCTTATGATTTCTTTCCTTCAGCTACCTTTGGGGTTTCTTTGTTCTTCCTTCTTTAATTGCTTTAGTTGTAGGGTTTGGTTTTTTATTTGAGATGTTTCTTGTTTCTTTAGGTAGGATTGTATTGCTATACACTTCCCTCTTAGAACTGCTTTTGCTGCATCCCATAGGTTTTGGGTTGTCGTGTTTTCATTGTCATTTGTTCCTAGATATTCTTTGATTTCCTCTTTGATTTCTTGAGTGATCTCTTGGTTATTTAGTAGTGTGTTGTTCAGCCTCCATGTGTTTGTATTTTTTATAGATTTTTTTTTTCCTGTAATTGATATCTAGTCTAATAGCATTGTGGTCGGAAAAGATACTTTATATGATTTCAATTTTCTTAAATTTACCAAGGCCTGAGTTTTGACACAAGATATGATCTATCCTTGAGAATGTTCCATGAGCACTTGAGAAGAAAGTGTATTCTGTTGTTTTGGAATGGAATGCTACATCTTTGACTCTTCTTCCCCTCACATCCCAAATCCAACTTATCATTGAAGGCTCTCCCCTCAGTATATATCCAGAACTCATTTGTCTCTTACCATCTTCGCAAATTCCACTCCTGAGCCATTCACTGCATGGATTGTTGCAGTAACTTCCTAATTGACCAGCACAGCAGTCAGAGTGATACATTTGTATGAGATGTTTGCTTCCTGTTTAGTGTAGAAGCCAAAGGCTTTACAAGTGAAGATTTTCTTCATCAATTATTGCTTTTGTTTTCAGATGAAGAAAATAATACATATTTAAAAGGAGTATTTCTACACTCTGACAAAAACTTTATAATCCTTCTTATTGGTTCCACACAATGACTCTTGTTTTTAAATAATCAGTGTCCAGGGTTGGGATTAGGCATAGGCAAGTAGATCCTAAGAATAGAGAGGATTTCAGTTGTGTTTGTGGTATTATTATTAGTCATTTATTTACAGTCTCTACTATTACCATAAAGAAAGAAAATTGCTTCCCGTTATTAGCTGAAGTATTATTATGGAAAATTCTTATGACAAAACTCCAGATCCCTCTAGCCTTTGACAACTCCTCTCCTAACTCACTCAACTCTCCTGAAAAGGCCCAAAAGCCAGAGACAGAATATTCCATCAACATGATTAGACACTCCCTGACCTGAACAACCAGAGCTGACCAAGCAGTCATCTAGTCATTCTCCATCTCATTGTCAGAACTGTCCATGTGCAATTTAGTATGCAGGCGCTGCCTGTCTTCTGCATCTTTCTCTGACAAAAATTCTTCTGTTTGCACCTGTTGTATCTGTTGACCGCTTGTTCCAAACACCCAGGGAAGGGTAATTGGTCAATGAAATTGACCCCATCAGTGTGAATTTCATGTTTGAATGTCTTATCAATGTTGTTGATTGAGAGGATGTTTCCCTATTGATTTGATCATTTGTTACTTGATTTTTTTCTTGTGCTCAGAGGTTTAACGTGATACTTAAAACTGAATCTTATAATGCGTATTTTATTTATTCCAGTATTAAACATAATTTTATAGCTCAAAAACTTCAATGTCGATTGACTTCAAATGCTAAGGTATGAGCTCCTTTTATTGCAGAATTCTTATAAGGACATATTATGTAGTTATATCTCAGTTCTCATTACTTTATGATTAGGGATTGAAAAATTAGTAATTCTGAAATGGTAATTTTATCCTGAGCTCCTTTGCCTGTAGACCAGTGTCTTGTATCAGTCAGTAGTGAGGCCCAGTATACAAAGATATATGCATAATACTGCCTATTTTACTTTTAAGCCAGGTGTGTTTTTTTTAAAGCATTAATAATTAGAAACCTCATGTGTATGTAAATACTTATTATTTTCCATTATTCTTTATGGCGTTGCTTTAGCCTTAATCATTTATTATTCCAGTATTAAAAATTGAAACCCCCACCTGCGTGGTTTTTGGGTGGTGGTGGCAGTGGTGGTGGTGTGTGTTTGTAATGGATATAAATAAACATTTGTCACTGAGTATGAACACTATACGATTTCTCAACATGTCTTCTCTGACCGTGGATCCCAGAGACTTGAAGCTTCACATCAGCTTCAGTCAAAATACTTAGGTACCCCTTTCCACTGAGCAGATACCACCCTCAGTTTTCACCCTAGGACTTTTAATTTCTTCTAATGTGCCCTACACATCTAGTCCTACCAACAGAATCTCTTTCTCTCTTTTATGAGAGGGACAGCACAGAAGATGTTTAGAAAGATGATATGTCCAGAGGCATAACACCCATACCTCAGGCCCTTATAACTTTTCCAATTCACAGAATGTCTATCATCTCATTAATTTGTTATGTTTTAAGAGATCTGGAAATGAGTCTGTTTTGTTTAGCACTCTATCTTCAGTGTCTAGCCCAGGGCAAACCTCATGACAGACTTTTATTGGACAAATGAAAATTTTCATTGTATGAATGAGTGGATGAATGATCCCATACTCATCCTCTAAATATAAATGGTATTAAATCATCGCAAATAGATATAATGCAAGGCAGTGTGTGACAAGTGACCAGAAAAACCCAGAGGAGACAGCAACTAGTTGTAACTGAGAGTGTCTGGAAAGGTTTTATGGAATATGGATTCTTTTTAAGAGCAAAGATAAACTAAACAAATATTGACAAAATGAATCCAGTCAGGACAGAGGCAAAGGTGACTGTGTGGGGAGAATGTAGAACAAGTTTGAGAAAGTCAAACAATAGTTGGGCTAAAATATAGAAATAAAACCAGCAGGTGCACCTCATGGACACTGAATGCTAAGTCAGAGATCAGGCATTTTACTGGCTAGGTTACAAATAGAAAAAATAGCAGGGAGTATATGAAGTACATAATATTCACACTGAAAACACATAGAATTGAATGGTAGCCACAGTAAAGTATATGACGAGAAGTATTCATAGAAAATAGACATTTTTGTGGGTTGCTTTTACTCTTCGCAAACGCAGGAACATGCACTTCTCTATCCGTGATTCATTTTCCTGGAGGGCTCCAGGCAACCAGATTTTATCTTTCCTGGGCTTTAGGAAGAGGGCAAGGTTAAAGCTGCGTCAAAGGGTAGAAATGATCCAGTTGTTTTGTTCATGATGGCTTTCACTTTTTACAGGCAAACCTAAATATGTAATTCTTAGAAGAGAATAATGAAAAAGAGACCATATGGCAGGGGAAATCTGGCATATTCGAAAGGTTTGGGTTGCAGTTGCATACAAAAGACTTAGTATAATTCATTTTGAAATAGAAACATTTAAATTGCAAAGAACAGTACAAATAAATCAAAGTGCATACTAATTTAATTGGCTCACATTAAAAAAATATTCAAGGGTAACAGTACAGCTTGATTTGTCATCTGACAAATGATGAACTGGGAAAACCGAAGCCGTCACAGTCTACCTCAGGTTTATTTTTGCATGAAGACTTTCCGGGATAGTTTAGCTCACAGTGTACCCTCAGGAGTTCACCAAAGGCTTGAGCCTTGTAACCTACTCCATATTGCTAAATGACTCTATTCTTATTAACTTTACTTCATAATTTTGCAGTTAATGATAAAACTGCTCTGTATTACTATTTGATATCTTATTTCTTCAATAAATGGCATAAGATGAGGGCCCTCACACTTTTCTTGAATCTTATACTTCTCATTTAATGATTAAAACTGCAATATCATTAGCATTACCTCAATTACATTGAGTTGAATTGCCACTGTCTTCTACTCTAGAGTGGAGGATTTGATTTATAGTTGACCCTTCTTTTGGAGCTTGTCATTTATTATTGTTCAGTTTATTTTATAATTTTTTACAGCTACCCCTTTTTATATAGAATTCTAGAGTCCATTGATAAATTGAATTCTGTGCTTTGGACTGCCTTTTTTCACTTAAAACATAGATTTATATTTTTGAAAGAAACAGGGATAAGAAGAATTCTTCCATTGTTTTATTTGTTGCTTATATGATATCAGCTCTTCTAAGCTTGCGTTTGACCTTGTTGTATATGTTAGAGGTAAAAGAGGGGAGTAGATATTTGGAATCAGAAACCTGATTCTACTTATTCTTGTGTTCCAATGCTTCTTCTCCCCAATTGTACTTTGAGCCTAGTCCAATTATTTTTTTCAATAAGCATTTTTGGCAAATGCATTTTATATTCAATTTAATGGGAAAAATGGAGAAAAATGTCCTACCTTCTATGAGGCCACAGTCTGGGAAGAAAGATTCAATAAACACCCAGTTAATTAGCTTGATTATGAAGTGCAGGCTTGCAGTTAGCAGAATTTCTGTATAACTGAATTTTCTAATTAACTCAGGATTAACCCATCTCTTTAGCTATTTAGAATAGAGAAGGCTGTAGCTAAAGGGGTCATTCTCAGAGGCACATGTGTGTATGTACATATAAATATGAGTTGGTAGTTCAAGGTATAATTTTAGAGATTCACTGTTTTGCCAATGCAAGATAGCATTCCATTCGGGAGATATTTATAAGAAAAATGAAAAGGTAAGCTCATCTCCTAAGCAAGCACTTATTAGGCACCTGCCAAGAGACAGGCACTGGGCACTAGTGTTCCGTGCGTGATGTGACCACACCCCAGAACAGCTCCCAATCTAGCGAAAGAATTAAACAGGTAAAGAAATCGTTACTGTATACTATAGTGTGTGCTACTCAGCATGGAGGAGGGAGCATCCACTTCCATCTGAAGGTGCAAGGAGTGGTTTCCAGAGGACAAGGAGTAGACAGGATATTTTTGGTAAAAGGAACAGCATGGGCAGCAGGTTAGGGGACGTGCAGGTGCAGGCCATTTCCTATGATTTGCTTCTGGAAATTCCTGTTTAGATTGGTTTGAACAACTGAAAAGATAATGTTTTAGTCCATTCGCGCTACTGTAACAAAATACCATAGACTGGAGGCTGCCCTGGTGGTGCAGTGGTTAAGAATCCGCCTGCTGAGGCAGGGGACCCGGGTTCGAGCCCTGGTCCAGAAAGATCCCACATGCCGTGGAGCAACTAAGCCTGTGCGCCACAACTGCTGAGTCCGCGAGCCACAACTACTGAAGCACACGTGCCTAGAGCCCATGCTCTGCAACAGGAGAAGCCACCGCAATGAGAAGCCCGCGTGCCACAACGAGGAGTAGCCCCCACTCGCTGCAACTAGAGAAAGCCCGCGTGCAGCAACAAAGACCCAATGCAGCCAAAAATAAATAAATTTTTAAAAATTAAAAAAAAAATACCATAGACTGAATGGCTTATGAACAACAAGCATTTGTTTCTCACTGCTCTGGAGTCTGGGAAGCACAAGATCAAGGTGCTGGCAGATTTGGTGTCTGGTGAAACCCTGCTTCCTAGATAACTGTCTTTTCACCATAACCTCACATAGCAGAAGGGAAGGGAGCTTCCCCGGGTCTCTTTTATAACGGCATTAATTTAATTCATGCTGCCCTCATGACCTAATCACCTCCCAAAGGCCCCACATCCTAATACCATGACCTTGGTGGTTAGGATTTCAACATCTGAATTTGGGGGGAACACAGACATTCAGATCATAGCAGATCATGTTTCTGACCCCTTCTCATTCTGTTTTATTTGAGGAATAAATATTTATTGCTACACAATAGGCCACAAATCTTGTATCTCTTCTATGAAAACCAATCAGTAAAGATATTTATTGATTCTTCCCTCCTTTTACAATAGAGGTGATTTCCCTCAGCTATAAAGCCAAACTCTCTATCTCTTTTCAATTCTATCCCCTTATAACTTCAGGGAAACTTTACAGTATAAACTTTTCCTTTTCTCCCCTGTATACTGACTGCTAGCTTTGAATCAAATCACTGCCATCAACCTTTAAACACACTCAGGTCTGTCCCATGTTAACCTGGATTCCACACACATGCCCCTACAACCTCTGCTTCCCTTTACAATAGAAAATTTCTAGAAGAGTTGTCTCGAGTTCCACGCTGCCACTTAATCCTGGTGCACTCCAGTCTGGCTTTTGCCTCCATCACTCAAGCAAGACAGCCCTCCTCAAAGGTCACTAACGAGTTCTGTGTCTCTTAATAAAATGGACTTTTCTGTCCTTTCCTTGCTTTTTCTCCCTGATGCATTTGACACTATAAATCAGTTTTTCTTTCTTGAGATAATCTCTTTTATTGTTTTCCGTGACATCACACGTTTCTTATTTTCTCTTATTTCTTTGAATTCCTCCTGGTCCCACTAATTTTCCTTTGTGGGCTCATTCTCTTTTATCCAGTTGTTAAATGAGTGCTTCTGAAGACTCAGGCTCCTTTCTCTTTTTATGCTTCCTCTTTGGATTAGGCCTTCTCATCCATACCCATGGATTCAATTTCTGTGCACCCTTAAAAATTCTCAAATTTTGGGCTTCCCCGGTGGCACAGTGGTTAAGAATCTATCTGCCAAGGCAGGGGACAAGGGTTCGAGGGCTGGTCTGGGAAGATCCCACATGCTGTGGAGCAACTAAGCCTGTGTACCACAACTACTGAGCCTGCGCTCTAGAGCCCACGAACCACAACTACTGAAGCCCACGGGCCTGCAGCCCGTGCTCTGCAACAAGAGAAGCCACTGCAGTGAGAAGCCCATGCACTGCAATGAAGAGTATCCCCCGCTCGCCTCAACTAGAGAAAGCCCGCGTGCAGCAACGAAGATCCAATGCTGCCAAAAAAAAAAAAAAAAAATTCCCAAATTTAAATTTCCATTCAGGACCTGCCTTTTAATATATCTGGGTTTACTTAATAGGCATCTCAAATGCAACACTTGCAAAACTGAACATGTTTGCCATTCCTTATATCCTGAAATCTGGCTGCCCACATGTTTTCTACGTAGGAAATACACAAATACTTACCTTATACTTCAGGTTAAGAGACAATGAAAAACACCTTTAGTTTTTAAAACAGTTTACAGCAGAGTTTCTCAATCATGACACTACTGACATTTTGGGCTAGGTAAGTCTTTATTGTGAGGGTCAGTCCTGCGCATTATGGGATGTTTCTCCCTGGCCTATACCCACTAGATACCAATAGCACTGCCTTCCAGTTGTGACCACCAGAAGCTGCTAAATGCTCCAGGGAGACAAAATCAGCCCTGACTGAGAACCACAGCTTTATAAGGAGGACAAGAGGGTAAGCTGCATTTTTTTAAACAGAAATCATACCAAAGTTTTTATGGTACAGAAAATTTGAGACAGGAAAATAATAAGAAATCTAGTAAGTGAATTTTCAGTTCAGGTATGTATTATTTTTTGAAACATCAATATTTTCCACATTAGTTACAGTTTATGAATTTCATCAGTTATCTAAAATACTCTTCACAGAATTTGTCCAAGTAAAGATTCGCCTTATCACCTCACACTTGTTAGAATGGCTGTCATCAGAAAAGGCAAGAAACCAGTGTTGGTGAGAATGTGGAGGAAAGGGAACCTTTGTGCACTGTCGGTAGGATTGTAAGTTAGTGGAGCTATTATGTAAAATAGTATGGAGCTTCTTTAAAAAAAATTTTAAAAAGAAATACTATATGATCCAGCAAATCTGCTTCTGGGTGTTGACCTGAATAAAACAGAAACACTAACTCAAAAAGATATTTTCACCCCCGTGCTCACTGCAACATTATTTACAATAGCCAAGGTATGAAAGCAACCTAAGTGTTCATCACTAGATGAACGCATAAAGAAAATGCAGGAGATACAAACATGCAACACACACACACACACACACACACACACACACATACACACATATGTAAAATGTAATGTTATTCATCCATAAAAAGAAAAAAAATCCTGCCATTTGTTCAACATGGATGGACTTTGAGGGCATTATGCTATGGAAAATAATTCAGAGACATAGTCCTGTGAATGTTTGAATTTATTATGTGAAAATGATAAGAGCGGCCATTTGTTGAGCTCTTATATCCCCTACCTAGGATTGTTAGGTTGTATTAGCTTCCCTTTATAGATAAGGAAATCCAGGCTCTGAGATAGTATTCATATCGCTCACAAGGAAGTGTTAGAACCGTAAATACCACAGACCTGTAAGGTTCCAAAGCCAGTGCTATTAGAAGAATACGTAAAATAATAACAAAAAAACCTGGTGTTGTTTGTGATCAGTGTGACCGTCACTGAAGCCAAGTGTCCTAGGCTAAGCTTTGTGTCTGGTGTACATTAGTGATTAGCTGGGTAAACACTGGTTGAATTGAATTAGTTTGATCGTTTTACCCTTGAACTTGTCTTTGGGATGAGAAAGGGGTTTTTGATTTTGGTAACAGCTTTGAGGTATAACTGATATACAATGTTACACATATTTAAAGGATACAGTTTGACAAGTTTTGATATATGTGTACAACCGTGATGTTCAGAACATAGCTCAGACATCACTTTCCCACGAGGCCTTCCCTGTACCCCTTGAAATCAGAACCGTGCTAAAAAAAAATCCTTGATACTGGTCATCCACGAAGTATATTATCTTTTCTCTATGTCATACCACTTCCTGGGCATAATAATTTTAAAATCTTCCACCATTCATCTCTAAAAATACTGTTTTTCAGAACTGTTAATTCCCTGGGTATTATACACATATAAGTTTAAGAAAAGTTTGTTTAGGTGGTAAATGCATTAGTTAATTATTTGAAATTTTACTCTACCCTACCAAATTTCATGGGTTTTAAACTGAAAATTCTACATGCAAGTGATTTGGGTTGGAGCAGTTGTAGGCAATATATAGTAGTTTATTTAGTCACAGTGAGTTTCCTTTACTTTCAGATCTCCAGAAGACAGGGCTCTGCTACTCAGGAACCCTGCGACATTTCTTGGGTGACAAGGGAGTGAAGCCTTGTATTTGCTTTGTAAAAGACCTTGTGGGCAAAAGTGTTGAGGACTGAATTGAACACTTGTCTGGAAAGACATGTTGTGAATTTTATAGTGTAATGTAATGTTACCTGTAAAATTTTGACCCTATTTTAAGATTTTCCTATTTTCACATCAATGAGAATTTGTTGTGAACCTGCTTTCTCCTCCATGTCCTACAAACTACAATAAAACTATATGCCTCTGGGTGTTTTCAAACTGCCCATAGGTAGACAGTGACTATGTTAATATCCGGAACTCTGTGAATGTCTAACAGAGAGTTGAAATATCAAAATTTAAAAGCAACTCGCTTTCTTGATACGTCTTCATGTTTTATGACCTAGGTTGGGACTATGGCAAAATTCGGACATGTTCAAATATTTAAGAACCATGAAATTAGAATCTATTAAAATAGTAATGCTTTGTTGTCATTTAAAATAATATCTATACTTTAAAGTATTGGGAAACTTTTTATACTCTCTAAAAATACATTATCAGTCCACTAAAATAATGAATAGCTAATAGCAAAAAAAAATGGAGAAAAATTGAAACTTACTGAAGGTCACAGAGCCTGAAAAATTAGAACTGAGAGTAGAAAGTGGAAAAAATGTTCTTGATAACTATTCAGCTGGGTTTCAAGTTCAAGGTTATGCGCTCTCTTGATTTGTCAATAGTTGCAGTATGATATGCCACAGTTGCTGAGCTTAATATCTTAAGCAAACATTTTTCCCTCAAATAAATATGTTAAAATTTCATATGTTAACTTAAAGTAGCCATATGAAAATAGATTCCTGTGATGACTACTACAAAAAACAAACTTTTATTTTCATAATTGTAATATGGAGTATTTTTAAAAGTCCCTTGAAGGTTATTTGAAAATCAGATTGGAAGGTTACCTACCAAGATATTTAGACGTTGTATATTTATCTTAATGTTTGAACTCTCCCTTCTAATTTCTATACTGAGGGAGAAATGGAATTGTCCAGTGTTTGCCAAGGAAAACAACAACAATAATAATATATTTATATTTAAAGCTTCATGATATCTTCCATTAGCATATGGTTGTATATGCACTTTTAACATGTATTCGAAAATTAAGGCTATGATTGTTCTGCATATAATTGATGTGTCTGTGTTACTAAGGAGAGGCTGGCAAGGACAAATAGGAAAACTGGTTTTGATTATCTGAAAGAGTATAACATAAAGAAATTTATATAGTCCTTGTAAAGTATTTTGTGACTTCAGTTGCACATGGGAGCACCTGCTACTCTGGGAAGTTGTAGCACTTCAAATAAATTAGCCATGGTCTGCCATGCTGTGATGACCAAATGCCAGGGTTCTGGACAGCTGCCCAGACTCCTGTTTTCCCTTGTTGGACTGTGGCAGTGACCTAAAAACGTTATCTTTTGTCTCACTTGCAGTTCAGGTATGTGTATGTGTGCATAAAGGGGATAGAGTATACTGTGGATTCTTGCAAATTTCCTCAGCTTTATACTCTTAGTCTGTGGGAACAGGAAAGGGAGAAGTAGAGATAATTTTATTGATTCATCCAACAGATAGTTCTGAAGAAAGCATTTTGTGTGTCTTCTGTTCTTGGTAACTTAGGGAATGGCAAGATTTTGAAATGTGAGTTTCTTGATCTTTAATATCAAAATCTGCCCAGAAAAGGCATAGTTCCTGTACTTTTTTCCACAATAAATGGGTGGAGGCCACTTCAGGCTGGAAATCTACAAACCACTACAGAGTATTATTAAGGTAAGAACTCTGCACAAGAGCCAAGGCAACAGCAAGATGAGGATCTCTGCCAAAATTTGCCTTAGACATGGGAGTCTCAAACTTGAGCAAGCATCAGAATCAACAGGAGGGCTTGGTAGAACTGATTGCTGAGCCCCACCCAGAGAGTTTCCGATTAAGTAGGCCTGGGGAGGAGCTGGAGAACTTGCATTTCTAACAAACAACCAAGCGATTCAGATGCTGCTGTGACCACACTTTGAGAAGCACTACCTTAAACAATGCGACTACAGCAAGGAGCAGAAAGAATTTTTTTTAAAGGACAATTGTGACTTAGCAAGACTGGAATTGAAGACCTAGCCATTTAAGCTGCTTTTGTATATTGTACCTTATTTCAATCAGTTTTCTCATATCTGATGTTGACAGGCTGCAAGCCTAGATGCTATGTAGTGTAATGGTTAAACGTGTTGGGTTTAGTGCTACACTCCTTAGATTATCAAATCCCATCTCTGTCGTTTATTAACTGTGTGATTTGGGGCAGGATATTTACATTCTTGGAACCATGCCTTCTTCATCTATAGAATGGGAATAATAATAGCACCTACCCCTAATGTTGCTATTAGGATTCTTTAAATAATTCATACACTGCATTTGGAACAGTGCCTGACAAGTTGTAAGTACTTAATAAATCTTAGCTTTCTTCCTCCTTCTTATTTTTTTTATTATTACATTATTCTTGATAGCTAGCTATTGCAGGGACTTAAAGACTCACACATTATCACTCAAGTATGCCCATTTATTAATTTATGATTAAAACTTATATAAGCATTAAGGGAACCAGAAAAGTTATGGTGCTCTCTCCAGCATCATCCCAAGCAATTGAAATAAGATTAGAAGCTAGCGGAATTGAGAGGTCTTATTTCATTGCTCAATAACTGTTGTGAAAATTATTCTTCACTAAAGGAACAATCGCCTATGCCAAATAGATTAAATATTCTTATTGACCAGCCAGGGAATCTTGTTCATTGAGAAACACTGAAAAGAATTTTTTTTAATGTGTTTGTTTAGTTTTTAAAGAAATTTAAAATAAATATGTTCTAGAAAATTTTAATTTAATTTTTAAAGATACTTTAGGGTAATGAAAAGCACTGTTTACTATCATGTAACCTGAGAAAATCAGCCTATTTCCAAAGGAAAAAGCAAACTAAAAAATTACAGGGAAACAAAAGCAGACAGCTCTGATTACTACAAGAGAAAAACTGAAATTAACACTTTCCAAGAAACATTACACTGGACAAAGTTAAACAAGCAAGGAACCCCTTTATTCAAGGTTATTGCAATAGGGGGGAGAGGCCAGAACTCAGTCCAAGCTCAACTCCACTGAAACACAGGATAGCGAAATCTGTGAAAGCCGTCTGTGTTTGCTATTGGCTTTACCCAAAAGGAAAGTCAACTTTCTCCTGTCTTCACTACAGGAGGTAGTTTTACAACGTGGATTAAGGCTCCTTGAAGCTAGGCTCCTACCATCTTACACAGACTGAGAAATAGGGGTGCTATCTTCCTTAATTATTACATTTCAAAGAGATGACTGCCAGGTCCTTAAGAAAAGCATTCCTGGGTTGTAGAACTGTTAAGAGGCTTTAAAAAAGATTTACATCTCAGTGGGGTAGAGAACTACAATTACAGGTTTCTAAATTAAGTGCTCTAAGAAAAG
Source organism: Neophocaena asiaeorientalis asiaeorientalis (assembly GCF_003031525.2). Classification (NCBI taxonomy): domain Eukaryota; kingdom Metazoa; phylum Chordata; class Mammalia; order Artiodactyla; family Phocoenidae; genus Neophocaena; species Neophocaena asiaeorientalis. The sequence continues at coordinate 1,524,363 of NW_020173042.1, forward strand.
GAAGGTCAGGAGTCTAGAGTCAGGAAGAAACCTACCTAAAATTTAGTCGAGTTGAGGGGGAACATTAAGCCTGGCTTGGTCAGCACCTACTTTTTACATAGTTTTAATCACAACAGCATATGTGGTCTGAGCACACTTGGAAAGAAACCAACAAGAGAAAGACTGTTGAGGTGCCATGCCTGGTGGATGAGAACATTCCTACAGTTTTGATAATGAGGCAGAATGAAATGAATAGGAAGCCTTAGCCTAATACGGGCAAGTATGTAGGCAGACCACACACTGTCCTGAACAAAATAGTGGACAGGAACAGAGTAAAGCATAGAAGGAACCAAAGGAGATAGGTTTTTCATTTTGTGTAATTCTCTGAAGTCAAGCCCAACACTTGCAATTTCTTGGGTACTTCATTAAAGGCTTGCTGCTCTCAGTCAAATGGCAGTTGTCATTGTCGGTACCCAGTGTCCACAAGTCAGGGTGAGTGGGCCTTTGCTGCTGTGTCTTTGTACCATTGGCCCTGTGTCCTGGTCTAAGACACTCATCATTTTCATAGCTTTTTAAAAATGATCTGGAACTGCAGGGCTACCTTTGATTCCGCTGCCCTTCATGTCACTTCCTCCCACCCAAGAAGCTGGAAAGTGATTCAGCTGTGAGTAGAGAGGTACAAGCTACTTATTATCCAAGTCTAAAATCCTCAAGTTAAAGCTATTATTCTAAAACCTGCTATGTTAAAAGTACTATGACCAAGTAGGAGGTTCCTAAATCATATTTGAGTTTGAATTACTTTGAACCATATGATCTCAAGATTCTTCTTTCAATTTGTGGATGAGTAAACTGAGGCCAGGAGGAGAAAAATTACTACATAAAATGAAATTAGAAGACTATTAAGGTGATAAAGTTCTAGAAATAGGTTCTCAGAACTATGAATGACCACTCTTAAGAACACTTGAGTAGACTTCAGATAGGTATAACCCAAGGGGACAGAAGGCCTGGGGTCCCTTTACCACGTAGCTACAAATAGATTCATTAACCGATTCCTTTGTTAGATTAGGAAACCGATGACCCTTGGTTTCCTAATTTAACAAAGACTGGGTCCCATGATAAGATGATTTACCTTTAGAGTTCTGATTCCTGCTTGGAGGTGGGAATTTTGAACAGCTGGACTTGATGTTCTCCTTAAGTTATACTAGGAATGTGTGAATCCACAGTTCCTGAGACGTGTATTCTTCATTCAGTGTGAGTCCTACTTCTGGCATTGCTCATTTCAATAGTTCCTTAATTTCACTGCATGTTTTGGGGCACATAGCAAACAGATGTATTTGTTCAGTGTAAACTCCAGTCAAATATTACTATAGAATTTTGATGTTACAGTAGTTCCTGTAATAGAAGACAGTTAAGAGCTATAGCTACAAATTTTCAACATAAGAAAATCGACATTTTATACAGCAAAAAGAAATAGTTCTTAGGATCAAATGAAATAATTTTGTTTTTGTAAACTGTGCCATTTGATAAAATTGCTTTGCTTGTGAACTCTGTGTAGCAATTATATTTCAACTTCATGATATAAAAAATAAAATATCCCTCCAAAAATTTTCACTGGTCCAAATATTAGAGGTACTCAAAATTATCCACATATATATTGATGGATATTGATGGATATATTTTGCTAGGCAAAAAATACTAATATTCCAAAACTCAAAACTAATTAATAGGAAGAGTTTTAGAAATTGAATTTGGTGCCTGAAAACAAAATCTTGTAAACAAGCTTCTTTGGCAATTATGATTGTTCTCACTGACCCTGATCAGAGTATGCTAGAGCGTAAGAATCAGAAATCGTGACTTCTGCTACCTCTGCGAGTGCTTAATTCATATTTATTCAGTGACTCTATAATCTTCAACCTCACAACCCCTTGCCTTCCCTCCCTCACCTACAATGATGAATCCTCATCAAAGATCTTAATCTGGCCTGGTGGGGACAGAGCTTGCCAGGAATTGGTGCTCGTTTTGGGGCATGTTTTTGGCATCCATCTCAATGCTTTCAACAATCTAGAATGAAGAGAATTGACTTCTGTTTCACAATTTGTGCTCAAAATTTCATGTACTATCCATTCAGTCAATAGGTGTGGAGAAACTCCCATGTTATCAAGAAGGGTTTAAAATTTGTCCATTTTGGACCCGGACAAATATTCTTCGGAAAGTTGGAGCGTAATGTCGTGGCCTGGATGGGGAAGTTGTGTAATGTTACACAAATAGGGACGGCTATTATGTTGTACTGTTATGGTATACTCTGACTCCTGACTTAAACACTAGTTTACAGAGAGCCTTTCCTGAAGGTCCATCTGTCTAAACCCTGATCTGTTAACCTTACGGGCCAAGTGACTGACTTCCTTTTTCTTCAGATGATTCTATTTATTTATTTTTATTCCCGTAACCTCTTTTCAAATTCAGCCTCCAACTAAGCAGCTTTATATTACAGCCTTTGTGTAGTGCTGCTTTTGTCAGCAGATATATTCCAAATTAATAATCAATTGTTTACTAACAAAGTAAACAATTGGGGTGTTTTAGAATAATATTTTACTCCAGCTCATATAGATTATATATAACTATTTCTGCTTCAATACAATATCTGTGCTTCATGAGTCTCTCTCGCCTAGCAATTCCAGATAAATATCAAATTCTTACTTTGCAGTTTCTACTCCCCACCCTTAACCTGTGTTTTTATTGATGTTGGTAGTGATGTGGGGGGGCGCTGGGGGGTGATTAATGAATCACTGAAAACACAGTTTTTCCAAGTCACAAACATTATAAAACTGAACAGGTCTAGAGACACCCAAATCATGTAATTTTTATTAGGAGATATTATAGGTTTATTAGCAATTAATTTCAAAATAAATCATTTTTCATTAGGATATAATTGTTTTATATCAAAATAAATCATTTGAAAAATGGTTAAATATTTTGGTTTGACCTTTTGCTGACTTTATCTCTACATTCTAGGTGAATGCTTCAATTCAGAGGCAAAATATGACTACAGCCAAAGTAATACAGATGAAGAAACAACTTTATTTGTAACTTTTCCATACACTGCTTTACATGATTATCTTTGGTATTTAGTTGGGAAAAAAACTTTTAATTCCCTCAACTACTCCAGTCATTATTTAGTTGCTCTGTCTCCTTATGTGATCAGTTACATCAGACCTAGGTTTTTAGCTGAGTGACATTGGGGAAATTGCTTACATTTCCTGGCCTCAAAGTTTAACATTACTTTGTGAAGCCCTTTCCAGCTCTTTTTTGGATTCCTGTATTCCAGCACATAGCAATATTTTAAACATTAAATTCCCACGCAGGCCATAGCGATGTGGGTAAATATGTGTATGGACAAGTTTATGGCTTTGTGTTCTCTTTAAAATACGCAATTTCAGATCCACCAATCCTAAAACTTTAAAGAGCATAATCCAGATACACTGTTTAAATAAACACTGCCCTTCTCTGTTAGCAAGCAACTGGTTGTCATTCTGTTCCAGGAAGATCAACTTCTCTGAGAAGCAGAGCTCTGCTGGCTGCATTTGTTTGCCCCTCATTCCTGATTGTTGTTTGGTTTTATTCTCCATTAGGTCTCAGTCTCTCATCCACTATTTGCATTTGCTATTCCCAGTGAAAAGGTTTTTGTACAGTTTTTGTTTTGTTCCCATCAGTCACTTGAAAGAAAAGACACCCAAAGGCAAGGGCATCAGTCACTTTTTGAAGGTCCCTGGGAAATTATTATTTATGTGTCCGTGGTGAATCTATTCCACCCTCTAAAGGGCAGAATTGCTAGATTAGGAACATGGTTAGAAAACACAGCAGTCATTAACCTTATTGCTTTCCCAACAAAGAAAGGCCGGGTAAAAACTGGCCGAAGCAAGTTTTTGTACAGTTTTTGTTTTGTTCCCATCAGTCACTTAAAAGACACCCAAAGGCAAGGGCATCAGTCACTTTTTGAAGGTCCCTGGGAAATTATTATTTATGTGTCCGTGGTGAATCTATTCCACCCTCTAAAGGGCAGAATTGCTAGATTAGGAACATGGTTAGAAAACACAGCAGTCATTAACCTTATTGCTTTCCCAACAAAGAAAGGCCGGGTAAAAACTGGCCGAAGCCAGTGGTAATTGAGAACAGAAAAGATCAACAAAACGGAGCCTAATACAGAATAAAACTTAATGCCAGCCTCTTGGCACAGGTTTAAAATAATTTTAACAACTATCCTCAAAAAATGGAAGTCGGTAAAATGATTTAATAAAATGGCTAGAGAATTCCAAATCTTACTTATTCCTTCGTGTTTTGTGTAAGAAGGATTTTGTTTGCTTTAGAAATCTCATGATTTATTTGTTTTTAGTCTAATTTCCTCATTTTTACTGGCACTGTTCCTCTTAGTTGCTAAGAGTGAAGTTAAAACCACCAAACTGTATTTGTTAGGTTATAATAATTATAGTTTCTCTCTGAAGGGGTGGCTCTACATAGATCATTTCATAATAAATGTTTCTTGAAGAATTTCATTTCGCAAGGGAAGGCAAGAATCAAAGAAGTTCCAGGGATTGAGCAAGCGCAGGAGAGCACAGATATGGACACAGATATGGACAGTGAGTCCAGGAAAAGTATGCCTACCTAGCAGGATGCTGAATCTCATCTGTTCTCTCACCAGGTACTGGTGACCTCCTGCTTTATGAATACTTGAGACCATGACAAAAGATGTCCGTATTTCTTTGCTTTGTATTTTAGTGTTCATTTAAAATATATAATTAAAAAAAAACAACACCCAACAACCTAGTAGGACTATGGTGCTGGAGATCTTCTGGTGATTCCAAAAGAGCCTTGCCAGGTGGAATTAGCTTAAGCAGGATACCACATTACAGATTTGGTCTCAAAATTGTAGATCCAGAAACTTTATTTTCACATAGCATTTTATGTTGGTTAGACTTATCAGAATAGCCTCCTACCTCAGTTTCCTTATTTGTTGCTGTGAATAAAAACTGTATTTAACTTAAAGTGTTGTTGTGAGGATAAAATAGCATTAGAATGTTGCTTGACACAACGCATTCAACAAATGTTAATTGTCAGTCTTATTTGAATTCTCAGCAGGCGTATGTAGGTTTATTAATTTATGAAGTCTACATTTAATTATTTTATTCTCCTTTCAGAATATTCTGTTCATAGTACCAAATTAATTGAGAAGCTGTATTCATTTTGACATGAAGGGGGAAAAAAGTGGAACAAAGGATCCGAGGGGTTATAGTATGTATTTTTCTTGGGCTCTATAGCATCTGGTAAACTACCCAGCACCCCACCCCTGTGCACCATCATGGAGTCCTTCAAGCAGTCCCAAGGCTGTCAAGTGTACAACATCAGAGTAGAATGCACTCTCTCTGTCATTATTTCTATGTGTGTTTCTCTGTATCTAGATAAATCCTGTTTAATTTTTGAGCTGCTGTGTCTTGTTTTCTAGATTACAGGAGGCAATCTTCCTTCTTTGACATTCTTTTTAGCTTATTTATGCCACTGTTTATGTTATAGCATTCAAATGAAAGGAAATAGGATTCTTTTCTAACCACTTTTAGTTGAGAGTCTTGCTACTGAAGAATATTCCTGAAAATGGTTACTGTTTGTGTTACTGGAATGTTTTGGGGTTATCAGAGCCCTTACTTACCAGTATTTAGTTGGTCCATGCTGTCAGTGATGGAATCAGCAGTAGATGGAGGTTTGTGGAGTTGGAGACCTAAGAGCCATATCCAGGTCTGCCCCTATTTACAGCCATGACTGTGGGCAAATCTAACTTCTTCTCTTCCTCACAAGGAGACAATAAGAGAAGACAGGTTTTCTCAAGAGTACGTGAACACCTGACTGTTTAAATTATTGAATCAGACTAAGCTTTAATATATAGTGATTATTTAGTTAAATTCTTGCCACACACACCAGCTGGTGGGAACTCACGGTTAGGACAGGGTCAGCTATGGGCAAAATTTTAAATGTTATATTTTTTCTGGTCATTAATAACAGTGTAAGATAAATCTTGTGCCTTTTATATAAAAGGAGTAGCATGTGAAGGTAAAAGCACTTTTAGGTGTCTGATAAGAGAAGCAAGGTCAGTGTGATTTGACAAGGGTCAGAGAGGAGGATGGGATGGCTTTAGGCTGAAGAGGTGAGCAGGGGTCAGATCTCGCAGAACCTTGTAGATCATGCTGAGACTTCCCATTTTATTCTGTGCTGTAGAAAGTCAAGAAAAGGAATTTAAACATGGAAGTAGTTCAAAAGGCTTTTATTTTTAAAAATCACTATGGTTCCTGTATGAAGAATAAATTCAAGGACATACACATTTAACTATGGACCAGAGAAGAGATGCTTGCCATTTTATCCATGATGGAGCCAGTAGATATAGTCAAGTGGATGGATTTCAGAAGAGCTTTGGAGAATGACATGTAAATAACTTGCATTTGCATGTTCCTGCACAGCAAGTTCTTCTACTTGTGAATAGATCTGTTTACACTGTCTTAATCTGGTTGGGCTGCTATAACAAAGAACCATAGAGTGGGTGGCTTATAAGCAACAAAAACCTGTTTCTGACAGTTCTGGAGGCTGAGGATTCCAAGATCAAGGCACGGACAGATTTGGTGTCTGGTGAGGTCCGTCTTCCTAGATAACTCTCTTTTCTCTATAACATCACATGACAGAAAGGGCAAGCTGGCCCTCTGGGATCTCTTTTATGAGAGTATTAATCCCATTCATGAGAGCTCCAAATTTATGACCTAATCATCTCTCAAAGGCCTCACCTCCTAATACCATTTCCTTGGGGGTTAGGATTTCAACAAGATTGAATTTTGGAGGAACGCAAACATTCAATTCATAGCATGAACACATATGTATGTATATAGAATATGTATTTATGCATATACTTAGGAAAAAGGGTATGAAAATGGAACAAAATGTTTTACAGTGAGTATATTCAAGGTGGTAGTATTTGGGACTATTTTTCTTCGTTACATTTTCTTTTTTCCTAATATTCTGTAATGAGCTATACCTATATAAAGTAAGATATATTAACATATATTACATATAATAAAGGTAACATTAACAAAATATTATGGGAACTAAATTATAAATAGGGCTAGTATTAAGAGAGCCATAACATTCAAGTTTTGTTACAAAACTTTTCCCCACTTCTCCAATGTATTAAAGTGCTTTTAACATAAAAAATAATTTTTTAAAAGGCAAATTCTTGTGCTGTAGGCTCTCTCAATTTTTCCATGAATTATGTATATCTCTTAAAATATTAAGAAGGCAACAATTAATAATGTGGTTGATTTAATTAAACACACTTTGCCATTAAATGACACTAGAATTCGATAATGCAACAGTTTTAAAATTAAATTAATGTTGGTGACCTGCAACTGAATGTGATATGCAGTATTTCTGTTTCCTCATCTTCTCTGTTTCTGAAAATGTAAATAATCTTCTTTTCATTTTTAAAACATATTATTTATGAGGAATTATCTCCAGAATGCTAGATGAGAATCACTTAAGAGTTCTGAATTAAATTAAAAAATTCACTTCTAGAGAGATTTTCTTTAAAAATTTTTTTTTTGTGTGTGGTACGCGGGTCTCTCACTGTTGTGGCCTCTCCCGTTGCGGAGCACAGGTTCCGGATGCGCAGGCCCAGCAGCCATGGCTCACGGGCCCAGCCGCTCCGAGGCATGTGGGATCGTCCTGGACCGGGGCACTAACCCGTTTCCCCTGCATCGGCAGGCGGACTCTCAACCACTGCGCCACCAGGGAAGCCCCTTTTTGAATTTTAAGTTATTTTGTCTCTAGATTATCTCCTTTCACAAATGAAGGGAAAAACGAGGAGCCGTCACGTAGGAAGAGGAATACAGAACAGTAAGGGAGAAGTAGAAAATTGTTCATATTTGTGCTTTCTGGAAGTATTAAGAGAAACAGTTATCTCCGTTATTAAGCTTTATCACCATTATTGAAAAGTTAATGATCTCTTCTCTATCCTGAAAATACCATAATAAAACCATGGAGAGCTTTGAGGCTTAATAAAGGAGTGTCTAGGGGCTTCCCTGGTGGCGCAGTGGTTGAGAGTCCGCCTGCTGATGCAGGGGACACGGGTTCGTGCCCCGGTCCGGGAAGATCCCACATGCCGCGGAGCGGCTGGGCCCGTGAGCCATGGCCGCTGAGCCTGCGCGTCTGGAGCCTGTGCTCCGCAACGGGAGAGGCCACAACTGTGAGAGGCCCGTGTACCGCAAAAAAAAAAAAAAGAAGAAGAAATAACCCGACATAAAGAGAAAAGTCTGGAGTAGGGCTGGAGAAGATATGGCCAAAAATGCAGCAACCTGTCCCCCAAAATGAATAACTGCCTCCCTCTGGAATAACCAGTGACCTCAAGAACTAAGGATGGTCATAACATTCTTTTCTTCTTTTTAAAAATCTATGTAGCATAGATATTGCTTATTATTTATTTATTTTTGTAATTATGTATTTATTTATTTATAATTTGCAGGGACCCAGAAACTTAGATGACTAGAGAGTTTTAAAAATTATTCTATAAATAAGAGCCCTTCTTGCTTATACAAAGAACAAACTGCTTGCAAGAATTGAAAGTACTTGTAAGATACTAAAAATTTTTAAATCTTGAAAAATATATTGTAATCTATTATTTTATACCTCTGTTCCCAGAGGGAAAAAATCCAGAGGATGGGAGTTTCCTACAGGAAAATAATTTTATACTAAACAAATAGATTTTTTGTCAGTTAAAACAGAAAAGAATAGGACAAGTATAGCATTTATAACAATAAATAAATAGATATATATTTGCAGGTATACTTTTGTATGAATTAAAATGACAGAGCAAAACTGTCACCTGAGAAGGGAGAATCTGTTCTAAAATTCAAGGGATTTCAGCCAGGCTTACAGAGTTTTGTGTGTGTGTGTGTGTGTGTGTGTGTGTGTGTTTAAGGAGAAAATGCTCCAAGAATTTTTTCCTTCCTCAAAACTGTCTTGACTGTAAAATAAATATGGTTGCAAGAGTTTTCTAGGATACTGTTACCATAACTTGTTCATTGCTTTATTTTATCATTTATTAATTCAACAGTATTTCTTGGGTGCCTACCATGTGGCAGATACAGTTTTATGCAATGGGAATTATAATAGTGAAGGAAAAGAAACAGAAAAAGAAAAAAAAACCAAAAACAACCCTTCTGTAAACATGAGCTTATGGTTTAGTGGGAGGAGACAAATAATAAACAAGTATAGTCAAGTAAGTACTATGGTAAAAATAAAGCAAGTTTGGGGGAAAAAATAAAGCAAGTTTGGAGGAATAAACAGTGAGGCGTGAACTTTTCTTTTTTTTTAACATCTTTATTGGAGTATAATTGCTTTACAATGATGTGTTAGTTTCTGCTTTATAACAAAGTGAATCAGCTATACATATACATGTATCCCCATATCTCCTCTCTCTTGTGTCTCCCTCCCACCCTCCCTATCCCACCCCTCTAGGTGGGCAAAAAGCACCTAGCTGATCTCCCTGTTCTATGCAGCTGCTGCCCACTAGCTAGCTATTTTACATTTGGTTGTGTATATATGTCCATGCCACTCTCTCACTTCGTCCTAACTTACCCTTCCCCCTCCCCGTGTCTTCAAGCCCCTTCTCTGTGTGAGCCGTGAGCTTTTCTGATGATGAGGCATTTGATCACGTGGTCAGGGCTGAGGCACATGGTGGGAAGTGTTTCCCTGGCTGAAAATAGTACATGAAAGGGTCTGAAGTGGGAGCATGTTGGTCGAAGTAGAATGAAGGACATTTTTGATGATTTCCATCTTCCAACCTGTGAGTAGTGGAGAAAACTTTCAGAATTCCCTTACATCTTCCAACTTTATTTTTCATCTGTTCTTTTCCTTTGTTCTCCACCTTTTGTAACTCGTATTTCTTAATACAATACAGTGAAATGAGGGGCATTTATGTCTGGCTTTTGGGGATGGAAGCATGAGAACAAAGGAAAATGTCAGGGCAGAAATAAGATTTCTCGTCCAGTTAGTTTTGATTCCGTACTGGACACCTGACTACTTCCTAACTTTTGAATCAATTAGGGCAAGAGATAAGAACATATGTAGCACCATTTATACTACTGCTTCATCTTTTCAGGTTCTTGTCACATCCTATCTATTTTTTCTCCATGATTAATTTTTCTAAAGCACCAGTTGCATTTTGGCCCCAATCTTCTTGAGAACCAACTTCACTCTTCACCATTCAAGGTCCTCCATTTGGTTGTCTCCCTTTCTCTTTACTTCCCCTTCCACTAAAACACACAGTCTCCTCATTGTTCTCTGCACAGACCACACTTGCCCTTACCTCCCAAATAGAAAAAAAAAAAAGATTCTTGGAAACTACTATTATCTGAAATTGAAATAAGGAGTTTTCTGTTCCCTTCCATTATATCTTCAAACCTGTTTTTGTTTAATTATATATGGGCTATTGATTTCTGCATGTTAAAGTTATGCCCTGCTATGTGATTAAATCATCTCTTTGTATCTAGTAGTTGCTCCATTGATCTTTCTGTTTTTCAGATTGTCATATCATCTATAAATAGAGGTAGTTTTATTTCTTTATCTTCAAGTTGTATGCCTCTACTTGCTTTCTGGTTTTTTTTGGTGGTGGGGGCGGGGCTCGTCCAGGATTCTACTTGCTTTTTTTTTATTGTTATATATCTGCAATATAATGTTAAATCACGATGAAAATAGCGGGCAGCATCATCTTGTTCCAGTGGGAATTCTCTACTGTTGTCCTTTTCGATAGATGCTTGCTACACGCTGGCTTTTGGAGACATGGACATAAAAATACATCTAGAGGGACTTCCCTGGTGGTCCAGTGGTAAAGAATCCACTTTCCAATGTAGGGGATGCGGGTTGGATCCCTGGTTGTCCAGTGGTAAAGAATCCACTTTCCAATGTAGGGGATGCGGGTTGGATCCCTGGTCGGCGAACTAGGATTCCACATGCCTCGGGGCAACTAAGCCCTGCACACAACAACTACTGAGTTTGCACTCCTCAACTAGTGAGCCTGCATGCCACAAACTACAGAGCCCACGTGCTCTGGAACCCTCGCACCACGACTGGGGAGAGAAAACCCACATGTCACAACTAGAGAGAAGTCTGCAGGCCTCAACGAAGATCCCGAGTGCCGCTGCTGAGACATACATACAGATATAAGTACACATAAGATCATGTTAAAGAGGTATTCATCCTTTAATTCCTATTTAATAGAGAGTCGTTTTTTGGATTTGTTTGTTTGTTTTAAAGAACTGGTTTTAAATTTTGTCTAATTACTTTTCAACGTTCCTGGAGATGATCATATTGTTTATCTCATTGGCTCTATGAATGTGATGACTCATATCGTTAGACTTCCTACTATTGAATTGTCTTGCATTTCTAGAAGAATCCCCACTTGTTCATGATATATTATTTATAATGTGCTATTGAATTCTGTTTAATATTATTTTATTTAAGACTTTTGTGTTGATACTCATAGTGAGAGTGGTCTGAATTTTTTTTTTTTTTTGTCTTTGCTTGCGTTTTGTTTGGGTTAAATCTATGTCAGATTTGTCTTTGTTGAAGTTACTTCATTAAAATAATTTGGAAGTTTTCCTCTATGCTCTGAAATAGTTTAAACTGAGCTTTTCTCTTCTACCTGTAATGTTATCCAAGCTTCCAAAGAGCTATTTGTTCATGTAATTGATTTATATTGAGATGATGAGGTCAGAAGTGTAGACATATGTCTTGAAGATTGTAAATAACATGAGTTTTTAAAACTGAGTGACCTGAAAATAGTGAATTCTGGCACTGTTAATTATTACTGGTGTAACTCAAGCAAATTATTTAATTTTTTAAAATCTTTTTTTCTCACTATTAAGTGGGAGTTGTAACATCTGTTAAGTTTATGGTGATAATTTTACTTTTGTTCTACTAGTGCATACATAGATGTGGAAATTATTGTTGTATGTCACCAATTCTCAATTTCAGGGGTTATTCAACTTATAACAGTTTGAAGAGAGATTAAGGGACAAAAATGAAAATATGTGGAATAGAAGTTTTGGTGAACCTTGTCTACTTCTGTAATATTAAGTTTCTTCTACGTTTAGAAGATGTCGAGCACTTAGTATTAACGAAATGGGCGATCAGAAAGTCAAAGTTGAGGACAGGGCTGCCTGTCTGTCACTACAGGAAAGTATTTCCTGAGGTCATGAGAACCATATTCTACAGGGCATGCAGTCAACTCTTGCACACCAAAAAGAAGATTAAGAACCATGATCCGGTCAAATGGGGGATTGGTTTCTCAAATGGGATTTTCAAATACAGATCCTGCACAGTGAGCACTGGCGGACCCAGTGTTATTAAAAGTCATTGGGATGTTTTCTTAAAGTTGCAGTGCTGGCAGCTTTATCATGAGCTCTGACCCTTCAGGTATATCTACTCAGGACTTTTATTAAAATCTTGTTCACTTCACTTGTGTCAGAAAAGGAAAGCTAAGGCTTCTTGAAGGTTAATGGGCTACAGGAGAAGCCTTCTTTTAACCATTTTAGTGTTTGATTTATGAACCATCCGATGCACCCCTGATGAAGCAGCACCAATCCTGCTTAGATTTTAAATCCTTAAATTAAATTTTGTTGTGTTCTTGAAGTTAGAGGGCAAATACAGAAATCATAGCCCTGTTGGGAAACTGTCCTGGCAATATTTATGTAGTTGTGGTTTTGCTCAAATATAAAACTATATACTGAGTATATGACCCATGTCATAATTCTAAAACAAAACAGTGACAATCACAAAATACTATATAATTCAATAGAAGAAGGGAAAGTGTTGTATAAATGATGGCAATTCATAAAATGAGAGGAATGCAGCTCTGGCTCTGCTGAATAAATATTTCAATTAAACTAGAAATTGTGTTGCAAAATAAACAAAATCCAAGATTGAAAAAAACCCTAAAACATCACCAAAGAAAATTCCATGTTTGACTTGGAAATATATGGTGTTGGACAATATTTTAACAAGTGTAAAAGTAAGGTAAAATTAAACAGAGTCGATGCTTAGCATATACGGTAAGGAGATATTTACTGAATCGATATATGAAAGAACACAGCAAAAATAAATCCTCTGTTGATGTAAAGTTATATAAGTTTGATTTAACTGCAAAATGCTTTAAATTATAGAATGTTTAAAATTTTATTTTTGCTCTAATATTGTAAATCAGTTCTCTTAGATAACACATAAGAGATAATGATGTATCTTAAGTTCCTATTTCATAAATTACCATGAATTTTAACTTTCCTACTATATATATATATATATATATAGAAAGAATGTATTTCTCAAAAAAATCATAATTAAAACACACTGAAGGGCTTTTCTTAGTTCTTTCTTTAACTCCCAGAATTATTCTCTCAATTTTATATCTTAGCAAGAATGATTTTCAAGCTCACTTATATTGACGATGTTGGACAAGTCACTTAAATAATCTGAATCTAGGTTTACTCTTTTGTAAAATGAGGAATATAGTGCCTAATTCACATGGTTAGTTGTGAGAATTAGAAGTGGCAACTTACAGAATTATTGAGTGTTTCCTGTGAACCAAGCCCTATGCAAGGGTCTAGTAACACAAGATGAATTAGACAATTTCCCAACTTAAGAAGATGGAATTCTAATGGGGAGAGTACAGATGAGTGAAGCAACTGCTATGAAAGAATGAGAGCAGTTTCCTAGCCCAAGTCTATACTTCACTCTCCAGGAGACAGGAGGTACTAGGGAAACTGGGACAACAATAGCTCAGATTCTTCCTGGGGTGTGGCGACTGGGGAAGGCATTCCTGTTTGGAATTTTAACAGTGAGAAGTTTACAGGAAGAAAACAGTTCTGGGGTGAATAGGAAGCTTTAAGACCTAAAGAAGTTGGCAAGTTCTGGACAAACCTTTTATAGGGCTGAGCAGAGTCTTTGCAGGGCAGAGGAGCAGAGAAGCGGGGCAGGAGCGTCCCTTCCTCTTCTGCCTTCCTTTCCTTTTCCCGCGTCCCCCTTCCCTTGTACTTCTTTCTTCCCTCCCTCCCTCTCTCCTCTTCTCTCTCCCTCCCTTTCTATCCTTTTTCTTAGTTTTTTCTAGTTCCTTATTCCCCTTCCTTCTTCCTTGTCTTCCTTCTCTTTTCCCTCCCTTTCCCCTTTCTCCTTACTTCCCATTCCTCTCTCCATTCACCAGCATTTCTCCAGTGCTCATATATCAGGCATTATTCAAGGGAGACCTGATCCCTCCATGATCTAGCTAATGTAATGTAATTACAGTCTGTATATCAGGTTCAATCCGAAGGTCAATTCCACAAATAAATTATGCTTAATAACATGTCCAGTGAGCAAGTACAACTGCTTTTTGCCAAGTTTAGCATTAACTTCTCTTCATCATGTAAGTATGTTAAAATAGTTTCTTACTATCACTTTTTATTTGTACTATATCAGGCTGATATACAGGGGGAAAAGTGTTAGAGCCACTTAATTTGAAACTGTGCTTTTGATTGGATTTTTTAAATTCTTCAAGTGGCTTTAAATATATTAAATTTATTGATGGAAAAACATTATCAAAAGGTCATTCCTGGGCTTCCCTGGTGGCACAGTGGTTGAGAGTTCGCCTGCCGAGGCAGGGGACACGGGTTCGTGCCCCGGAAAAAAAAAAAAAAAAAAAAAGTCATTCCTGATTTATAAGATCAGTCTCAAAGTTCAAATTAGAATAACAGCAGAACCATATAGTGTGGACCTGACTGTACTCAGTCAAGGACATATACCATTTAATATTAAAAATGATTTATCTAGGAAAATATTTAAAAGTACTAAGGAACTAGGGTGTGACACAGCCAGCAGTTGGACAGAGAGTTTAAATGTATGTATGTGTGTGTGTGTGTGTGTGTGTGTGTGTGTGTGTATGTATTCAAATAAACACAGTTCTGTGTAATCCTTTTTAGTCTCAATCTCTAACATTTGTAGACAAAACTTTTGTCTACAACATTTGTAGACAAATGTTTAGACAAATTGTCTCTAACATTTGTAGACAAATTATTATCTTAAAATAATTCATGCCCCACTTTTCCACTCCCCACTTGAACCATTCTGCAGGAATATGAAGGATGCTGATGTCTGAGCATCAGGGGGAGGCTGTGGAATAATGATGAGATGAGCACAGGCTGTGGAGTCACAGAGCACAGGTTTTAATCCTGGAGCCCCCTCTTTCTAGCCCTGTGACCTGGAGAAAGACCACTTTCTCTGGTCTTCACTGTGCTCTTACTCTCACTCTTTCTCCTATTCCCAGCTTCAGTTTGGTGGGTCAAGACAGGTAGGGAGTTTGAATCAAGGAAATATCAATGAAATGAGTGGTAGAATAGTTGTGACAGTTGCTTTATTCTCTGAAATTTGTGAAACGTGGGTACAAATTTGGTTCCTTATGCATATATTCTATGTCAACAGAATGCTATTAATGGTATCCAAAAAATTGAAAATGTTCTTTTCTTTAAGAAATTCATAGTCTTGTTAACAGAACAGCAAACAAACCTGGAAGGCCTGTATTCTTTTGGTATTAAGGAGACTCTCTGGCTACACCTCGTGTTCTTATTTCTTTCCAGATCTTATCACCATGTTCTGCAATAACGTAGGTGACATTAGCTCAGAGTAGCTTTTTACCTCAACTGATGTTCTATGTTGACTACTCCCTCAGCACGTTGTTAGACACAGGACATTCCAGCTGAGGAAGGTGCATGAGGAAAGGCAGAGGGGCAGGTGTGGTCAAAGGACAGTAAGGATCTGGCCTGGTTTCTGTGTGGTTAAGGCTCATCCATGAGTGGGATTGAGACCTACCAATGCCGAGAGGCATGCTGGATTCTGAGCATATGAAGAGCCCCTAAAAATGCTCCTGTCTTCAAGGAATTAGTGTTCAGTTCAACGGGGTGACAGATAAATACATAGAAAATTATAACGCACTATATAAAACAGGAGATCAAGTTCAACAACGTGTTATGGGAACATGTTCATTTAAGAATAGTAAAAAAAAATTTAGTAAGAAATGTAGGAAGATAGGGAAGTTTGGCTTAATTTAATGGAATGTCTTAAAATCAGAATAAAGGTGTTGAATTTGATCCAAAGCCATGAGAAGGCTTGTAGATTTTCACACAGAAAAAATGTTAAGCTAAGCAGTCTTTTATAAAAACCAAGCTGGTGAATATGGTTTCATTTGCTTAGTTTGCTATTGCTGTGTAACAAACTACCACAAACTCAGCAGCCTGAAACAACCCACATTTTACTATTTCACAGTTTCTATAGATCAGGAGCCCATGTGGCCTTGGCCGGGTTCCCTGCTTAGGCTCTTACAAGGCCACAATCAAGGTTGGTTCAATTGGGCTCTTATCTGAAGACTCTGAGGAGGAAAAACCCACTTCTAAGCTCATTCAGGATTGTTGCAAAAATTCAGTTCTTTGTGGCTGTAGCGCTAAGAACTGTTTCCTCGCTGGGTTCAGCCAAGGCTACTCTACTCCTAGAGGCTACCCGAGTCCCTTCTCATGCGGCTGTCTCCATCCTCAAGCCACCAATAGTAGGTTGATTTCTCATGCTTTGAATCTCTGTGACTTCCTCTTCTGCCACCAGCAGGAAACAGGTCTGTGCTTTTCAGAGGCCATATGATTACACCAACACCATTTGGATCATCCTAAAGTCAGTCATGCCATGGAACATAATGTGATCGTGGGAGTGATATGATGCTCACAGGTTCTGGGAACTGGGGCAGGACATCCTTAGTTAGGGGCTGTTTAGAAACCTGCCTACCATACAGGGTTAGGGGTGGAAGTGAGGAGGATGTACTGGACATTGTTGGAAGCTATGTTCTCAAACTAGTGACAACAGGGAGAAACATAGTTATATGCAAAATCAATTAGAAATAGAATTGATGTGATGGGCTGACAGGTGGGCTATTGAGGGATCAAATCTATAAAGGAGCGAAGAATGTTTGTGATTTCAAGCCTGAATCCCTAAAAACAGCTTACAGACAAAAACAAGAAAAATGCCAAGCCCCTTGGGGTAAGGGAAGAAGAGTCTGCTTCATTCCAAGAGCCAGATTGTATTTTCTCATTTTCTATCAAACTCTCTGGATGATCATACCTCAATCTTTTCATTCTTAAACAAATATTTTTCTTAATCTAAAGCCTTATTGTCTATGCCTTTAATCTGAGATGTGGTCTAAGAAACTACATTATTGCATTTGTTTCATCCAAGTCTTGAAGTACAGGCTGTCTCGTCTGTAACTTTTACTCAGATGATACTATATAGTCCACTTCTGAAAGAAGTTGTAGAGATCAGCCCCGCCATCCTGCCAGGATAATCATCACAAGCAACTGACCAAGCGCAAGACAAAAGACAGATTTGGGTAGGTTGCCAAAAAAGACCACCTTGGCAGATCTGCATAGTTGATGCTTCACACTAGATGAGAGAATAACCTGCAGACATCCTGAGGGGACAAGGAATGCATGAGACTATTCCTGAGGCTTGCTTTTATATCTTACATCATTCACAATTCTCTTTGAAAGAAATATGCTCATTACAAATGGACTGCAAATGTCTATTGCATTTTGCACCTTGCTAAGACTTCCTCTTACAGATAATGTAGATAGCCAGAGAAGACATATCCGCTTTTGACATGTTACCAATTTAATAGGCATATGAGTATTTCACATATTAATTTGTCTTACCTGTCCATTAGGATTCCCTGCTCTGTTAAAACCAAAGAAAAACTCCTTTTAAATAAATATCTGGTTCATTAGCTCCTTGTAGCATTGCAAAATATTAGTATTTTCATGATTTAGCATATTTTTTCATATTTAGCACATATGAGCAAAAAGATGCCCAGAGACTTTGCTATTTAACAGTATATAATCATGGCTTAGTATATATAAAATCATACATGTGACAGTAGAAGAAATGAGCATAGCAATAAATTCCAGTAAAATAAGTTATCCAGTATAGCAGAAACAGTGCCAAATGTGTAGACATATAGACAACTAAACCTTAAATTTAAAAAGCATTTTAATCTTATTTTTATTACTTATAAATTTTTGTAAATATAAACTTTCAGGTGGCATCCTAGATTGAGTTATTTCATGAAATCCTGTCCTTATTGCTTCATTATCATTTGTGTGCAAATCTATACGTAAATGACCTAAAACGGGTGCCAAACTGTACAGGTCCTTGGCCTGTTCGGAATCGGGATGCACAGCAGGAGGTGAGCGGTGGTCCATGCTCCCCATCACTCCCTATCGCCCGCATTACCTCCTGAACCATCCCCAGCCCCTGCTCCCATCCGTCCTCGGAAAAATTGTCTTTCACGAACCTAGTCCCTGGTGCCAAAAAGGTTGGGGACCGCTGACATAAAATATAAAGATATCTACTCTGTCATTATAACACTTTCTATTTATCATCACAGAATCATTTAAGAGAAGAAAAAGGAAACAACATTGTTGTGAATTGTTCGCTGTACATTTGTTCAGTATTTCTAGTAAGGCTTGATTATGTGATATTAAGCAATGAGGAGGTTACAAATAAATATAGTTGGTTTGTTTTTACTTAGAATTGGTTCATGCTTATGCAGCATTCAGCCCTAAAGTAAGAATGCCCTAATTCATAAGGTAGAGAGAAGCAACTGGAGAGTTTTAGCATGTTTACAACGCAGCATCTCAATAGGTAGGCATTTGTTTCTGAGTCAGGGTAGCTGGTTACATATAGGGCTGTGAAGTTGAATTTTGACCTCAGTGTTCTATATCTGGTTAGGACATTCAAGCAGAAATTTTGATTTTTTTGTACTTGGTCAGTGGCTTGGCTAATTACATTGAATTATTACTTTGGAGCAGAATTTTTGCTGTTTTCCATGGGGGGATTGGGAGGGATTTCTATTACCGTGGTATGTCTTGAGCTAACTAACCTCAGTCATGATAAACCAAAAATGAATTCCTAGACGTACATAGAAGGGAAATGCTAAAGACTTCACTTGCTTTTTAATATATACACATACAATGGAAACTTGTCACTCCACTTGAAAAGGAAATACTTGTGAGATCTGCTTTGCAGCAGTGGCAAAAACAATCAACACTAAAAAAAAAAAGTGTTTTTGAAATAAAATACTTGGTGGTAAACTCACATTTAGGCTTGAATAATTAAGTTTGGGGATATACTTTTGCTACCTGAGGCATAAGCCTCTAAAAACCCATAGTTTATTAATTATCTGAAACATTGAGAAAGACTCAACGGTTTTGACATGATAACGCCATAGTAACTTGAGAGTAAAAGTAGGATCAAGAAACTCTAACCAGAAGCAAATTATAGCCTATCAATTTTTCTGTAGGGCAATCAGACCACTTTTAAGTGAGATAGTAAGTCCACAGAAATGAGCTGTTTGTAATTAAAATTAAGCATGCCAGATCATTTCATGACCATTTATAAAATCAAGTGCCTGTTAATTAAGCAGTTAGATTTTTCATTGTTATTACTTTCTTTAAAATTATTTCATTTGAGATGACTTATTTTGTTGAAAGTGGTTCAGCTTTGGGGTATTCTGTAATTTTATTATTGTGGATTTGAAAAAAATTGTAAACGTCTCCGTAGTTTCCACCTCTTCACCCTATACTCTTAAATGCTGAGTGAGGGTTCTTCCTGGCTCCAAATCTGAGTTGAACAGTGAATGACTTGTTTTTTGAGTATTTTTTTTTCTGTTTCTAGTGAACTAAAGATTGGCAAAATAATGAGTTCATAGTAACAACTTTATAATGTTGTTATAAATAACTTTATGGTATCTATCATAGAACAGTGATTATAGCCCTGCTGTCACATCCTTTGTGCAATCTTGATTTCTTAACTTAAAACTAGAAGTAGAGGTTGAGTGCCTAATTAGAAAGTGACAGTGTCTAGGTGAATGCAGAGTCAGCTTCTAGGAAAGAGAACAATATAACATCTGTCCAACATTTAATGTCATTAAAAAATAATGAAATTACCTCCTTACCCCTCCCAGTTTTGCTCTTACATTTCCAGCAATGATAGATTCCCGACATGTGCGATTCACCAGGCTGTTACAAGCCTTCCTACCTATCTCTGCTCATGCTGATCTCACATCCAGGAGTGACGTCTTAGATTCTTATTAACTCTCCTTCATCCTGAAAACAGCCCAAGCCCAGTTTCCAAAGAGCTGGCATGATGATGAGCAACCGCACCCCCACCATAGCATCATCTGCACAGCCACCCTACATCCTCCCAGAGTATCCTGTCGATGTCTCTGCAGTGCTGCGTACGACAGTGTGTTGATTTTACATATTCCCTTAGAATCCCCAGTGCTTCATGCACTGCATGGAACATAAAAGGCGCTTAACAAGTATTCTTTCCATTTATAAATAAGACATAAACTGTCGCCTACTTCTCATTCGTTTATTCTTCAGTGAACCTGTAAGACATCTTCTCTGGAAACTATTTCATTTTCCAACCCCTAATAATGTTAGTCAGTTTACTTACACTGCCAGCTTCATTCTTAGGTAAAATGTAAATTCTCAAATAGAACCCTAAAGATAACAATATATTCAGTTCCATACAAAGACAAATAGGACAATCTTTATCAGTTTATTTTGGAACAAAATCAAATTAATGAGATAGTCGTTCTACAGCATGCTACCCAGGACTTCTATAGACAAGTGAAAGTTCTTAAATGAGAAGAAATTTGAAATGATTTATTTCTATACTCTTGCTTAGCCACATATTAACATAAATGGTGATAATAGTGGGTAATAAACTGGAAACTGTCTTCTAGTAAACATACCAAGGGGAGAAGTAACAGTAGTGAACATGTTTGTTTTGAAAGTGCTAAGTATATTAAAAAATGTTTTGAGAAGATTT
The DNA here is from genome assembly GCF_003031525.2 of Neophocaena asiaeorientalis asiaeorientalis. Taxonomy (NCBI): domain Eukaryota; kingdom Metazoa; phylum Chordata; class Mammalia; order Artiodactyla; family Phocoenidae; genus Neophocaena; species Neophocaena asiaeorientalis. The sequence goes on from NW_020173042.1 coordinate 1,545,324, forward strand.
TATTTGAATTGACACCTTGTTAAACAGGTTATGTTCACTCTTTACTAAAATACGATACTAGACTATGATGAAAGAACAGTATGCAGACCACCTCCCGCTATTTATTGACATTTATGATATCAGATGTGCCCTGGAATCCTCTGTCTTTTTTTAACACAAAAGAAACAAGTGTGAACACTAGAAGACAAGGATTGAGGATATTAATCTAAGAATTTTATTTCTGGCAGTAGCAAGCTGTGAGACCTTTGGAAAGCTATTTAGAATGTTATGTTTGCCCAGAATTATGTGTATCTCTGAAGGAAGTGTTAAGAACAGATTTCTTTTTTTAACTTTTTACAATCTGAAAGTTCTTTGATTCTTTTTGTGCTGGAATATCTATAATAGATGAGAAGTTTCTTACATGTTTTTCTTTGATTAAGTAATTCATCAACATGCATTTATTGAAGGCCTACTATGTCTCAGGGGCTGACACAGGTCTTATGTGTCAAATACCAACCTAAAGATATTTAGAATCTAGTTGAGGTACAGTAAAATAATCATGAGGTAAAACAAAACCCTATGTCATGGGACTTTTAATCAAGTATCCTCTGGCTTCCTAAATGATAATTGCCTTCTTCCCCTCAAATATTTTCCAAATCCCCATCTCCATTAGCGAAGTCTCTTTTCTGTACGCCTTAGAGAGTCAAAATCTACATACAGCCTTTTTGCAAACAATATCTGTCACAAACTGCTTCCGACAGAGAGATTCTGACCAGCTCAATTTACAACAAACACTGCCTTTCAAAGAGACTAGCATATTTTTCAGAAAAAAAAAAAAAAAGTTAAACAGTGAGGGTAATAACAAAACCACAGCAGTTGTTGAAATCATTTACTACACTATTTGTTTTGAATCAGCTATAAAAATTTTAGTACAGATACTAAAAATATGCATAAATATAGTATATCTACCTAGATCCAGTTTTAAAAAAGAAAAAAAATAAATTGATAGAGCCAGACATTGGAGAGACTGTATCCAGGCATTCCAGTGGTTTAAAGACAATAAATATGGGGAGGGGGAAGGGTGAGTTTTGACAGGGCGAGAGAGAGTCAAGGACATATACACACTAACAAACGTAGTAAGGTAGATAGCTAGGGGGAAGCAGCCGCAAGGCACAGGGATATTAGCTCGGTGCTTTGTGACAGCCTGAAGGGGTGGGATGGGGAGAGTGGGAGGGAGGGAGACGCAAGAGGGAAGGCATATGGGAACATATGTATATGTATAGCTGATTCACTTTGTTATAAAGCAGAAACTAACACACCATTGTAAAGCAATTATAAAGCAATATATAAACCCCAATAAAGATGTTTAAAAAAAGAAAAAAGACAATAAATACGTACTCTGTTTCTTTGATTGTTTGTTACTCCCCCAAAAAAGGGGAAGTAAGAATTATTTGTTAATTATGTGCTTCCCAAAGATCTCTAGTTTGCAACTATGATTCTCTATTGTAACTTAAGATAATTATGTAGTGTTTAAAAAGCACTAGATAAACATCTGTGCCCAAGACCTGACTATGCCACAAATATGCTTTGTCACCTTGGGTCTACTTAATTTCATTGAACTTCCAGTTTTTAGTTCCTTCATCTATAAAATAAAGAGATTTAACAAGGAATTCTATAATTCTTTCTAGATCTAAACATTTACCACTCTATTTCAGTGGTTTGAAATTTCTTATAATCCAGAAATACACAGATGATAATTTTAGAATAAAAAAAAAATCCAAAACACACACACACGTATTATGATAATTTCATGGAATCATAAATTTAGTAGTTAACTTCATGTTTGAAACAAAAATTAAAATATCTTTAACATTAAGAGTGGAAGTGGAAACAATATTATATATCTGAGACTGCATAAACAATCTGCACGGTAAAGAGGCTTAATTATAATAATTCTCTCCTAATATGTATTTCATTTGAGGTTTTCTGCCATCTACAGCTCTTTTCAGTATTACTGGTGGTCCCTCCAAGAGATTGTATGTACGTGAATAGTTTATTCTTGTAGGAGATCTGAGTTCATGTCTAGACTGCTGACTTTTTAAAAAATTTAGAACATGTCTACATGGTACACAAATTGCTCAACTCAAGCATATAGAGCAATGGATTTATTACCAGTGTTTGAGCAGACTCTCATTCTTTTTGCTTTGCTGTTTCATTTAAAAATTTATCAGATCCTCTGGCTTGACAGGGTCAGTTTTGGTTTTCAAAGTCTTGGGCCAAATGTCTACCTGTCTTAGGAAAGCCGTGAGTGAGCATTATGTGTTCCAAAGTCATGGGTGTCTTCATTTAACAAATTATGGAATAATGGAATCTCTTCCTTGATTCAGTTCTTCACTGGTTACTGTTTTTATTATTTTGGAGGAGAGGAGGTGCAAACCTTATTGAATCTCCTGGCTACAAGTTCAACATTGAATAGACATCTTAAACAAGTTAACCATATCTAGCTTGTTTGTGTGTATATGTGTTTGTGTATGTGTATGTATATGTATGTATATATGTATGTATATGTATATATATATGTGTATGTGTATGTAACTTAAGTGAAAACATTGCAATATTGATATCTAGAAAACAAGAATCTATTAGTTATACATTTCTGCCTTGGGAGAGTTTTCTTTAATCGAATGCATTCTGTATAGACCATTAGAAGCCATTTGTGTCTCCCTATTTTTTAGACTATTGATTCAACATGTATGCTACTTTTTAAACCCAATCACACCAAAACAGGACATTTTAAATGTTCTTTGTTAGTGAATGTTTGGAGATAAGAACACAATGATGCCTATCTGAGGGGATGTTTTCAGTTTAATTTCTGGGCTGTAAGAAGTGGTGAACCCATTAAAAAAGACATAGTCCTTCAAATAGTATTATTTTTTTGTGTAAATTTTTCTTATTTGTTAAACTTATACCAGTTTTTAAAAAATAATGATAACTGCTTGTATTCCTTTGGAAACATAAACTGTAAAATAATTTATTGTTTTCATGGTAACTTTATTAATAATATCACTTTGTTTAAAATATTTAATCATCCTAATCTAATAACAATACAATTTTATAGTATCCTTTCAAGTTACTCATGCTGTTACTTTCTTTAATAAAAGAAACCTGTAAATTTATGGGGCTTCATTTTTGTATTAACTATTATTTTATCATACTTTTGGTATTTTTTTGTAAAGTGATTAACTTGTAAGTATACTATCTTTGCTTGACTAATGGGTTTCTCCAAATTCGGACTTGCTATTCTAACAGTTACAGCAATACATAAAGCCTTCACTAATTTTCAGATTAAAGGGCTTATGTTAGATGTGTTATTTTTTCATCTATAAATGAAATAGCATTCTGGTAGATGTGGAAATTATGTAAAGCCTTTGGTCAGACAATTTAACTTATTGTTGAATGGTAATGTTTATATGATGGATTTGAGAGAAATGGAATAGATAATCCAAAACTTGCTTAAAATGAAGCAGCCTGAGACATTCCCTGTTTCTATGCATTCATATACTAGCAAAATGGTTCTGAAAGCCATTTCTAGTCAAACTGATTGATATTCATTTATTCAAAATCCATTCAATGGTTATTTACTGAGCACCTACTCAATACCAGACAGAATTCTAGGCAATGGATAAAGAGCGGTAAACAAACAGGCATAGTCCCTACCACCATGGAAGGCATCATTCAATGGAGAATCCTCACAACACACAAAAAAACCAATAGGTAATAATTGGAAACTGTGATAGATGAGAAAGAAAGCAAAACAATTAGTGGTGAAGATGAGGGTGGTGACCACTTCAGATTGGAAAGTCAGAAGAGGCCACTTTGAAACATTACATTTAAGCTGAGAGCTAAAGGAAACAAGGATTTTTGTGTGTGTAAAATTGATGAAAAGCTGCATAGAAAAAAAGGCAGTGTGTGTGTAGAGGCACTAAGGAAAGAGCCCATTGGAGAAACAGAAGGGCAGATGTCACTAGAACATGGGAGAGGAAGGGGAGCGTGAGATGAGGTGGCAGCAGAGAAGCAGGAGAGCAGATTGTGCAGAAGCTCAGGTTTTTCAAAAGTGAAGTGAGACTCCATCAAAGGGTTTTAAGCCGTAGGGTGACATGATGTTAAAGATCGTTTTGGCATTTTGTTGATGGTGAATTCAAGCGAGGCAAGAATGGAGAAGGGGAGAGGAGTAAGGAAACAAGTAGTTCAGGTAAAAGGTGATGGTGGCTTGAATTGGGGTGGTAGAGACACAGAAAAGTGGACAGATTTGAGGCGAGTTTCTGAAGTTTAATTCATGGAGCTTTGTTAATGGTTGATGAAGAAGTGGTAGAAAGAAGAACACCGTCCAGTTTTCTGATATGAGTGACAGGATAGAAGGTGTGCCATTTACTGTGATGGATTGAACAGTGGGGCTAAGAAAGTTAGGAGTAAAATCAAAATATATGTCTGGTCACACTAACGTTGTTATGCCTCTGATACACCCAAGTGGGTATGTCAAGGAGCCAGTTAGATATGCTGATCTGAACTCTTAACTCGAGATTCAAGCTTAGAGGTATTCTAGACAGAGAGAACCAAGTGATGAGCCTTGGAAAGACCCCAACATCTAAGAGTCAGGGCAGTTGAGGTGGAGCCACGAAATGGGGCTCAGCTCAGACCAATATTGTGAGTTCAAGCACGTCCATAGGCTGGGAACTTGGGACTGTGCATACCTTGACAAAAGGAGTTCTGTGGACAGATGAGAGGGGATTTTGTATTGGAGCTGAAGTGGAAAGAACTTGCTTAAAAAAATATTGAAGAAGTTTGGCTGTTAAACGGATCAGATAAATGGATAAAAAAATTAGACGAATAAATAAATCCAGTCAGGAACTGCAGCGGGATATGGAGTCAAAAGGAGAGTTTTGTGGATTTGTTTTAGGTGAAATGAATGGCTGTGTATTGAGGGGAATGATTCAGGAGAGGAAAAGTTGATAATTCTGGAGAAAATAGTGACTCGGTGTGTTATGTCCTTGAAAAAGCCCGAGGAGACAGGATGTGGAGCACATGTATACAGATGTGGTCCTTTCACATGGTGGCAGAAACCTGGGAAGTTCTCCTGCTCTAGCTGTGTCATTATGTGGATGGTCCAAACCGGTTCCTTATTTTTTTTCAATTTAAGGAATTTGTCTTAATAGAGAAAATAATAAGCACCTATAGTTTAACTTTTGTTTAGTAATACAAAAGGGCAGATAGTGAAATATAAGCTTTCCCTTCATCTCAGGTCCTACTCAAGGAAACCACTGCTATAGAATCTAAAGTATTTATTTTGGAAATATTCATACAAGAATATTTATGTCTTCTTTAGGTATATGTGTGTATGTACATATATTTTTTTTCTCCATTTTTACTTGTATCAGAGTGCCAAGAATAAAGAGGTGACCAGTGTAAGATAATTCGAAGAAAGCTTATTTACAAATGGTTAATTACAAGGGACGTAGGGAACTGCACGGGATCATGTAGGAACAGCCCAGGACTAGCAGCAACAGAGCTAGGACCACTCTTAAGCTCAGAGGGATGAGGGGAGAGCGAGGTTAGAGAATGCAGAAGTATATAGCGTAACACAAGGCAGACTTGAGAGGAGATGTGACCTTCAGTCAAAGGACACGGCCAGACTGAGGCAACGTTACAAGGAGAGAACCAGGAAAATGAATACTCTGACCGAATGCTTCACCCTTCCTCCAAACTCCTGCCATGGACTCCCATTGGTTAAACCCAGTGTGAAGTCAGAGGGTTAGGACTTCTCAATGTATATGCTTCATGGAGCTGAGAGCAGGGTGCAGAAAGATTGAGAGTGATTTTTGCAGTGACAAACAATCCCTCCACCCCCCCACCAAGCTGCATTGAGACATAACTGGTATTTAACACTGTGTGAGTTTAGATGTACATCATGTTGACTTGACATACGTATATACTGTGAAATAATTACTACAATGATGTAAATTAACACATCCATCACCTCACATGCTCTTGTTTTTTTTTTTTTTTTTTTTTTTAGTGTGGAGAGAACTTGTAAGATCTACACTCTTAGCATCTTTTAAGTATACAGTATTGTTAACTATAGTCACCATATTGTACCTTAGATCCCCAGAACTTAGTCATCTCATAACTGGAAATTTGTACCCTTTTACCACATTCACCTGTTAACTGCAACCCCCAACCCTTGTCCCTGGCAACCACCAATCTACTCTCTCTGTCTGTGAGTTCAGTGTTTTTAGATTCCACATATACATGAAACCATGCAGTATTTGTCTTTCTCTGACTTACTGCAAATGGAAGATTTCTAACCTTCATATATCATCATAATCACTTCACTATTCACATGACAACTACAGCAATCAGCATTTAAAACAAAGGAGGCATATTATAAACACTGGTCTATACATCTTGCTTTCTCACGCCCACACTATAGTTTAGAGATTGCATCTTGTCAGTACACATAGATCTGCCTTGTCCTTTTAACAGCTTCCAGGGGTTTCATTATATTATTGCATTAATTTGTTAGTGAGTTCCTAACCCACGAATATCTTTTTTTCCAGTTTTTAGCTGATATAAATAATGCTGCAGTAGACATTTTAAATATGACTATGTGAAAGTGTAGTAGTATACCTGTGAGATAAATTCTTAGAAATAAATTAGCTGGGTCAAAATTCGAAATTAATAGACTTTGCCAAGTAACCCTGCAAGCAGTTTACACTCTGATCAGGAGAACTTAAAAAGGCCTTTTCTTAAGTATCAGAGAGATATCAATGAATCTCACTGAAATTTAATTTATACTTCTTTAATTTTGAATGACATTGAACACTTTTCTATGTTTGAAAGTCATGTGTATTTTGTGTGTGTGTGAACAGCCCCATTCATGCATGCCTTTTGCTCATGTTTTACCTGAATTATTTCCTGTTGATTCATAAGGATTCTTTATATCATAAAGAAATTGGCTCTTTGTCTGACATATTAAAAAGTTTTCCCAGTGTGTTACTAGTCTTTGAACTTGGTTATGTTTGCCCATGCAAGATATCTTTTTAAAATTTTATGTAGTTAAATCTGTTAATCTTTACTTTATAGTTTCTGGGTTTTGTGTCTTCATTAGAAATACCTCTTATAGTTACCAATTACAAAATGAACTCCTTCATACTTTATTATTTTTTAATTGCCTTTTCATGTTTAAAAGCTTCATCTATGTGGAATTCATTCTGGTGTCAAGAAGTAGGGGACTTTATTCTTTCTCAAATGAGTAGCTGGTTGTCTTAATCATTTATTAAGTAATCCATTTTGCCCACTGATTTAACATGCCACTGTTAATATATTTAATTTATATATGCCAGTGTATTTATTTCTGGATTCTCATTTTTATTCTATTGGTCTGTCTTTGTCTTAATGCACCAATATTAATTTCTACTTATTATAGACCTACTAAGTGTTTTATTATTCACTAGGGATCATCTTACCCTGTTATGCACCAATTTCAGAGGGTTCCTGGCTCTTGTGTATATTTTCCACATAAGTATTAGAATTTTAGTGACTTTTATTTCTCATTAGAAATGTTTATGCTAACAGCCTCCCAACAAGATTTAGGCACTTTGAATATCTTCCTCTCTTCCGCTTTCTTTCTTGCATCTTCCTCCCTCTTACCTACATTTCCCTGCATAGCCACTTTCTCTCCTAGGTTATGCCTAGCCCTAAACTTTTCTCAGTCTGCCTCTACAATTAGTGAACAAAGGCCTAACAGTGAACGAAACAATCCATGGGTAAGAATTTATGGATGGGCTTCCCTGGTGGCGCAGTGGTTGAGAGTCCACCTGCCGATGCAGGGGACACGGGTTCGTGCCCCGGTCCGGGAGGATCCCACATGCCGCGGAGCAGCTGGGCCCGTGAGCCATGGCCGCTGAGCCTGCGTGTCCGGAGCCTGTGCTTCGGAGCAGGAGAGGCCTAAGTACCGCCAAAAAAAAAAAAAAAAAAAAAAAAAAAATTTTATATATATATATGGATAAGAAACATGTAATTCCAACTTGATACTTAAAACATGTAGCTCAGTGTATGAGTTCCTACTCTGCAGAGAATCTACTTTTCTGACACAGTGTTTCTTATATGTCCTTTTTGTTGTCCTTGTCATTCATTATCTTCCCACTACAGGAGATGAAACTGAGATAAAACTTAATGACATTTTTTGGAGGAGTACAGCTTAACAGCCATTCCAAATTTAGCTCATTTGGGAAACTTTTTTTTTTTAATTCTGAGTTTAAATTTAAAAATTACTGTCTTAAAAGTTTTGATAGAGTTTGAAATTTACCTACCTTTAGTTATACTAAGAAAAGTTATTGCCTCAAACTGAAAATGTCACTGTCACTGTTTACTAAATGCAGAATATCAGGCATTTTTAACTGATTTACTTCCAAGTAATCAGCTAGTAATATAGTCTCTTTAATCCTTTTGCTTCTTCACAGTCTCATTCTACTTCAGAATTTTACGATATTTTACTTGGGGCATTAAAACAGCTGTTTAGTTGACCTTTTTGCCTTTAGTTTTTCCTCTCCCATCTATCCTGCATAGTCTTACTAGTTTAATGTCTTAAAACGTCTACTTATCAAGTAAGTTTATTTTTTAAGAGTCTCCAGTGTCTCTCATTGCTAGGAAAAAAATGTTCTAAATCCCAGAGTTAGTGAAAGTCATCCTATTAGGGGTCAAAATAATACCATTCCACCATGCATTTCTCTGATGGTCTGGCTTTATTTTCCTGTGGATAAAGTTCAGAATCTCTTGGGGAGTGGATGGACTGTACCTCCTCATACAATATCCTATAAATATTGGTTCTTGCAATTAAACTTCTTGCTTAGAAAGCTTAATTAAACAGCACAGATTATTATATATAATAAGCACTCAGTAAATACACATTGAATGAATAAACAAGGTTATATTCTCCAGGAAAATCCCTAACTTAATAAACAGCACACTGTATGACCTGAATTCAACCTAGGTTTGGCTGTTTTCAGTTGCAAGTAATATAAGACAACACATAATGACTTAAACAACAGTAGCCATCAAAAGAAGAATAGATGTAGGGCAACCTCAGGGTAGATTAACTGAAGGTCTGTATTAGCTAGGATGTATTTGCTATTGCAACAAAGACCGAAATAACATAAATCTATTTCTTTTTCATAAAAACATTTGGGTAGGTGGCCCAGGGCTGGTATGTTATCTGGAGCCCAGCCTCCTAATAATTTTCCTGTGCCATCCTCTTGTGTTCTGAGATGTCTGTTCCAGGTCTCACCATTACAGTTCTTCACAGGAAGGAGATGAAGAGGACGAAAAAAGTACCTGCCCCCTAAATTAAGAAGAGTGTGGAAAATGGTATCTTTAGCTCTTTGTCAAGACATAAATTCTATTGCTATAGAAGAAGCAGATCATAGATTTTGGGGGAACAACATACAACAGGTTAAATGACTTCATTGAGAAAACTGGTTCTTTACGTTCTGTCCCCTGGAGACCAGGATAGTCTCTCTTCCAAAAGCACACAGCCACGTGAAAGAGAGAAGATACCTGAAAATATCAGGGTTATGATAGGAAGGAAGAAAGGGGGAAAGGCTGTTGGTCAGACATCTAAAACTTTCTGCTATAATCCTCACTCCTGAATGCACACTTTCTTCTCTAGCCAAATTTGACAATCCATTATTTCATGATCACATTTTACACTAACTCATACTGGTACAGGCCCCTGCTTTCTCCCCATTTGGAAAAGTGCTCCTCCACCTTCCAGGCTAAGCTAAGTCTGTATTTCTTTTCAAAGATGAACTTTTCCATAAAACCTCAGTATACTCATACAATAGTGGTATATTACCTTAATCCTGTACCAATGTTTTTAATATTAAGCATAGAGAGACCTAACTTGCTAATTGCATTTTAAAAAATGAATACAATTTCTTAAGGACAAAACATGCTTTATTCTTTGTTTTTCCATAGTTGGTTTTACAGTAACTGGAGCAGGTTCTGATTATAAAGAGCTTACTGTTATTTATTTAGAGTAAATACAGTTGTACCTGGAAACAGGTAAAAGAACTAATGATCTTGCACCTCTCTATCCTCCTGTGAGCCTATGATCTCTTAAAAGATGTTATATTCATAAAATTTGGGGGAATATGTTGTAAAATTATAACAAAATAAATTCACATTTATTATAATAGAAATTATTTTTAAGCTGTTTATATTGTAAGGCTAAAATTAATGACTTATATGGTTAGTGTAAAAATGTACAATTGTTAGATAGATACGGACCAAAGATACTTGATGATTTTTAATGGAAATTTTGGGCATAATATAGGAGGTATCGTAAATATATCTGCATTTAAATATTTCCATAAATAAATGCTTGTTGAAGGAGCACCATCAATATAACATTAGTTTTTCTTTTTTAAAATTTAATTTAATCTTTTTTAATACAGCAGGTTCTTATTAGTTATCTATTTTATACACATCACTGTATACATGTCTATCTCAATAACAATTTTACTTTTAGTTTTTTAAGGAACGTCCATACTGTTCTCCATAGTGGCTGTATCAATTTACATTCCCACCAAGAGTGCAAGAGGGTTCCCTCTTCTCCACACCCTCTCCAGCATTTGTTGTTTGTAGATTTTCTGATGATGCCCATTCTAACCAGAGTGAGGTGATACCTAAACATTCGTTTAAATTAGTTTTTCTGATTATACAACTATGAAACTAACTTATGTAGTAATGAAATACTAAATTAGTTGCTAAATTATGATAACTTCTCTGTATAATTTCAGTTTGGACAGAAGAAATATAAGGCAGTAATATATACTCCATGGAGAGTATGCTTTCAAGTAAAATTAAAATCTAATTAGGGTGAGAATAAAAGTACTAAAATATTGTTGAGATTGATATTGAAGGTAATGCAGAAGAAAACTCTGCCTTGATAGTGGAAATAGCTCTGAGAGCCAGGAGTATGAAAAATAGCATTTAAGAAACCAAACTTTCTAATTGAATTTCTTGTCTTGATAAGCAAAAATAAAATTGGGAGCCAAGATGAAGGAGAAAAATCATAAATTCAGGAGCTCATTTATGCTGAGATGGTAATTTATAAATGCCAGTCGTTCACAAAATATCCTACAAGTAACCTGCAGGTTTCCTTTCTAAAGTTTAGAACAAGGCGAATGTAATGTCTAAGTATAACATTTGTACTAATTTAAAAGCAAGTTAAGTATCCTAGTATTGGCCTCTGTATAAGAACTAAGAAGGTGGGAAACCTCAGCTGACTCAGATTGAGAACAGGGAACTTCATTTTAAGGTGAAATGAAACTGCCTTTATAGTCAGTGATCACTTTCTATGAATTACATGAGGTCAACAGTCAGATTCTGAAATGATTAAACCTACTAAATGAGGTTTAAAAAAGATTACTAAAAGATTATTATGTTGTCACCCTGAATGCATCATATTAAAAATTGGTAGGAGAGCCTATGAAGAAAGTACAGTCTCAGGAGAAATGGCAGCATAGATCAAATTTTCCCTTTCCACGTGCTATCTCCCCTCTGTGCCCTCCGTTCTTGGGCTGTTTCTTCTCTTGGTGTGCTCATTTTTTGAGATCCTACCACAGTGAACTGGAAATCCCTAGAGACTTGTAATTAAAACCACGGTTCTCTGACCAGCTGCGTAAGTATCACCAAGGAGCATCTCAGACTCCACCCCAGACCTAAGGAATCAGAATCTTCATTTTAACAAGATTTTCAAGTGATTCCCCTGCACAGAAAATTTTGAGAAACACTGCTTTTGCATACCAGTATCTTGGGATCTTAGTAACAGCTTTTCTGATAAACACTCTCTGATTAATTGTGATTTGGTTTCGTGGGAGCCTGTTTCTGAAGCCCTTGTGTTGGCACTGTGGATTTTACATTGGGTTCTCCAGAACCAAATGTAGTTGTAGGGGTAACACAAAGATTTGATTTGAATTTTATTTAAAACTATTTATTTTATGGGCCTAAATAGAAGACCTAACTAGACATTTCTCCAAAGAATACATACAGATGGCCAACAGGCACATGAAAAGATGCTCGATATCACTAATTATTATAGAAATGCAAATCAAAACTACAATGAGGTACCACCTCACATCAGTCAGAATGGCCATCATGAAAAAGTCTACAAGTAACAAATGCTGGAGAGGGTGTGGAGAAAAGGGAACTCTCCTACAATGTTGGATGGAATGTAAATTGGTGCAGCTACTATGGAGAACAGTATGGAGATTTCTCAGAAAACTAAAAATAGGGTTACCATATGATCCTGCAATGTCACTTCTGGGTATATATCTGGACAAAACTATAATTCAAAAAGATTCATGCACCCTTATGCTCATAGCAGCACTATTTACAATAGCCAAGACATGGAAGCAACCTATGTGTCCACTGACAGATGACTGGATAAGAAAATGTGGTGTATATATATATATATATATATATATATATATATATACCCACATACATGCATATATACACATATATACATACACAATGGAATACTACTCAGTCATAAAAAAGAGTAAAATAATGCCATTTGCAGCAACATGGATGGACCTAGAGATTATCATACTAAGAGAAAGACAAATACCATATGATAATCACTTACATGTGGAATCTAAAATACGACACAAATCAACATGTCTAAGAAACAAAAACAGACTCACAGACATAGAGAACAGACTTGTGGTTGCCAAGGGGGAGGCAAGGTGGGGGAGGGATGGATTGGGAGTTTGGGGTTAGCAGACGCAAACTATTATATATAGAATGGATAAACAACAAGGTCCTACTGTATACCACAAGGAACTATATTCAATATCCTGTGATAAACCATAAAGAAAAAGAATGTAAATAAGAATGTATATATAGTATATGTATAACTGAGTCACATTGCTGTACAGCAGAAATTAACACAACCTTGTAAATCAACTATACTTCAAAAATAAAAAAAATAAAACTATTTTAATTTTTAAATACTGTAGAGAAAAAGAAATACAGCACCTTCAAAGTGCTTTGAAGACTACCAGTGCATTCAGTTATGCTGTCAGATTAACATTTTTTAGATTTGAAATAAAATTTCTTCCACTATCCCCGTTTAAGTAATTAGTATCCATAGACTAAAAAGTGTGCTGCCACAAACAAATGTGGTACAATTCTCAGTTTCTTATAATTGTGAATACCAATTTTCTCAATGCTTTGCAATTAAAATCAAGTATAGAGATAAAAGCGATACTCTGGGTAAAATAAAACTGCACCTGTCATCCATAACCCTGGATAGAGTTGTTGCATCCATCCAAACAGCCACTCTGTTCATACAGATTTTATATTAAGTAATTGTTATATATTTGAATTTCCAAAATACAGCTTTTCGGTTCTAAAGCATTTTGGAAAGCATTGCCACAACGGAAAGGATGATTCCAGCTGAAAGAGTCTCTAATAACAGTGCTACCTCAGAACAGAGTTAATTGAATGCATCACTTCTTCTGGAGCCCTTGATCACAACAAATTGACACCTGCCAACTTCTCCCCTGTATGTTCCTGATCCTGGTCCAGTAGTTCTCAAGTCGTGGCAGCAAAGTCATTTTGATTAATTTTTTGATGTGAATCAAACTTTCAAGCTAGCACATGCTATGAAACAAATTATACATTTCCTGTGACCTACTAAAATAATTAGTTCACTAGGGCAAGAGTCTGGATTTAAGACTAAAATCGTACATAGAAATAATCTATATTTCTCACAGTAAAAAATATTTTCTCTGAAATTACTTCAGTTCCTTGGTGTAACTTTCTAATGTTGTGTTCATCCATTCCTTCAGTCTGTCAGTAGGCATTTACTGAGTGGGCTATATGCCTTGTCATGCTAAGAATCAAAAGATCAAAATCCCTCACTGTGGAGTCTCAGTTTAGAAGAGACAGATGCTCAAACAAATAATTACTGAACAATGTGATGATGGTATATTGGACAAATACAAATGGTTCCATAGGAGTACAAGAGAAGAAATAAATAATTAGGAAGGGGAAAGCTAGGTTAATTCAGATTTTATTTTGCTTGGTAACTGGTTCTAACATTTTTTTTAATATAGTGATAAAATATTATGGTTTGAAATTATATTTGAATCAATTTGATTTAGAAATAAAACATTTCTCACCATTAGTAATTAAAATGCCAGTAATCAACATAGGGATAATGTCAATTTAAAGAGATAAATATTAAGAAACAAACATTTAAAATAAAATATTAACATTTTATTTAAATAAAAGATCACTTTTAAAGAAATACTTAATACTGAATTTTATAAATGTTCAGTTAACCTCACTTGACTGTTAAATGCTTATGTGTGTGTAAGTACACACCAATATTTTTTATCATTTTGACATGGATTTTCTCATTTGTGCATTATTTAGAGCACATTTAGATTCCACCCTGGTTTCCCCTCGAGACTCTCCGTACTACTTCCCCTGAATTAATTGATACAATGAGCTGATGTAAATTACTTTCACTATTAGGCTGAGTTACTGTTAACCCACGACAACTTAGAAGGTAAATATACCACGCAAAGGCATACAAGTACTGAAATCCCAAATTAAGTATCAACGATGTTTTTTAGCTTTATGTAATTTTGGAGTGTCCGTATCATTGCTTCCCCACATGGTCTGGGAAGGACTCTTGGATATAAATGCCTTCTGATAAGGCCTATGCCTGGGTACCTGTAGAGGGAAATGGCTCTGGCAATAGACTTGAACAACCCTGGGCTACCCACCCACTGATCATGGTTCTAACTCTTCCTTCTTGCTTTCTTGCTTGCTCTGCTGGGAACAGTTTTCAATATTTTAATTATAAAAATGGAACTTCTCTTTTTAAGGCCCAAGCGAAATGCTCTAAGCTTGATTAAGCCCTTTGTTTATAGTCTACCCATAACTACTCTGGTCTCCGCATTTCTGTACGTTTCGTATCACTCTGATGACGGATCAGATTCTGCCTAGTATTGTATCTCGCATGAATCTTATCCCCTACCCCCACCTCCACGTAGGTTATAGAGTCTTTGGAGAAGAAACATCTTTGTAGCCTGGATAACACCAAGTCCAAATTCATATGGAGTAGAACTGCCTATTAAATATAGAGTGAATTTTCCATCCCACCTCCTGAAAATCCAGTATCATGCTCTCTTATGTTGTATTTTCCCCCCTTATAATGTTCTTCCTCTTATAATGTTCTTCCTCTCATTTTCTTCTCTTAAAATCCTGTCCTCCTAGGCCTGAAAGGCAGTGAATAGACTCTTGTTCATCTTCTATTTTCCACAGTGCTCAGTAATTGTTTGTTGCATGACTAGAGGTTTGCAAAGAGTTGTAGAGGAACAATATTCCTATATGAGAAACAGAGTTCCATGCCAAACTGGGCTATGCCCTGCTATGGTAGTTTTAGGCATGGCTGATGGTAAGTCAGGAACAGGGGATGGAGAATATTATCTCTGAGGCCAGTCCTATTCTATTTTGCAGCAAGACGCTACCAGGGCTTTACGATTATTGGTGTTCAAAGTGTGGCTCTCCATCAAGCAACCTGTGACCCACTATTATGGGTTCTGCCTTTTTAATCTGGGTGGACTTTTCTACTTTAGAGAGTTTCCTATTCAAAGCTAGAAATATTTTGTGAATGCTAATACATAAGAAGAAAATAATTTGTGCTGTTGAAACAGGAGTTTTCCAGAACAAATTCCAGCTTCACTATTGCTAGGATACAGGCAGACTATAAAACAGTGCCCTGCAAGCAGTGGTTCAGATATCCATAGCTCCTATTTATTGGCCCTCTATTTCTTGCCTATTAATTATCTACTTTATGAACATTACCTCCTAATCTCAAAACTATTGCGTTGTCCAGAAAGTTCATTTCCATAAAATGTTAAGGAAAAAACAAATGAACTTTTTGGCCAACCCAATACTTACCAGATAGGTATAATTACTCCATTTTACAAAATGGGAAAATTGAGGATCAGAAAGGTTAAATTACATCATCATAACTGGCTATTAAGTAAATAAAAAGACAAAGATTTGAACACAAAACCTGCATTTTTCCCCCATATTATACTTGCTGCCTCCTTATAAAGGTGGCTTTCATTAGCCGGCGGGGCATGGGAGGAGGGGTAAGGAAGACTTAGAAATCTTTTCTTATGAGGCTACTATATTCTCATTGCTGTGGCATTATTTCAGAAACTCATATTGCTATAAAAAAAAAAAAAACTCAGCCTTACCCCTTTCTGACTTGGTACTATTGGCCTTGATAAAGGATAGTACAGGAAACAGGATGGCTAATGTTTTGTCTCTCACCAGGAGGAAATTTAGCTAGTGTCTTTGTTTTTTTTTGCAAAAGGAAAATAAAATGAATCTGTGATGTGCAAATGAATCTCTCAACTGTTTGTAAATTTCTACTGTTTACTCAAAAATGGGAAACACCAAGCCTGTGATACATCATCTTTTGTGCACTTGGCACCTTCCATCATGAATAATATTAATCTGCTTAAACTAACAAGGATTAATTGCCTTGGTAAGGCAACCTGGCATTGGAATGATATATTGCCCAGACAGCTTGGAATTTAGCCACTCATAAATCTCATTTGTTTGTTGGTTTATTTCTGTTTGTCTCTTTCTCTGACAGATGTGTGCCCAATCACTGTGAGCATGGTGGGAAGTGCTCGCAAACGTGGGACAGCTTCATATGCACTTGTGATGAGACGGGATACAGTGGGGCCACCTGCCACAACTGTGAGTGCCAATTTATCTCACTTTAAACTTGTAATTGCATGAGAATCCTAGGTCTTCAGCTATGCTTTAAAGCTTAGCAACCTGAATAATCCACATAGTAAATCACTTGATTCTGAAGAACCCAGATTTCACTGTTGCTTTTCTAGAATAGTATTCTAGTTGTCAAAATACATTCTCTCAAGCCTAATGACTCAAAAAGAAGGACCAACGTTTCCGAAGTTCCATAAACATGTAGTTGAGATTGGAATGCTGCTCTTGGATGTGCCTTTATGTGTCTAAGCCACATCTGTCTGGATAGATTGTTTGGAAAATTGTGTTAGTATGATGTCTCTGACTGGATACTCATTTATCAATTCATCAGAGAGGCAGACAGAGTGTAATTTGAACATTTAGTTTGTGGATGATAGTTGTCTCAGTGCTCTTTTAGAACTATTTGGCCACATTATTTAGATCAGAAAAATGAGCTGGAAAATGTAAGAAAGTCCATTGAAGTTGTATATGTAAAATAAAAATGCAAGAAGGCAATTTTTTTAAATATTAAAAAGTAGCATGCAAACATGTTTTTTAGAACACAGATGTGCCTTGTTTTACATAATAGCTTTTCCCTGAAAAGTTAAATAAAAATTATATTTTTATAATTCAAAGATTATTAAAAATTAATATTAACTTTATAATTGTAATGTTAATTTTCCGATAATGCATAGCACTTTTGAAGACAGATTTGCCATAAAACATATAGTTGAAAGAAGAAGGTCATCTGTTATGTAGCATGAATGTGTGTGTGTGTGTGTGTGTGTGTAAGAAGGAAGGAGGAAAGAGATTCAGTCTTCTTCAGTCTTCTCTCCGTATGAAAATCTAGTATCTAAATCCTCTAAGTATACAGAGTGCTTTCTCTTCATTTCACTTTTAGAAAATAATAACAAGCAAAATATTATTAGAGTTCTGGGGACAGTAAAAATGTAATACCGTTCTCTGAGACTTTTCATATCATTATTTGTAGTAATGTACAATAAGACATTGAGTTCAGCATATATTGTAAGACCTCAACTAAGAAAAAAAATTTGTAATTTATTTTATTGCACTTATTAATTTGTTTACGAGGATATTTTAAAACACCAAGAGACAAAAAGAACTAGAAAAATTAACATTAATAGGGTGATATAAAAGAGTTAAAACACAGTTAGTAGATTCATCTCTACAGTATTTATATATAGATATGTAAAAAAATATTTTAATGAATAAAGAACCAAAGTGATTGATATTGAAATTAATTAGAATTAAGGAGTTATGACTAAAATTGTACCCTTCCAATCACATCAAAATATTAACTTTCATCATATGACATTCATTGTATGATACATAATGCTTGAACTAAGTAACTTAGATGAAACAAAGTGCCTTCACTCCACCAGTAGAATTTATATAATACGTTATAAATACCACCTTTAACTATCACAATCTTGTTTCTGAGAATGGAAATTCTAACTAAAGGAAAGAACAAGAAATTGGTGGTGGTTACAAGTGTTTCCTATCTCAGCGACTACTTTTATATTTAATGTAAAAGCAAATAATTTTTTAAATAATTGCTTCTTTCATTGAATACACAGCAAAGAAAAAAGACATTTAAACATATTAAAAACAATTTAAAATATATGCCAGTAGTAGAATAGTTAAGTGTTTGTTTTTTTTTTAAAGCGTTAACAACTCCAAGTATTAGAGATGTCCTAAGTGTGGTTAGATCTGGCTCTTGTGGGAAATTATAAATGTAAAAGAGGGAAATTATCTCTTCCCTGCTGCTTATTCTACTCTTCCTTCATTTCATTTTTGTGTGTATGAATACAGAATCATTCATTTTAACAATGAAAGCCTGATCGCTCATTGTCTTCCCCAAATAAGGCCAAAATGTTGAAAATCATGTGTGTGCATAAATAGAGGTTAGAAGACCATAGTGCAGAATTCAAGAAAGGATTGATTGGACACAATGTTGGTGTGAAAGATATATCTTGTGGGTTGTAGAAGGCACATGCTTCCAAATAAGCTAAAAGACTTGATATATCTCTTAGTTACTCCCATGAATTAGTTAAAAATTGGGAGGGTTTGGCCCAGCACATAATACTGTGAAAATTATATGCTATTCAGTTTGATACAGAATGAACAATTTGGCATTTTTACGTAGTCAGTGACTGCATGGGCTTCTGACGCTGCCTGTGAGGTCACCATTCTGGGTGCCTTTGCAGGAAGTCATTCTCTTCTCTTGGACTTCCTTAGTTCCTCTGCCGACTAAATACCTCCTGAGCTCTCTTACAGTTCTGAACTCCGAGGAGCTGAGACTTCCAGTTGCTTATTCTGTGTTCTGTGTTTTTGACCTTTGTTAGCATTATTAAATTTTTACCTCATTATTTTCAGTGAAAGACCAAGTGTCCCTTTTGTAAAGGAACTATGGTAATTTTAAAATAGTACTAGTTTAAAAAGGTAAAGAACAGCTAACTAAAGTCTGAAGTTTAGTAAAACTAAATATTTAGGAGAGCTTCAAACATTACAATTAGGCTGCTAGCTGTTTAACACATTTTCTTCCCTGGTCCAGGCTTGGCCGGGATGCGAAAGCTATTCCTTGCGTGATTGTCCAGGCTGGGTTGTAGTCCAAGATGGAGGCTCAAAGCCCTTCTTTGACAGGTCACACTGCCTGAGTTTGAACTTGGATCGACTTACTTGTAATTGTGGGCACTAAAACCGTTTGAGCTTCATTTTTCTCCTTTGTGAAATGAGATTAATAACAGCACCACCTCATAAAGCCATTGTGAGATTAAATGAGATGATTTGTGGAGAACGCTGAGAAGGGCTTTAGCATATGTAAGTACTCAGTAAATTATTGCCACTTCATCCCATTCAGAACAATCATCCCTTTGCTCTGAATTTCTATACAAATAGTTGTCCATATCACACAATTTGTCACTTAATTTCATGCTGCCATTCATTGTTTGCTGTCGCTTCCATGGCAGATTTGAGCTTGAAGTGAATGACTGGTTTCCATAGGGTTTTGTTTTTCCAGAAGAATTGAAGAACATTAAAAGTGATCTGGGTATGTCCTAGACCTATCTGTTTGTTTATTTGTTGCTTATACATGGAGGAATTAATTTTCAAGTGAATTCTCTACAGGGCTCAGAGAATTGTCATTTACAAACCACTCCCATGAGGAGACAGGGTGTCATCCTTTGGGTGAGGAAATCCTTCAAGAAAAGCCACAGATTGCAGGAAAGGGAGAGACAGTTTTTCGTGTTCAAAAACTAAGGAGGCTAGTTTGTGAAAAAATGCAAATACATTACATTCTTGCAGTTGCATACCTTTAAAATTTCCTTATGCAGGTATTCCATTCTCAGTCAGTTTCTAAGAACTGACTATTAGCATATCAAAACATAAAATCATGACACAGAGACACAGAGGGTAGAATCATCATGTTAAATAGTTTATTTGCTTTGTTACGTTGACTTTTCCCTACTTCGTTCTCCCCAAAGTGTAAGAACTTGTCTTTATTTTGAGCAAAACTTCATGTTTATAGCTATAGTATTTTTCTCTTAGTGGTGATAGATAGACCTCTTTCAGTAGATCTCCAAGCTCACATTCCAATACCTCAAATGCTTTTTAGGATCTAATTATCATCTCATTTTTTTCGCGTGTGTTCTTTACACTTCATAATTATGGCTCTGGTTTACATAAATTAATTCAAAAACCTATCCCTTATCCCAGGGCTTAGCAGATATTTTTTTCTCATGCTGCTGGGGTCTATCTTTGACCTCAGTCATTCTTACATATACTATTAGTCCCCTATGTGGAACTGCCCTAAAAATCCCCAGGGTATCCTCAATAATATGAACCCTTTCACTATTTTCACAAGTACCAGAGGATAGTTGACAAATATAAGCAATGTTTTGGGGTGGAACTCTATAAGAATTACTAGATGCCAGACCTTCATTCGGAGAGAAAATAGTTTTCCAGATATCTTTTTATTAAAGGAGGGACTTTCACCTTGCCCAGATATACAGACATGACTGTTTCCAGAGGAAGTAGGAGGAGGTAAGTTAGATGACCTATGAAGATCTCTTCCAATTTTAAAATTATGTGATTTCTGAATTCTGAAATACTAAGAAGAAACAGTGATTGATGTTGCCACAGAAATGCAAAAGTAAATTTTTCACCAGCCAGTTTTAGAAGAAAAATTGAAATTTAAAAGGACACTATTCTACATTCTGTAGTCTGGAGCTATGACTCTAGGTCTGTAAATTTGTAAACCATAAATTATACTGCACCTTATTACTGCACACATGAAAAGTGAAGTGGATTTCAGTAGCTCACACCATGTTATTTATAATCCATTATACCCATAAGTAACTTAATTCAAAGCATAATTTTCTAAAAAGAAATTATTCCTACCTGCTGAAAGTCACACTAACCTAGGGCATAAAAACACAGATTTATTGGCACAAGGAAATATGGTCCCCCGCATCCATTTGGAACTACCACAAACTTAGACACCAATGAAGACAACTTGGAATTTGACCATTGCTACCAAAAAAACAAAAACAAAAGGGGCAGTCATTGGGTGGAATCATGGCCTTATGGAATTGGAATCCATCCTTCAGCTGTAAGTTCAATTGGCTTACAAGGTCCTACTTGGTATGGCTGTGTCTTTAACCTGGTTTTCAGCCATACTCTTCCTCTCTGTCTCCCCTGTAGTCCCACTGGCCTCCTTTCAGTTTTCCTTACTTGCGTGGTACCCTCGAACTGTTCACTCTCCCCTCCCACTGCCACGACCACAGGACTTTTGCACATCCTCTCTGCTTTGCTTGGTATGTTCCTAGTCATCCTTCAGATCTCAGCTCAGTAGTCACCACCTTAGGGAAGCTTTCCATGAACCCATAATTGGGTCAAATCCTCTTATTTCAAGACATATATCTTCCTCTTAGCCTTGGTGATGGCTGTGACTTTGCATTTATCATTTGTGATTCTTTAATAATATCTGTCTTTTCCACTGGGCTATAATATCTGACAGGAGATAGTGCCAGGTTCTGTCCACCATTTTATTCCCAGAGCCCACCCAGCATATAATATGTGCTCAGTGAATATGCACTGAATCTAAGAGTGAATAAATGACAGATAACCTAAGAAGCATCAAGGGCTTTTTAAAAATCAATGTCCTTTATCCAAATTTATGAAGGTTGTAAAGCTAAGAAGAGAGAGTAAAGCCAAAGGGAGAAAAAGAAAACAGAAAAAGGAGGGTAGAGAATAAAAGATGCATTAATTCAAAGCAGAGGGCGCAGTGATAGACATGACAGCACAAACAATCACAAGAGGTGTAGAGTTTTAAGAAATTATATGGACAGATTCAATATATGGGCACACAAACCCATGCGTTTCAAATAATCTTCGAGGAAAATATTGCCATGTTAAGACACCATTCGTTAAAGTAACTTGTGAGACTATATAGTAATAGTGGCAAAATAAGTTGCAACGGCAACAAAAGATCTTAGATAACATAGTGCAGTCAGCTCCTGTGCTGGCTGATTGTATGAGCTGTTCTAAAATAAATATAAGAGGTAGAGGATATGGGGATGTATGTATACGTATAGCTGATTCACTTTGTTATAAGTATATGTATAGTTTATTCACTTTGTTATAAAGCAGAAACTAACACACCATTGTAAAGCAATTATACTCCAATAAAGATGTTAAAAAAGTTATATTAACAGGATTTGAACTTACACACACACACACACACAAAAAAAATAAAATAAATATAGATGTGTTTAAATACTGACCATCTAGTGAATGATAAAAAACTGTTTAAACTTGGTATGAAATTTGAATAAGATGAACATAATCCTTTGATTTATCATGTAATATCATGTGTGTGTTCTTACTACAGCAGAACTGTGGAAAGGGAAAAGAACTCAGGGTTTGAAATCAGATGACCTACTGTGAAGCCCTCAGGCTATCTGGCCAGCCTTTTTCCGTCATCAGCTGAGCGTACCTAGTGTAGGGCTGTACCCTCTCCCATTCCTCCAGCCCTCTTAGCACATTTGTGTGGATTCCACCTACACCCCTGGAGGGCGAGGTCAGCTCTCCCATTACATGCTTTTAGTTACAGGTCACTAACAGCAATTAAATGAGAAGCACTGGGTTTAATACACTTCCTCCTCGCCTCCTTTATTTCCCCCTCTGGGCTGCCCTGGCTTTGTGCTTTGACAATCACTTAACCTCTCTGAACTTAAGTGTCTTCTGGGAGATTCAATGAAATATTGTCTCTTAAAGTGCTTTGTAAATATAGAAAGCATCCTAGATCTTGTTGTAACTTTTATTGCACTGTGAAGTCTCAAAAAACAGCCAGCCAAATTTTTGTCTGCTTATAAGTAGCTTAAGGATACGAGTACTGATACAGTTGATTCTCAAAGAAAAGATCAGAGAGTGTCTAAATAATTTAGCCGATACTCATTGAAAAGATAAAAGGCTGTATTAGCAAATATAATGGCTACCCAGGCTGATTTATATGAACAGGGTGAATCTGCTGTTTCTAATCTAGACATGGCATTAAGTAGCCAGACTGTGCCTCTTTGTTTTCAAGTGAACAATTGCCAAATTCTTCCAATTTTACCTCCCTCTCATGCCCCCGTTCCATTCCTACACCATGAACTACTTCATATGCTCAATGTGTCCTTGTCATTAAAGAGTGACTATGGTGCCGTGGGACACCGAGGTTCTGATTCCCACCATCATTTATTCATTCATCATTATGTTGAGAGCTGATCCTGTCCTGCATATAGGACAGGTGTGGAGTGTGGAGACGAGAATGGAACAAGGCAGGGATACTAGAATAGAGTGTTGGACAGCCTCCTCCAAAGAAGTGCATAATTTCATTAAAAATAAAAGTCCTTATAATCTTAATTCATTTTCATATCCCTGGTTCATTGGGATTGTGAGCTGAGGGTAAATTGTACCATGTGCTTACCTTTTACAGTCTAGGTTGGTAATTTTCATATTTACAAAATATTTATAAATGTAATTTTATGGGAAATTATTTAATGCTATATCACAAATTCTTTATGGTTTTAAGCAATCGTTTCATCTTTTCAGAGGTTATTATCAGATTATTTACTTGTTTGTTTCTGTTTTTTGTCTGATCAGATTGGCAGAGAGAAATCAGGGTGAGGAGGCTGCAGCTTCAGCATGGTGCTGGGTAGAGGAAGCAGTTATCAGTAGAATATGTGCAATTACAGTATTAGCAAGCTCATGCTTGGTTGTGTGTATTCTCTAGCCGAGAAGCTCACTTTCTTACCAGAGTTGGAGCATTTGGGGAAAGAGGAAAAATGGCAAGTGCTGTCACTTCCTGAAATCACACTTATTAGGAAAAGAAACAATCATCCCAGCATCTCCTTTGCTCACATTCTCACCTGGCCTCTGTAAATAAAGTAAGGTGGAGAGAAGTGGGGAGTGTTATCTGTGTAGAAATGTTGGAAGGGGATTTAGAGGCCATTCTCTCTTTCAGCTACAACCAAATAAATTACATTGGATTGAAATAGTGCAGGCCGGGGGCTTCTCTGGTGGCGCAGCGGTTGAGAATCTGCCTGCTAATGCAGGGGACACGGCTTCGAGCCCTCGTCTGGGAAGATCCCACATGCTGCGGAGCAACTAGGCCCGTGAGCCACAACTACTGAGCCTGCGCGTCTGGAGCCTGTGCTCCGCAACAAGAGAGGCCTCGATAGTGAGAGGCCCACGTACCGCGATGAAGAGTGGCCCCCGCTTGCCACCAACTAGAGAAAGTCCTCGCACAGAAACGAAGACCCAACACAGCAAAAATAAATTAATTAATAAAATAGTGCAGGTCATTTGGAGAAACACAGCCCAAGCACCTTTACATTTCTAAGGCACCCCAAATTTCAAATTAATCCCCTCTTTCATGCCTTGCTTTGGAAAGATGGCTAAGATTAAACATAGAAAGAAAGGATTTTATTTCAGTTTTACAAACTCTTTCAATAGTTTCAAAACTATATCTTTCTCTTTGAATAAAGAGCCTTTGCAAAAAGTTGATCTGCAAATGCATATTGAAAAGCAGACTGCTCTACCAACAGAGGAGCTGTGAACCTGTGAACTTCTCAGAGGTGATGAAATGCCAGAGCCAGGTCTTAAGGAGTTGACATTATTCACTCAGCTCCCCTGTGACTCTCTCATCCAAGGTTCAGAGTGAGGAGAAAGAGGGATAGAAAACACCCACCTCTGCACCTTTGCCAAGTTCCATTAGGGGGAAGAAGTCTGAGGGAGGGAGGGCTGTTTAATTGAAAGATAAGGAAGGAAACTTCTGAGATGTTTATATCCACTCAAAACACAAGAAAGGAGAATTAAAGTTAAAAGTACTATGTGCCTCTC
The DNA here is from genome assembly GCF_003031525.2 of Neophocaena asiaeorientalis asiaeorientalis. Classification (NCBI taxonomy): domain Eukaryota; kingdom Metazoa; phylum Chordata; class Mammalia; order Artiodactyla; family Phocoenidae; genus Neophocaena; species Neophocaena asiaeorientalis. Next base: position 1,570,575 of record NW_020173042.1, read on the forward strand.
CTTTGATCCATCTGACATTTCCCAAATCAAACTGTTTTTGCTTTCATATTGACATTAGTCACTGTGTTCCTATTTCAAGTCTTCAGCTTTACAAGCTTGGTGTATAGGAGTATCTCTAACTCATAGACAGTTTCAATTCATTCAGTAATATTATGTCTATTTTGTATGCAGCACTATGTGGATGCAGAAATACAGACAAGAGCCCATTTCCTTATGAAGTAGATGAGGTAGTTAGAAAAGGAAGCAGACAAATATTCAGGAAACATTAATATATTAGTAGATGTTTATGTACCAAACTGGTGTAAAGGCTAGTACGTATATGTAATAGGAGAGAGAGAACAATGCAACCAAGGTGGTTAGGAAGGGTTCAAGGAGGAGCTGAACCCCGGCTAAATTCCTTGTTTTGGGGGGAATAAAGATTGGGACTGGCAGAGTCCAAGGCGGAAATAAACATGGAGTGTGGAGACGCATGCTAGTGAGGAGACCCAGCTTTGGAGTCCTCAAACCTCAAGGGGAATACTCGCTTAGATTTTTACATGTCATAGGGTCCTGGGGAAGTTGCTCAACCTCCCGGATTAGCACCACCCTGTTTGAGTGGTGTGCTGCAGCCAGGATCATTAAGTATTCAGGAACTTTGTGAGCCGGTCGTTAAAGCTTGGCACCTTGAACCTGGTACAGTGGGAGAATTTACCCCATGGAACTTGACAAACCCTACAAATACAAACTCTTTTTTTTTTTTGTAAAACTGGTTTACCAGAATATCATTGCCCTGTTTCATTATTAATAAAATGAGAATAATAGTATCTCCTATCAGTATTGTTGTGAAGGGTACAGATAATGTGTAAAATGTCTAGCACAGTTATAATCAACACAGGTGGTTCTCCAGAGATGATAGCTACAGTTACAAATGTAACACTTTGAAGAGACTTCCCAGCAAAGGAGCAGCAGGATGTGGAGTCCAGTAGGTGGTTGAGATGTGGCCAGAGGACAGTGACCTCTCGGTACCTCGGTTCCGAAGTATGGCTTCAGACGTGATTCTTCATCACTCATTTTTACCGTGAAACACATTTACTTTTATTCTTTGGACAAAAAGAGTTGAGTTTCCCTCGCCAAGTCAATCCATAAATGACTTTAAAGTCTGCCTAACAGACTATTGGCTTACAGTGATCTCTGAACTAAGGAGAACTTACAAGACTACTGAACAATGTTCGGAGAACATTTATGAAGAACCATTGGGTTACGTGGCGTCACTTCAACGGTCAACGTTTCTTTTACTGAAAGTGACAGAAATGTTTTTGCGTTACTAAAGTTTGCCTCAACTGTTTAGGATGTAATACAATGTTAGGCAACAACTGATGAAGACAAAACTAATTTTAAGGTTACTTTGTGGTTGTTAACCTAAATCTAAAGAATGAGAAGCTTTCTTCCTTCAGGAACTCCTCCAGCTGTGACCCAGCCATGTCAAATTTATACTCCTTAAATTTCAAGACACCTGGCCTTGTTTGTCAAGCTCTTTGTGAAAAAACTACTCAATAATAAATCTCGTGATGTTTTTATTATTAGTTTTTATTGAAGTATAGTTGCTTTACAGTGTTGTGTTAGTTTCTTGCTGTACAGCAAAGTGAATCAGTCATACATATACATACATCCACTCTTTTTTAGGTTTCCTTCTCATTTAGGTCACCACAGAGCACTGTGTAGAGTTCCCAGTGTTACACAGTAGGTTCTCATTAGTTATCTATTTTGTACATAGTAGTGTATATATATCAGTCCCAATCATGTTTTTTTTTTTAATACTCACATGATGAAAAACTGAAGAATGCATTATTGGTTCCTGTTTCTATCTTTACAAAATGGTGGTGAACAAAGAGCTCTCTCCGTTTCTTTTCTTATTATTGTTGCATTCTGCTTTTCTTCCTCCTTTCTACTCCCTCCTGGCAAAAGTGTTGAGAAGAGTATAGTTCAGATTGTTGGAATCTGGAGTGAAAATGTCCATCCACGCAAATAATGTTCTTCTATTATATTTGTTGTAAACAGCTAATTCTGTTAAAAGCAAAAGTTTCCTACGCAAAGTGCAGCAGTTTCCAAGAAAATTTTGCTGGTTGACATTTTGGGTGTTCTCATATCTGACTGCTTCCAAATTCTAGTAAAATGTTTTATTTGAAAATGTTTTAGTCAGGTAAAAGTGAAATACTCTAAATGTATATGAATTTGCCTTAAAAACCGTGGTCTTATTTTCAAGTATAGCAAGGAAAAGATCTAATGGCTTGTAGCTCCTTTGTCTCACCAGGTAAGTTTGTCCCAGAGCTGCCATGGTGGCTCCAATATGCAAAATATGCCAACACTACTCTTGAAAGACCTTTCTCTTTTTTTGCGGTACGCGGGCCTCTTACTGTTGTGGCCTCTCCCGTTGTGGAGCACAGGCTCTGGACGCGCAGGCTCAGCGGCTATGGCTCACGGGCCCAGCCACTCCACGGCACGTGGGATCTTCCCAGACCAGGCACGAACCCGTGTCCCCTGCATTGGCAGGGGGACTCTCAACCACTGCGCCACCAGGGAAGCCCGAAAGACCTTTCTTGCCATCACAGATGCCAGCACTAAGTGCCAGACGTGTTGACACCTACAAAATTGCTGTCATTGTTATGAACAGACATCAAAATATCCTAATAATACTCTTTTCCATTATCCAAACCTGTTGAGACATCAATTAAACACGTCTTGCTTGCCAAGTCATGTGATCAACGTTCTCTGTGCTGGATAGGGGCAAGTGAAGCCATCCAATTAGACTGGATAAAGAAACACCTCTATGGGCTTCCCTGGTGGCGCAGTGGTTGGGGGTCCGCCTGCCGATGCAGGGGACGCGGGTTCGTGCCCCGGTCCGGGAGGATCCCATGTGCCGCGGAGCAGTTGGGCCTGTGAGCCATGGCTGCTGAGCCTGCACATCCGGAGCCTATGCTCCGCAATGGGAAGGGGTTGGCTGTGGAAAGAGAAATTCCTTCCATACGTATTCCTGCAATGGAATTCAGAGATCTAGAAAACACTATGTGTGTTTTCCACCGTATGGCCATCTGTTGATGAGTCTGCCCCACTTAGAGAACATAAATATTCAATGAAAAGCATATTTGTACTCAGAAACTCAGAAAATGCTGGCATATTAAGGCTCCCTTGTGGTTTCAGTGACATAGATATAGACTTCCTGAATGAATAAAACCTGAATTTTGTTGGGCCACATTGATTCTTCTGAAAGTTCCTACAGGACCTGGAGCAAGGTGAATGGAACAAGCTTGGTTAATTCATTGTCGAAAAGGACTATTTTTTCCTTTGTATAATTCTTTAAATCAAGCTGACTTAAGCCATGTGAGAGAGAAGAAGGTATCCTGAACTTCCATAGGAGAGAAATAACCAGTAATGGAGACTGTCCTGCCTTCTCATGACATAGCAGCTCTGGGAGAAGTACTGGAGTTGTACCTATCTTAGATGCTTTGAGGAAGGTGGGTAGGAAACTCCAGGTGGCAACACTTGCTTTCTAGTTATCAGTTAGAGTATCTGCTACTCTGTGATAAGGGCACCTACTGGGAAAGCCTGAGCTGTAATAGAAAATCTCTTCTCAGCTGGCCATGTAGCTGATGAGCCACAAGGCCAGTCGTCCAAAGAGTGCTGAAGTGAAACGGGTACCGGGAGAGGAAGCAGGATCAGTGGTGGGTGACAGAAGTGCAGTGACTGCAGAACAAATCCTCCTCTTCTCATCAACGCTGAATCCACCACTTAGGACATGCTTTCCACCATCACCAGATAAAATGTGGTATCAATCCTGTCTTGCAACTTTTGCTTTGCCTCAGTGCCATTGCCACAGCTCCAGTGAAAGTTGTCGTTTTCACCCAGCTTTATTCCAATAGCCTGAACTAGGTTTTTGGGCTAACATGTAGTTTAGAAATAAAAATAATGATACAGAATGATTCATAGGGCAGAAATAATATGGAAGAAAGATTTGTAGAGGAGTATTTGAATTGCTATTAGCCATCACAGAAGAAAGTTTAATAATAGACATTTTCCCCTATCCCTTATACCTATAGATTAGATTTTGAAAGACCTTATACATAGTAAAAGCATATTTCTTTAAGACCCTAATTTATTTACTATATAAAAAACTCTAAGGGGCTCTGAATTAGTTCAGTTTTCATTCAAATTGGTACTTCTTTTTCCTGCTTGTCTCACCCTGTGCTTCTCATGTACCACCTATCTTAAGATGAAATAAATGGATATCAGGCCCTAAATTCTACCACATGTGGTTCCTTAGCCAGGGAATGGGTTCACGTTGACACTTGACTCATCAATTTCACATGTGGTAATCAAAAAAAAACCCAAATTTAATCGGTACAAACCGTAATTTTCATGCTGGGATCATTTAGATTCCAGTAGTCTTTCTATTGGTTAGTTTAAGAAAATTGTGTCTCCATTATGCTTTTTCAATGAGGATCCCAGTGAAGAATCATACTTGAATCTTGAGGAACTTTTTGCTTTTCGTAAGTGCAACCAACAGAACTTTGATAGTTGGGAAGGTGAGCTTGTTGTCCATAGACTTAAAAAATTAAGAATAAATATACAAAGTTTGAGAAGGGGTAGTTTAGTAGATACTTTGAAATATTTATCGATGTCATAGTATATTAAGATTAGAGATTATGCCTATATAATAAAGTACATGTCCTGACATGCTGCCTTCTACAGTCATCTTATCAAGAGGTGTGCAACCACCCTAATTTCCTGAATTTTATCCCAATTCTCTTCCCCAGAATGTGGCTACCTGCTACCTGTCAACTAAAAAACGAAGACTTTAAGCAGGGGTGGCTGGGGGAGGGAATGTGGAGGGAGGCTTGTTAGAGTGGATGGAGAGAGAAGGATGAGTGTTTCAGCCTTTGAACTGCAAGGCTGATTGCACAGAGTTTCCAGCTCCCTTGCTTTCTACACTGCGATCTGTGGATGGAGAGGTGGCTTTGTGCATATTTCTGGTAACCCTAGAGATCATGTAGATGCAGTTTAGAAGTAGGAATGTATTTTTAAAGTAAGTTTACTTCCTGCCTTAGGTTTAAATATATACTTAGGGCCAAAAAGCATTTTTATAGTGAAGTCAAGGGCTTCCCTGGTGGCGCAGTGGTTGAGAGTCCGCCTGCTGATGCAGGGGACACGGGTTCGTGCCCCGGTCCGTGAGCCATGGCCGCTGAGCCTGCGCGTCCGGAGCCTGTGCTCTGCAACAGGAGAGGTCACAACAGTGAGAGGCCCACGTACCACAAAAAAAAAAAAAAAAAGTCAAGTCAAGAGAATAGTATTTTTTCTCAGCAAAACCAGAACAAGATTTAAAAATAAAAACAAAGCCAAAAATTTTTTTTAAATGGCAGTAAGCAAGAGTGACTGGCATAATTTCTCTTTTGGAATGGTTTTTGGATAAAGATGGGGCGTGAATTATAGGCTCTATAATCTATCACAGCATTTACTCTTTTCTCGTTGATGAAGGACATTCTATTCATAAGAAATAATGAGAAGTTTACAAATCAGGTATTAAAACTTACCAAAGACAAAGGCACAGACATTCTTATATTAAAACTATTAATGGAAAAACAGACCAGTCAGGTTTTTAACAAATCACCTACAATACAAGAGGTAAACACATTGGCAGCTCTTATACTAGATAGATCTCAAGTAGAAATCAAATCAAGTACTACACACTTACTGAGGCATACTTCACACCAGCCCCCATCTGTGTCAACAATAACTGCGTTACATTGAAATGATCTCTCTCACAACCAACTATGACTTTCTCAGGGCACTGAGCATGTCATTTTCATCCACACACTCATTGCTTAGCACCTGGTAAGTATTAAACACATGTAAGAGCAACTGCACTGTGATTGTGTCTGTATCTGCACACACACGCACGTGCACACACACATATAGCATACCTTGAACGACTAAGAAGACATGTTTATCAGGCTCTGAACATACCAAGCCCTCTGCCTACTCAATGGTGGATCTCTCTTTGGGGCACAGCTTCTTATAATAAAAAACTTTTTGTTTCTCAGTAAGAGACTAACTTTCTTTTCATTTCATAGTGTTCCTGGTGTCTGGTCCATGAAATTTTCTTTATGCCAAATTATGTTCTATAGAAAATTGCATGTAAAGGGGGCTTCATTATCAACAGAACTGACTCCCTCTGAAATCTTATAGTGAACTATGTATGAGACAAAGTCTCTACTTTATCCATGATCAGAAAAGTGTCAGAAAGCAAGTTGAAGGAGGGGTACTTTTTGTCCTTCTCTTTATGAATGACTCCAAGAGATGGGATGTTATGTGTAGCAATGTCCTAGGGCTGCCTTCACAGACTTGGTGGCTTAAAACAACAAATATTTATTCTCTCACGGTTCTGGAAGCCTGAAATCAAGGTATCAGCAGGGTCATGCCTCCTCTGAAGGCTCCAGGGAAGAATCCTGGCTTGCGTCTTCCTGGCTTCTGGTGGTTGACAAGCAATTGTTGGCGTTCCTTGGCTATTGTAGTCCAGTCTCTACTTCTGTCTTCACATGGCCTTCCTCCCTGTGTGTCTCCGTGTCTGAATCTCCCTCTCTTTTCTCTTATGAAGGCATCAGTCATTGGATTTAGGGCCTATACTAATCCAGTATGACTCATCTTAACTAATTACATCTACAAAGACCTTCTTTCCAAATACAATCTCATTCCGAGTTTCTTGGTGGATGTGTGTTTTTGCTGAACACTGTTCAACCCTCTACAATCTGCTTGCTCATGTCCATCCCTATAAGTAGTGCCACACATACCCTCGTGCTTTCCTGTCTCCTTTTTTTTTGCTTGCGCTCTCCTCCCAAATCCATCCCAAAATGTCCTTCTTCCCGCTTTCACCACATTTTTGCTCTGTGGGATCCAGTTCATAGTCTCTTTCTATTTTGTGAAATTTTCTCTGATCACTCAAGCTAAAAGAGTTTTCTCCTTTTTTCTTATTTTTCAATAGCAGTTATTATCTATGTGATTTTTCTGCTATTTATACACTAATTATTTTTTCCAAATGTTTGTTTATAATTTTTCCCCCAGAATGTAAGTTGTGTGGGCATAGGCCAACTCTTCCCATATTTATTGAGAAACCTAGTAGTTCGTATATGTTGATTGAATTTTTAATTTTGAATGTGTACTGTGGGTTGAAAGAAAATTAATGGGAACAGAGAGGGAAGGATGTTAAGTATTGGACTTTACATATACTATTTCATGTAATCTTCAAAACTGTGCGTAAGGAAGATATTCTTATTCCATTTTGCAGATGAATAACTGTGGTTCAAAGTACATGGCAGAGTCAAGATTTCAAACCCTCTCTGTCTATTTTGTGAAATCTGTATTTTGCTGTACTGCCTTTCTTCTGGCAAAGCTTTTTCAACTTTCAGGGCGTTTAAAATACCTAGAACATAGAGACTATTTTGAGAAATGATCCTGAAAAGTTGGCTCTACATTGGAAGGTGTGGTTAGAGAAGTCACACCCACAGCTCCCGATGTTACTCTCCACTGACATTCATCAGCCTGGGGGCAGCCACTGTGGAGCGACTAGGAAAGCTCTGGGAGCAATGCGGTGGGCGGGGGGGGGGCGGCGCTTGTACGCTGTGGCTGTGCATGAGCACATGGGTCCCAAGGAGTCTCTGCGCCAGTTCATTATAATCACCCCCTTTAGTAGAGACTATATAAAGTCATGTAAAAACATTTTGAAACCTCAAAGAAAGACTGTATGTAAATTATTTTAAAATTTGTAGTTTGTGGTATATTTATATTAGTATAAATGTGTGTACATATATAATAGTAAACTATTACCTTATGAATCAGAAAGGCCCGTTTTCCAGGCATTTTGGTCAGTGGAATCTGTCCTTTGCTGGCCTGACCACTTCGGATCTGATTAAATATGCACACATAATAAACTTCAGCAAGTGATCTGAGGCTGACTTTTTACAGGCGATATTTTTTGACTCCATAAAATCCTAATGTGATATCCATTCCCACACAGACTTTCCTCCTCTCTGTACAAGACAGAGACCCAAATGCTGCAAAGCTCACTGGGGGCTCCTGGCGCAGAAACAGTTCTCTCAGCACTCCCCTGACATTATTAATGGCCCTGATGTACAAACCCAGAATAAAATAGAATTAAAATCCAAAATTAATTTCAAGCTCCATTAGAAATTAAAGGTGTTGGGAAAGAAATCAATATTTTCCCAGTGCAAAATGACTAAATTCAAAGCAATTAATTCTCTTATTTTGTAACTTCTAAAAACTATGAAGAACTTTCAAACTATAAAATGTTGCCACACTCACACATATACACCACATGTGACAAAAAATAATGATTTCCAAAAGCAAGATGCAAAAATCTATTTTATACTTTATAGCTACACCATGTCGTGTACACACTAAAATGTATGTCTTAAAATACAGCCAATTATTCTGTAAAATTCGTGGCTATTTCCAGCAATTACCAACACTTAGTTGCATATCTGGGAGGATGTAAGGAACAGAAACAATGCAAAAGAGCAAAGACATTTATTTAAATAGAATAAACGTATCCATTTCCTTAATTTTACTTTTTCTCTTTTTCAGCTTCTCTTTATGTAACGCTATCGATTACCAAACAAGTGACCCTAAAACACTGTAGTTCCAACCAGTATAAAGTATTTTGCAACCTGTAGAGTTGTAGGTCATAAAGGAAATAAAACTAACACTCAGTAAAATCTTTTTCATGTCAAAATCATTGTCACTTCTTCCCTGTCATGACTTTCTGAGAAAATCTGAGTTAACAAATGGATCTTTTGCAGGTCCAGAAAGATCAGAGTCAGATGGGTCTGGATCAGACCTTGTAATGAAAATGTGTCACTTGTTCCTTCTCCCCACGTCAAGAAGAAACCTCATGAGAACTGGCTCAAGCACCTCTTATTATTTCAGCAGACTGGGGCAAACAACTTGAAAGATAATGTGGGAGTAAACCAGTTCTTAGCTCAGAAAATGTCATGAGCCTTCTGGAGAAGCTGTCCTCTCTTTGTGATAAAAATAGTCCCTATGATTTAGGTCTAATAGCAATAGAGGAGGACGTAGTCAGACACTAGGACCATGCCCAGACTGTTCAATAAGAGAGAACAGAGCAATCACCATCGGCAAAAGCCTCATGTCCTTCAGGTTTCTAAATATTGACGTATTTTTCCAATGGCTAGTATTCAACTCCTTGACCTTTCAAAAATGGCATCTTTTAAAATTCTATTTGATGTACTTCCTTAAAAGTGTGACTTATTTGGCCAGGTGATATTAAGTTGGGATTTGGGAGGTGAGCTGCCTGTTTCATCAGCCCCTATCCACTGCCTTTGTTATCCAGAGTTCTGCACCAGCTCTAACACAAACAGGGGTATCAGATAAGATAGATTTTCAACTCTCTTAACCTCCTTGTTGTTTAACTGTTCCTTCCTTCCTGTGATATTTTAAAAGTAGAGTGGATACGGGAATAAGACAGACTGGGATTCCAGCCCCAATTTGGTCACTTACTGTCTGTGTGATCCAAGGTGCTGACTTAAACTTCCTGATCCTCTTTTCCCTTTCCTGTATAAGAGACACAGTAATCCTTACCTGGCAAGTGTTTTGTTTCTGTTTTTAAGAATTTAAAGTGTGTGTGAAGTGAATGCTCATTACCAGGCAGATTGAGGGCCCTCAGAACTATAGCCATTGATGTTACTGTGGATCTCCATTTCCTAGGTGCCCAGGGACTGTGTTTTCTCTCTCCACTTCTATCAAACCTACTCTCAGGAGGGCATCAAATAGCTAACATTCGTGCTTGCAGGTGAGCAAAAGTCAAGTGAGAGAAAGGAGATAAGGAATGTAAGGTTAAAATGCAGGCGTGTAGAGAGGGTAGGGATGAGGCATGGTATGTGTTTAAAAACGATGAATCTTTCTCAACTCTTCTCATAAATGCAGCCAAGGAGCCAGAATAAGTCGTCCTTCCTTGCTCTCCTCCTCCGACGCTGGTCAACCCCTCAGCATGGCTTGCATCTCCCCTACTTCACTGAATCTACTCTCATCACTGACCTCATATTGGCAGACTGGTGCTAAGTAATATAAATGGGGCATCTGTACTTTATATACGTTGGCTTCTTCTTTTATAGAAGTTTTCTTTGTTTTCTGTGACTCAACAAGCTCTTCATTTGGGTTCAGTTTGAGTGAAGCCATTGTTTCTCCGTCTGCATCCTGGGCTCTTCCTTTAACCTCACCCTTAAATAGCGATGCTCCCCAGCGTTGTCCTCAGACTTCTTTTCTCACTTACACTCTTCCCCTGAACGCCCTCAACCATGTCTTCAGCGTCCATTTATACGATGAAGATTCCTCCGCCTGTATTGCTCGTCCAGAACATTCTGCTGGATCCATTAGCTTGCCTGATGGACACTGACCGACACACAGAAGGAATTTAATAAATATTTGTTGAACGTATGAACATCTCAATATCTTTCATGCTGTATCCCTATAATAAACTCAGCAGATTGAAATTCAAGTTTTCCTTTCCCTCATTCCACCCAGACTTGTTTTTCCTCCTGTATTACCTATAAATGTAAGTGATCCGTTACCAACCCAGTCACTGAAGCCAGTAATCTAAAACCCCCCACATCCAATCAGTCCCCAAGTTCAGCATATTCTACCTCTGGAATATCATTCATACCCACCTTCATCTCCAGGGCCACGCCTCAGCTCAGCCGCCCCTCCCTTCTGAGTAACTGCAGGGACCTTCTACCTCCTGATGTGAGTGCCTGCGGTTCATCCTTCACATGTCTTCAATACTCAGCTCATGTCATTTATTGGAGGAAACATTCTATCATCCCAGGTCTAATTTAAGACCCCACCCTTTGTGCTCCCACAGCATACTGTACATAACATGTCAACAAAATAGAGTATAGAGTTACTGGATAGTTGCTGCTGCTGCTTTTTTTTTTTTTTTTTTTTTTTTTTCCACCAAAAGAATGGGAGGTGGTGTTTAAACATGGGAGATGAGTTTAGAAATGGAATGTGATGGGAAATCCTGGGCAGACTTAAGGCATGTCTGGATCCTGGATATTAGCTTCTTGATATCAAAAAACTCCTTATTTGACTTCGTAAACTAAATCACATGATGGGACGAATGCAGTAGGCACTCAGCAAATGCTTGTTATACAATGAGTGAGAATTCCATGCATATTATACAATGAATGAGAATGAGTGTCAGGGAGCCTGACACTCCCCAAACTACTTACTGGCAGTTCATTTACTTAAAGGAAGGCAGCTGGGCTTGTGCTAAACTTTCAGCTTTCTCTTTTCTGTTTCTTCCCTTTGTTGTGCTTTGTTTCTCTGATCTCTGTCAAATGACGGAAGGTCTGATATCAGCCACTCATTTGGAAATTCTTTGGTAGGAGTGGGATTCATTCGTTGTCACTTTTCCTGTTACTTATATGTTAAGCTGGCTTATATGTAGTTGTGAAAGGAACGACTAGGTTCCCAGTTAAATAAATCTCAGGGCAGAAAAACCTTACTTGTCCTTGCTTTCTTACTTTCAAAGTTAGCCTTTACTATAAGGTTTAATCCTTTTATGCTGCTTGGAATATATTCAGAGTTTTTCTCTGCAGATGGTTTTGTCTGGCAGTGAATCCCTAGGTACTTCTGAAGGGAAGAAGTGTTTGAGCTTCAGTCACTGAGCTTGGAGAACACCAGTCAGTCCATAAGTTTTGTTTTGTTTTCTCTAAACTAGTGATTCTTAAATTCTGGTTTGTTTGAGAATCACCTGAGTAAATCTACAGAGTACAGATTCCAGGGCACCATCCCAAGAGTTTCTGGTTTATAACATCTGTAATAGACTCAGGGAATCTGCATTTTAATGAGATTACTAGAAGATTCTAGAGCAATGACTCATACTAATTTGAGTAGATAATACTTCCCTTCCGTTCTCTTCCTCCAAACAGAAGATAGAGCCTCTCTGGCATTCTCCTTACTCTCTTTCCTTTCCTAGACTTCAAGTTCAGTAGGCTCTGAAAGCTGAAACCCATCACTTAGTGACCTTTTATAGAGCAAGTTCACTGTCTATCCTACCTAAGCCTTGGAGTATCACTTCAGCTACATGCCAGATGGGCTCTTCATTACCTAGCTTATGGCACCTCATCTTCACCAGGATGCAGGACATGGTCAAGAAGCAAGTCCCTGCAGAGCATACTGTCAAGGGGACTTTAGAAGGAAAGAGAGTCCCTCGCAGTCCTTACACCCCAACCATGAGGATGGTGGACAGGTGAAAAACAGGAGAGCTTAAGTTTTGAACCATTCATTCCAGAGTCTTTGTTTTTAACATTGAAGGTGTTTAAGATAACTACAAATGGTGTCAGGAAAAAAACTGTTCCCTCAAAATAAAATTACAACTGACACCAACACAGAAGAGAATAATCTCCAAAAGTTTTATTTAACAGTAAGTGACATCCATACATTTTGAATTATTATTAATTCATAATTCCCAAGCAATATACAATCATGCATTTTACAAAAGATGCAGATTAATACATGATATATATTGATGTTTGTAGACTTTTATTATAGCACTTAATTTCTAACATGTTTAAATTTTTAAGTGTTTCTGTAACATACTCACAACTTAAAAAAATAATAACAACAGAGGAAGCATTGTTTTCCATTGTTCTGAATCCAGACCAAATAGATGGTGAGCTGCTCTGGCTGGGCATACAGACAACTCTAGGCCTTTTTAGTTTTTCACCCCTCTGGCTACCGTTTTTTATGTCAGTGACAAAAGGCAGTACATTTAGTACATCATGAATACCAACCTGGCACTTCTTTGAACCCTACCTAGCACTTTCTCCTTTTGGTCTGATCTTCATACACTATTTAAAGAGTGATACAAGTACCAAGACTTCATAGAGTAAGGATTTCACTATTTAATTCTACGTTTCTTTTAGAAAAGGGTTCCTTACTCCTTAAGCTGGTTTCTTTTTTTTAATGAAAAAGCTAATTATCCTTTAAAACAACATTGTTTTTTTTTTTTGCTTTTTGTAATAAAACTAGGAAGTAATTTACTAAGTTTCTAATAGTAAGTTAATGACTTTCATCCAAGAGCTAGGATCATGTGGTGCGTATTTTTTTATGTATACATAATGTTTCTAAACTGAGCCCAGTTGATTCTTTCTTTTACTTTTATCAGCAAGAAAGAGAGGCTAAAAACAGACTGTGCTAGCTCCCCAAAGTGCTCGATAGGAGTATTTAGCAGCATCCAAACACACTTATCACTGGACACGTGGAAAGCTCTTTGCCACAAAATGACAAGGATCAGAGATAAGTCACTATGGAAGGTGCCAGAAAACTTTTTATTTCTAATGTTCATGCTGTGCTGGTTGTCCTTGGAGAAAACCTAACCTACTTTCTTCAACCTTGCATGAGCAAAGGAGAATGCCTGTAGGTGCTTTGCATAGTGGGAGATCCAGGTACCAGTGCACACCTAAATAAAAGTTTGTCTTTAATTGCACTCGGTAGCCTCGTTGATTCAAATAATTACCCTGTCAAAGCATTATGGTAGCCTGTATTATTTTGGAGGAAGCTTCATGAAAAAGATACAAACTGGGCAAATTTTAAGGGAAGAAATAATATGAGTTGGATGAGAAAAAATACAGGCTGAGGATACCAGTTAATGTACCTTATATCCTAAACATAGAGCATGTCTGCTACACTCTCTGCTGTATCCCTGACCATAGATCTCAAACATGTGTGCATTCATGTGGGATCAAAGGGTTCACACTCCCGTTTGCAGACATGTTCTTTTGAGATATTTTTCTGGAACCACCAGGAAGTACTTTTACGAAAGAGAGAATTTCAAAATATTTTTGCACATCTAAATCTTCAGTACTGAATATTCACATCAGCAACATAAGAAGAATGTATCTATAGGGAACAAAAGTTCATACCACACAACAGAACCATGTTACGGTTTTGTCTTTTAGTTGGATTATCTTCAGTTTAAATCACAGAGACTCAGACCTATCCCAGAAGCTGGCCATATTCAGCTTCCATAAGATGTTTTTTCCATAACTAAATAAAAAAAATCAAAACTGTAGGACAACTCTCCCAGTAACATTATAAAGAGAAATTTCATACATTAGCTTATTTAAACTTACTAAGTAACCATTAGGGAAGATAAAAGTTTGCATTCTCATTTAAAGAATTATAAATTGAATTTAAATCAAGATCTGTCCTCACACTCCAGAGGCCAATATTTTTAAACTTAAATATGACCTTTGACCACCAATTCTATTTATGGAATTATATAGCAAGGAAATAATTACACATATTTAAAAAGATTTATGTATGATTTTTATCTCAGCATAGTTTTGGATGATAAAAATTAGGAGCAGATTTTAACATCCATCAATAAGAGTATGGTAAAATAAATGATCATATAATGACATCCTGGGAAAGTATTAAGCAGAGCTATGTTGTTTGACACAGAAAATGTAAGAATCCCACTCTACACTATCAGGAAAATAAAACTAAAATCAGAATACATAGTTTAAAAGTATAAATAAATAAGAAGCATAAAATGTTATGGTATTTTATAACTTTAACACTGATTTTTGCCAAGTGATAGGATTTCTGATCATCAAATTCTTTTTATTTTTATGTATTATCTTATTTGCATTTAAATGAACATGAATTATTTTTATAACAGATGATAAAAATTTTTATTTTTTAAATGTTATGGTAAAGAAAATTAAATAGGATTAAAAAGGCCAGATATGTACATGTAATGTACAACATGATTAGCAAAACAAAAGAAAATAAAAAGACCTAATATTAAGTCCTACTCTTTTCAATCCCTAATCAAGTTTTAAATATCTATTTATTTGTACAAATATCTGAATGGATTGTGAACTCCTCAAGGAGAGAGACAGTGTGTTAATTTTCTTTTCCCCCTGCAATGCTCTGCAAAAGGAAGAATTGTGGATGCATGGTAAATATTTTTTGAATAAATGTGTAGCCTTGGTTAAGTCACTTTCTCTCTCTGAGGCTTATATTTCTTTTCTACAAAATAAACAAAAGGTCCTCTCCCCCCCACTTCCTGGAGGTTACTGTGAGGCTAAAACGAGAACATGTAGTCTATAAAGTACTCTATATGTGCAAAGGAACATCAGTTTTAACCTCAGTGGTTACACTCAGGCCACTGATGGAGCAAGTGTTGGATTCTCATCCTTAGGGAAGGCTCAGGGCAAACCATGAAGCAAGCAACAAGTAGGCAGTGTCCATGGAGCTGCCTTCTTCACGTTAGGGCCAACCCCTCCCTCAGGGTCCTGTACATTCTTGTGTTATCTCCAGTTCTCATCCAAATTTAGTCTCGTGGAAATGGGCTCAGGTTTAACCTACTCTGAGTGAAATTTGCATTCTCACCAGAGATAAGAAATTATCAGCCAAGACAATCAGTGGCCAGTCACAGATTTTACGTTTCAGTGGACACCCCCCACCGCCCAGCTGAAATCACACCACCTTGCTTGCCCTTGTCTGAATGAAGGCCAAGCATCAGCTCTCTCCATCAGAAGCAGAGAGTTCTCTGACAGGCAACGCTTCTGACTCAGACCTCTGCTGTGACCATGAAAATATCATAAATCTGCTGAAACAAAATTCCACCTCTTTTTAAGAAAAATACCAGGTATTAAAAGTTATCCTTGTGTCACATTTAAAAATGGAGAAAAATACACTGATAGTAGACTTTGCTAGTGTATTTCCATAATCATAATTATAATACTGTATTGGGCACTGAGAACAATACAATGTAAATGTATTTCCTTATTCAGCCCTTTAAGTAGATACACTTTTTATATACAAGAAGGTACAATATAGATAGACAAATATAGATGTATAGATATATATTTTACATATATTATTATTTATATTTGCATAAAAAATATATTTTATACATATATAGGTTTTTGAGTAAATTGAAATTTATTAGATCTACATAGTTATTTAAAAATTGCAATTCAGGGCTTCCCTGGTGGCATACACACACTACCATATATTTACCATATATGTATAATTTTTCAGCTTTCTAACACTTTATATACATATATTTAACATATATATAATGTTAGAAAGCTGGCAAACTATTTTAATCAGGACAGAGTCACAAAATAAACCTATCCACATGCCTCAGGGAATGCAGTCTAATGGAGTATTTAGAATAACACGAGGTTAATTAGGTTAGGATTCTTAGAAAAGTGAGACTTAAACCGAAGTGAATCAGTGTGTTATATTGATAAAAAAAGATAGGATCATATAATCCAGTAAGAATTTATCCACACCAAGCACAGAGGAGAGAATGGGCACTTGTTCCAATTGTCAAGGCCAGAACCCATCTTTGATGCTTCTCTGCCCTCACACCCCACATCCATTCCATCAGCTAGTTCTGCTCTCATTACCTCCATTGCTACCCCTCTGGATCAAACGCTTTTGTCTTTTACCCTCTATTTCAATGACCTCCTACCTGCTCTCACCCATGCCACACCTCAGTCTGCTCTCATTACAGCAGCCACAGTGAGCCTGTTAACATATACGTCATGGTCATGTCAAACCTCTTCTCAAAGACAATGGCCTCCAAGGCCCTGAAATCTTGATCTTGGCTTCTCCTACCCTGCCCATTGCTTGTTTGCTCACCCAGTCACTCACCTTCAGCTGTACTGGACATGTTGCTGTTCCATGAACATATCAGGGTCATTGCATTTGCTGTTCCCCCAACATACCTACCAGCATGACCATCTCTATCAATTCGATCAAGTCACTGCTCAGATGTTGCCTTCTCACTAGGACCTTCCTTGACAACCATATCTAAAACAGTGTCATCTCACTTCAGTCTTCATCTTCCCTTGCCTGCTTTAGGTTTCTTCATAGCACTTATCACTTTTTAATATCACTTTTTAATACTTATTTATTTGCTTTATTACCTGCCACATGCAACTAGAATGTAGATTACATGAGTTGGATTTTTGCCTGTTTTATTCATTACTGTGTCTTCAGAATTTTAAATAGTTCCTGGCACAGCAGTAGGTCCTCAGTAAAATATTTGTTGGATTAAATAAATTGATTTATTTGTGTTGGGGACAGCAAGGACACTAGTTTGGAAAGAAGTGGCTGAAATTAGACGTAAAAGAGGTTAGTTCGGTAGATTTACAGTTGAAAAATATTGAGAGGTTGTATTAAGATCTAGTTATGGAATGATATACTGATAATAAAATAGTAGAAACCAAATTAAAATTTAAGTATAGATTCCAAAGTAAATAACCCCAAATCATTTCTTTCTGAAAAATAGTCTGACCCTATTTCCGCTATTACAACAGAAGTAGAGGATTTACAAAATCTACAAGTTAATGAAAGATGAGAAATTTTTGAATTGTTATGAGAAAACTAATAAAACCCTTATAATGTGATTGTAAAAAATTTACAAACAAATATTTCCAGGGTTGATAAAAATTATCTACTGCTAATTACATGTTTTGTACTTTTTTAAAAAAGTACATGTGTAGAACTAGTTTTATTTGTTTTGTTCTACTCATGTGCAGAACAAAACAAATAGAACAAATTAATCATAGACTCAGAATGATTCACTACATACAGTTTACAAATTAATTAGCTTTCTCTTAATCTTTTCAATTAAGAAAATGTTAAAGCATTAGTTTATTGCTTACTTCAGTGTCAAAATGCTGGTTAATTGCAAAACATTATTAGGGGCTAATATTAAAATTCCACTTACAAGCATGAGGGGAACAAAACACATTTAAGGTTGATTTGCAAATCCAGCTTTCCTAAGTCTGCTTGGGTTAAAGCAATACTGTTAAAGTGCATTACCACACTCGGGTGATGTATGTGGAGAAGCTTTCCCATTTGACTTACATATGTATGTGTATACAAATCACATTTACACACGTATATATATATACAAATTCTTAGTAGCATTAATTCTAGTCATAAAGTCATAAAAGAGTATAAAAGCTTTATAAAAAATTGTATGAAAATAAAGAACCATGCATACAAATCTACTTGTGATTTGCAATCTCTGCGCTTTCAGTTTCAAGTGTTTTCTTCTTTCTAGTTCTCTATGTCAATCAGATAGCTGGATTTAGCCCCCAGATTCTATTAGATAATGTAAAGATGTGATGAATTTGGTTAAGATTTGGAATCAGTCCTGCTGAAACATTCAAGGAGAAAATTGTGAAATAGGACCTGAAAGTATTCACAAAGAGTTGTTTCTTAATGCTTTAGAGGCAGCTGTGACTCTAGGAGGGGAGTGAAAACCCTCCTACTCTTAAATACTTAATGGAGTGGACGTGGAGAACCTCCTTTTTACATTTTTCACTGCGCACTGAACCAGCGGTGCATATGTGGGAAACGGAAACCAAACACAAATGTTGTGACAGATGGCTAATGTGACCAGCTGAGAAATGATGTTCGAACAGTACATAAAAGGTCAACTAATGGATGTCAGAAAAATTATTTCTAAAAATACTCAGTAAGTAGGTAGCACTGGAATGGCAAAATAATTGTAGAAAGCAAGTTAGGCCAACTACAGAAAACCATTATAAAGAAGGAAAACAATAAACAGAAACTCTTTCCTTTGCACATATGTAAATAAGAGGACAGCATGGAATAAGAACCTTCTCTCAGTTTATTTTTCATTGGTTGTTTCTTTGTTAAAATGTTTAATCAGGTCCCAGAAACTTAGATTTCAAATCCTAAAAAGGGATTTAAAAGTAAGATTAAATGGTATTAAGGGGACAGGGTCTTTTGGGGGGATTGGGGGAGTTCTTCTTTTCAGTCATCTTAGTTTGTTAAAAAAGGATATATTATCTCTTTAGAAAAAATATTATTTCAAGATGAGCTATGTGATGTGGAAAAACTGGAAAGAATAAAAAAGGAAAAAGAGTCACATCCATTATGTCACCTTCTAGAAATACCCACTGTTATCTGTTTTGATGCATTTTCTGTTTCTTTTTCAGTTCATATATATGTCAACTTATCAAAAGCAAATTTCATTTTTGGTAGTTACCATTAAAATTAAGCACAAAAAATGGAAAGACATTTTTTTTTAACATCTTTATTGGGGTATAATTGCTTTACAATGGTGTGTTAGTTTCTGCTTTATAACAAAGTGAATCAGTTATACATAGACATATGTTCCCATATGTCTTCCCTCTTGCGTCTCCCTCCCTCCCACTCTCCCTATCCCACCCCTCCATGGAAAGACATTTAAAAATAACTCTTATAGCTTCAAGAGATCATAATTGAAAAGGAATGAAAATATATTGAACATAAGGAAATGAAACTTTTTGGAAAAATAGAACTAGTAAGGTTGAATTTAACTAAATTAACTAAAACCAAATGATGGCCAAGTTAAGAAAAGAAGTCAGAAAGAAAAAAGAAGAGAATGTGAAGAGAGGGAGAGAAAAAAGTGAGTGAGTGAAGGTGGGAGACAGAGCCTGTAAGCAGAGGATAAAGGAGAAGGAAACAGAGGGATGCTGGGATGCTGATCTTTCTCTGGCACGGCCCAGATTTTGGTGGCCTCTTCTGTCACCCTTCTCGCACCACCTTTGGCTTTTGCAGTCCAGCACACAAACGTAGGAAAACCACCTCTGTGAAAAGGCCAATGTTTTTCTGTGCCAGAAACTTTCCTTCAGGTCTTCAAGTGGGCAGAGTTGTATGGTGTGCTCTCTTAAGTATTCTTATAAATTTCATAAATACGGAAATGCCCAGCACTGAACAGAGGAGGCCAGCCTTGTTTCCAACCTTAGATGCTGTGCTTTCATTTCATTATCAGAGTCTTCATTGTCAACCTCCTTTAAAGGAGACCTTATTTAATTAAAAATTAAAGTGTTAGATTTTTAAATGCTGCTGTAACACATTACCATAACCTTAGTGTCTTAAAACAACAAGAATTCATTATTTTACAGTCGGGTAAGTTAGAAGTTTGAAATGGATCTCACTGGATAAAAACCAAAGCATCAACAGGGCTGCATTCCTTCTGGAGGCTCTAAGGGAGAATCTCTTCCCTTGTTTTTTCCAGCTTCCAGAGGCCACCTCTATTCCTGGGCTTGGGGACCCTTCCTCCATCTTCAAAGCCAGCAATGGTTGGTCCAGTCTTTCTCACATCTTATCACTTTGATACTGACTGCCTGCCTCCCTCTTTCACTTGTAAGAATCCCTGTGTTTATATTAGGCTCATCCAGATAACCCAGGATAACCTCCCACTTCAAGATCCTTAACTTAATCACATCTGCAAATTCCCTTTAGCCAGGAAAGGCAAAATAGTCATAGGTTCCTGGGATTATGAGATGACATCTTTGGGGGGCATTATTCTGCCTCCCACAAACATTAAGTTGTAATTTGTGATAATTTTAAAGAAGAATAAACTCCTAAAATTGAACATTTTCTCACTATGTGGCACAAGCAGAAATTAGAAAGCATCATGACCATCCAAGAATCATAAAATTTTTAGAAGGACCCTTAGGTCAACATTTTTCTCATTGGAGGGAACTTTTCTTCCATATCTGAAGATTTCTCAATATTATTAGTACATGGGGTATTTTGGGGTTTTTTTTTAGTTTCAAATCTGTTCACTTTTTACATTCTTTATTTCCTTCTCATTTGCTTCCTTTTCTCATTGCTTTCCCAAGAGTGCAGTGACTGTATTTTAGGACAAAATAATAGGAGTGTGGAAAGCCAGAGTGTGAAAACTCAGTTAATTTTCTCATGAACTCACATATTTGGCAGTCAGTATGGTGATTGATGATGTGTTTAGAATGTTAATGTTATGTCCATAATATTTCAGATCAGTGACTCCAAGGAGAGAGAGATTCCATAGGAACAACTTTGTGTCTTACAGCTCCCTGTACAACATCACATCAAATAGAACCAGAGAGCGTTCCTACTTTACATTAGTGTTCTCAGCAGAACGATTTTATTCACCACTTCTGCCTTTTAAACAACATACTTGGAAGGAAGACATAACAGAACTGTGTGTGCCATCTCCTAGGTTTCTTCCTTCCTGTCATCAACTTCAGACTTTGTCTACTAGGTGAAGACATGCAAAGGTGATTTCCTCTAAGTTGCCAGGGCACAGGCACTGATATTTAACTACTGTGGAGGAGGAATATCAGAATGAAATGATGCATTTGATGTTAGTTTTTCCATCTGTTCCTAAGAGAAAGTAACTCAAGCTTACTGTTGCACAAAACTTGTCAAGAGCATTTGAATACCACTGAGAATTTAACCTTTCTACGAGATATTTTTTTAATTTCCAGAAAATTCTAATTCACTAACTTATTTATTTCTTCTACTAATATGTCATTTTCAGTGTCCCCTTCCTATCCCCGAAGAGTCCCTGAAGGCTCATGCTCAGCCTCTTTCTACTCTGTTGGTGGAATTCAGATAGCAGGGATGGTCAGGGACTGGCAGCTACACTTGCTGATCTCTTTGACTGGCATTTCTGGCAGACTTGAGAGCAACTGGGGACAGACTATATTAAGGAATAGTTCATCCTTATTCATTTTTTAGCATACATATGTTTTTATATGACATATTCTTATATTAATATAAGTTGAGAATCAGGGACCTATATTTTCTAGGTCAAAAGAACAAAGAACATATCCTGTCCTATGCAAATGGCAAATGGTGTGTGTGTGTGTGTGTGTGTGTGTGTGTGTAAGAAATAGAAAGAGAAACAGAGAGAGAGGAGAGAATACAAACCAACTCACACAGACCTTGAAAGATTTCCCAAGTGGATAAAAAGTGCATTTGAAAGTGGTAAAGAAGTGAGATGCTATCACACTGGGAGAACTAGGATGGCTGAAATGTCTGGAGGGGATGCAGGACTGGCAGGGGTATAGCTGGGTGGGCAGGCAGAAGCTGCTGATACAAAGTCTGATACCTTAAACCTAAGTCCTTTAGCTTTATCCTGGAAGGTCTTAATTTAATAGGGCAGCACTTCCTAACATAACAAGGTTGTACCTGGGGAGAAAATAAATTCCTGTGACCAAGTTAGGTCAGTAAATACATTCTTTTTCTACAGCAATTTAAGGACTCTTTTATGTTCCAACATGTATGTTGTTTCCCCAGATTATTTTACGACAGAAATCTTTTCTTGAGGGACCGGGGATTACAGAATCTTAAGGGACCAGTGTTCCACAGAACATGCTTTAGAAAATGATTTTGGAAAGCATTACAGAGCTACCTGGATCCTTAACGTGGTTTTTCATCTAATTCACAGTGTGACTTTGGGCAAATAACTTCATTTCTTTGGGCTTTTTTTTTTCCTTGCAAACTAAGAAGGTAGGAGAAAATTAAATAGTGCCAGTGATCCCTTCTAGCACTAATGTTCTAGCAGCCAATGGAAAATATCCTATAATCAGCCTGTCTGGAATATAGATATCAAGCTTGAGGTAAAGCTTGACTCACAAGGGTGACAAGTGACATATTTATATATATATATGTAAAATCAACTTGCATACTCTAATAATGGCTTAGTGCACATTGCTTGAAGGAATGATTTTTAACAAGGTCATGATTTTCAAGGTTAATGTTCATTTTTGCCTTGAACATTAGTAAGAATTAGAACCTGGGGTATATAGGTCAATGCATTCTGAGAGGCATTTCAGTGTGTGCTCACCAAATCAATTAGCTTTTTAAATGAAAGTGAAACCTCTTTGAGTTCAGGCATGGTAGATAAAACTAGCCTAACTGGTGAAGATGGAAGAATCTTGTGCCTGTGATTAATGTTCTTCACCAGTATGTCAGAGTGGTAAGAGATAGAATAAAGATGTTTCCAAATAGCTCATGTGGGTTTTTTTGGACTTCTTTTTTTTTTTTGATATATACTTCTATTTATTCTCTTAAAATATATGCCATACATTTTTTCTTATCATTTAGGTACCATCAATTGTTGAACAACTAGAACACTACACTTCTGAGTCCCATGCAAGACAGGTATTTCTTTTCACATTTTATAGCTCAGAAATCCAAGGCTCAGAAACTTTAGAGATCATACCCAGGTCTTAAAAGTAAGAAGGTGCAAAATTTCAAGTGCGGTATAAGTCTTCTCTGTATACTCTCCATTTGTGTAAAGTATCAGTTATCTAAAGTATAATCACATGTATAACATTTCTCACAAAGAAACGTATGTATACTATATAAAATTCCCCCAAATAATGCAAACTCTCAATGAATTTTAAAAAATGTGTTCTAAGAGTCATTATAGGACTATAACAGAGGCCACATTATGTAGCAGAATTTGTTATAATGGCCCAGGTCTTTTCTCTTACTCTTTGGTGTCAGGTGAGACTAGGTAGGCGCACGAGTGAATAGCAAGTGTTAGCCATATAACAATCCAGTCCCCTTATGAAGCCCTTTCATGACAGGAAATGGCTTTTGTCATAGTTTGGGTTCTCCCCAGACCAGTTCCTGAAACCGGACTTGGCTGGAGGTAGTTTACTTGGGAGGTTGTCCTGCGAAGCCCAAGTGAAGGAGTGGAGATGATGAGACAAGGGTGAGATAAAATAACAAAAGGTACATTGAGAAGTGAGTGACTGCGGTCATCATTGGGGCGCAATCCCCTTGGAGAGTCTCTGAGGAACCGTTTGGTACATGGGGACGCTGGGGCATTTATTCACTGACTCTGTCCACCACTGGCTCAGAGTGGACTCTGAGAACATTGACTCTCACACCCTTTCTGGCTGATGCGGCTAAGCATGTGAGCCCAGGAGGGTCTGTGGTGGGAGGCAAGTGCTTGAGGTGGAAGCTGTCATTGTACATAAGTAGTAATTCAACCTCAGTGGCGCCTGAACTCAGAGGTATGCTGAAAGGATAAAAGAAAAATAAAGTTGGGTTTCCTCATTTACCAGCATCATGGCTGTAAGGCAAACTGGACTAGTCAAGATCATTTTGGTTGCCAGTAACAAAACGTTCTTTGTGCTAAGACCACTTTGATTGACTTTCTAAGGATGCAGGTGTGAATCATGGCACACGAGGGCATAGAAGGGCCCAGAAAGGATTTGGAACACTAAAGGCTCGTTCTGTCTCTAATTCGTCTGACCTCAGTGGGCCAGCATCTCATTCTCCCTCCCTCTCTCCTCTTCACACACATGTGTGCGCTCACACACACGTGTGTGTGCACACACCAGCTTTGTGTGCATCTTACATGTTCCTAATCTAGTAAAGAAAGACTGACTTCTGTCTTTTAGTAACAATTCTGTATTCCTGGTGAAGGGACCCAGATTGACCCACACGAATGAGAGTAGGTAGAAGGACGTGTAAATCCAGAAAGAATGGGCTTGGGAGAGAGCTGGAGAGTTAACTTCATATATAAATTTACTACAGTACCAACTAGAGCAAATCAATATTCTACCAAACAACCAAATGGAGGGACAAGTAGGGATATCATCTGTGCTTTTTTTAATGACACATTGGATAAGCCCGAAACATACCACATAACATAGTAGCTGTCTGAAAGCTATTAGATAAGCAGAAAAACAGAGCCAGGTCACAGTTCTGAAACTGCCTTTTAGGGTAGAAGTGGAGTAATGTGTAAGAAAGTTATGCTAATCTTAAAATGGAAAAGAGCTGTGTCCATTTCAGAATCAATCAGTGCCGAAAATGTGAATATATTAACATCTTCTACATTATACTATTGAGATTTTATAGATTCTGAGTTTAATGGCACCATGTCATGAAAAGGTATACTGGACAATTTGGACTGCTGCTATACATATGGTTCTCAATGAAAAGGTCAGCTTTTTCTTTCCCAATGGACATAAAAGTTAGCAAATACATTTGACCAATATTTATATAGGTTCTGGTGATCCATTTTGGCTTTTCAAAGTGCACCCCAGCGCATAAAGAGAGGATCCTTCCTCCTTCCCTTGGTCCCTTCCTACCTTCCTTCCTTCCTTCCTTCCTCCCATTGTTTGTTTATTCATTCATTCATATCACTGTATTACAGGCACTGCACCACGCATTATGAGCAGTTAACACCAGAGACAAGGTCTCTGCCCTCTCAGATAGAGTCACGAGGCTACACCGTAACACTGTGGCTTTTTCAGAGAACTCTTCCCATCACAGCCTATTCCCTGAGCACAGTAACAGTGGTATTATAAATTGAACACTTATGGTGATGTTATCACCTTCTTCCAAAGCAAAATCCAGGGAATCAAAGGAGTCAAGTTTTAATAAAAAAATCAAAGTATATTTGTATATTTTTCATGTGTTAGGGCTACAGGTTTCCACATAAAATAAAAATTTAATGCCAGCACAATTTTATTATTAGAGATTTCAAGGAAGACATAAATTTATCTCTTGTCAGCAGAGCACAAAATGATATATGCTGGATACAGTTTTTGTCTGACTACTTCCATAATGTTCCGTTATGTTGCTGAACACAGAAAAAATTATTCCAATCACTAGGAAATTGTAGGACTCACCTGGGGGTGAAAAGGTCCCTGTCTGATAAGAGTTCAGCTGTCTCCCTGCCTAACAGTGTTACCATATTTATTCAAGCAAGGTATTCAGAATATTCAGTGTATTATTAATGATAACTGGGGTGGCGGTGACGGTGGTGGTGATGACAATAATAGTACTTTACTTTTGTACTAAGTACTAGGATTCATAAAGCAGTTTTTCATATACAAATTTGTTTCTCATAAAAACTTAAGGAGACAAAAGGGTATCACTCTTATTTTACTTACGATACTTAGGCTGAAAGAGTTTAAATGATATGTCCAAGATCACATAGATAATAATGACAAAACCATAGCTAGAATCCAGTTTGTTTGGGGGTGTTCTTTTCTCTTAGTTTGATCTTAAAAAAAAAAAAAAGGACAGTTATACTAAATGATTTTCATTCTCATTGTAAGCTCAAAGACAAGAGTGTTAAGTTGCGTCTGTGCCTAAAATTCTAAAAGGTTACCGAATGATGAAAACAATCAGTAATCTGCTTATTTCTACATAAGTGCCCTCCCTTTGTAACTGAAGCCTTTGGAGCAAATTCTTCCCAGAACTGATCTCCATAAACTTCGTGAAAATGAGAAAGAAGCATCAGCAGAAGGGACAAATACTCATTGTACACATTTTTTAGTGATGCAGAAATGAGAAAGGTATAATATTTGTAAAATTGAATTAAATCTTTTAAAGTCTGCTGACAAGTAAAAAAGAAGTTCGCATGTTTAATCTTCATGTGTAAGGGAATATTCTCTAGTTATTATTTTTTAAAATCACTCATCCCTTACCCCATTCTGTCAATGATAACCAGGCACGGCAAGCACCACTAAACTGGTAACAATGGTTCTGATTATAGTCACAACTATACTGGCTTCAGTCGTACTGGTAGTAATAGTTAACATTTACTGCAGATACAATTACACAGTAAGCATTAACTATTAATACTAATTTAACCAAAACTACCATAACTAGCATTATACCCTTTCATTTTTATCATCATTTACAGATGAAGAAATGGAGGTTCAGAGGACTTAATAGCACCACTATTAAGTTAGTCAGCTATTCAGTGGTTTAAAGAGATCAGTGTTGCCCTTCACTTTCTACCTTGTAGACTTATACAATTCCCCGTCAACATGGAAGCTCAACCTAATTTTTAGGCATCTTGTAGAACCATGGTCCTCAACAGGAATGATTTTAACCCCCAGGGAACATGTGGCATACGGTATTTATTTTTCTCTTTCTGACTTACTTCACTCTGTATGACGGACTCTAGGTCCATCCACCTCACTACAAGTGACTCAATTTCGTTTCTTCCTATGGCTGAGTAATATTCCATTGTATATATGTGCTGCACCTTCTTTATCCATTCATCTGTTGATGGACACTTAGGTTGCTTCCATGTCCTGGCTATTGTAAATAGAGCTGCAATGAACATTGTGGTACATGACTCTTTTTGAATTATGGTTTTCTCAGGGTATATGCCCAGTAGTGGGATTGCTGGGTCGTATGGTAGTTCTAATTTTAGTTTTTTAATCAATCCATGAACATGGTATATATCTCTCCATTTGTGTCATCTTTAATTTCTTTCATTAGTGTCTTATACTTTTCTGCATACAGGGCTTTTGTCTCCTTAGGCAGCTTTATTCCTAGGTATTTTATTCTTTTTGTTGCAGTGGTAAATGGGAGTGTTTTCTTAATTTCGCTTTCAGATTTTTCATCATATTGTATAGGAATGCCAGAGATTTTTGTGCTTTAATTTTGTATCCTGCTACTTTACCAAATTCATTGATTAGCTCTAGTAGTTTTCTGGTAGCATCTTTAGGATTCTCTATGTATAGGATCATGTCATCTGCAAACAGTGACAGCTTTACTTCTTCTTTTCTGATCTGGATTCCTTTTATTTCTTTTTATTCTGTGATTGCTGTGGCTAAAACTTCCAAAACTATGTTGAATAATAGTGGTGACAGGGGGCAACCTTGTCTTCTTCCTGACCTTAGTGCTAATGGTTTCAGTTTTTCAGCATTGAGAACGATGTTGGCTGTGGGTTTGTCATATATGGCCTTTATTATGTTGAGGAAAGTTCCCTCTATGCCTACTTTCTGCAGGGTTTTTATCATAAATAGGTGTTGAATTTTGTCGAAAGGTTTCTCTGCATCTATTGAGATGATCATATGGTTTTTCTCCTTCAATTTGTTAATATGGTTTATCACATTGATAGATTTGCGTATATTGAAGAATCCTTGCATTCTTGGAATAAACCCCACTTGATCAATGTGTACGATCCTTTTAATGTGCTGTTGGGTTCTGTTTGCTAGTATTTTGTTGAGGATTTTTGCATCTGTGCTCATCAGTGGTATTGGCCTGTAGTTTTCTTTCTTTGTGACCTCTTTGTCTGGTTTTGGTATCAGGATGATGGTGGCCTCAGAGAATGAGTTTGGGAGTGTTCCTCCCTCTGCTGTATTTTGGAAGAGTTTGAGAAGAATAGGTGTTAGCTCTTCTCTAAATGTTTGATAGAATTCACCTGTGAAGCCATCTGGTCCTGGGCTTTTGTTTGTTGGAAGAGTTTTAATCACAGTTTCAATTTCAGTGCTTGTGATTGGTCTGTTCATATTTTCTATTTCTTCCTGGTTCAGTCTTGGTAGGTTGTGCATTTCTAAGAATTTGTCCATTTCTTCCAGGTTGTCCATTTTAGTGGCATATAGTTGCTTGTAGTAATCTCTCATGATCCCTAGTGTTTCTGTAGTGTCACTTCTCCTTTTTCATTTCTAATTCTGTTGATTTGAGTCTTTTCCCTTTTTTTCTTCATGAGTCTGGCTAATGGTTTATCAATTTTGTTTATCTTCTCAAAGAACCAGCTTTTAGTTTTATTGATCTTTGCCGTCGTTTTCCTTCATTTCTTTTTCATTTATTTCTGATCTGATCTTTATGATTTCTTTCCTTGTGCTAACTTTGGGGTTCTTTTGTTCTTCTATCCCTGATTGCTTTAGGTGTAAGGTTAGGTTGTTATTTGAGATGTTTCTTGTTTCTTATAAGGTAGCTTTTTAAATTACTACATTTTACTAAGTTTACAAGATGAGACTAAAATGTCATGTTTTTTTTGGGGGGGGTGTTGGAGTTTATTAATTTTATTTATTTTTTTGCTGTGTTGGGTCTTCGTTTCTGTGCGAGTGCTTTCTCTAGTTCTGGCAAGCGCAGGCCACTCTTCATCGTGGTGCACGGGCCTCTCACTATCGCGGCCTCTCTTGTTGCGTAGCACAGGCTCCAGACGCACAGGCTCAGCAGCCATGGCTCACGGGCCCAGTTGCTCCGCGGCATGTGGGATCCTCCGAGACCAGGGCTCGATCCCGCGTCTCCTGCATTAGCAGGCAGATTCTCAGCCATTGCACCACCAGGGAAGCCCTGTCATGTTTCTTTTTCCAGTACTTTAGAAATAAATTCCTTCTTTGAAATGTCTTTCCAATTTATTCCTCATCTGCATAAGTTAATTTATGTTTTCATTTATTTACTCATTCAACAAGTATTATTGAGAATCTACCATGCACAGGGTCCTGGGAATGCAGCAGTGAGACAATACACATAATGTCCCTAGCCTCATGGAACTCCTTTCTAGTTGGAGAGAAAAAAAACAAACAAGCAAATAGAATCCTAACCTGTGTTGGGAAAACAGTCAACAGGATGCCACTCCCTTGTCCCGGTGCTCAGGGTATTCCTACAGGACTGTGTTCTCTGACTTCACGTTGTCTCTAATTCATCTTCTCTGCCACTAGACCACAGTCCTAAACTTCTGCCTGATGCAGTCACATTCCTTTTCGAGACCTACAATGGCTCATCCCACCTGATGCTCCCTCCCCAGGCCTTGAGTACAGCCTCCAACTGCCTGAAACCTGTTCCTAGAGATGAGGCCTCCCCCACCACCATGTCATCCCATTTATATGCCAGGTCTCTGTCCACGTGCAGGATTGCACACTTTCCCCTCTTCTCTTCATCTTTCTAAATCCAGCCCTTTAGTTAAGATCCAACCAGTTTCCTGCATGCCTTGTTTCATTAGAAACCCAGCCCACACTGAGAGCTCCCTACTCTGACCTCTCACAGCACACACTTTAGCACTTTACATCATAGACACCCAAACTTGGAAGAAGCATATAGAAGTAGTCCCGCATTGAATGCTGTATGGAAAACACAGTTATAGCCTTTCTAATAGGTGGCCTCAGACAAGCATACTCTCTACTAGTATTTTTCAAATAACTAAATTTTCAATATATAAATATATATATTAATATATATACATATACACATATGTATATTTATATCTTTATATATATATGAATAAGTCTTTATGCTTACAGCTTTCATAAAAATCATAAAAGAAAACAAATTTAAAAATTAAATATAAACCAATGACAAAGCTAATTTCAACTGATCAATGTTAATTTATTGACACATAAAGTTTCACCAAAGCAAAGTGTTTATTCTCATGTAAATGTGCTAATGACTACTACTATCAAGCAGGTTCTCCAGAAAATGCCATCATGTGACCTTACTTAGGTATAAGGCTACCTTTGCCATTTTTTAAATGAAACTGCAACAGTTGCCATAGTTTTGCACTGAAGAAATCCCCAGTACAAATACAGTCCACGCGCCACTTAATTATAGGATAGTGATCTCGGTCATGTGGGATTTTTATTCACTTAAAATAAAAAACCTTAAACAGTTTTACAGAAACATATGTGCCTCTTCCAACATTTTTTTGGTTTTCCAGGCATCCAGAGATCCATGTCATATAGTTTTGGGCTGACTTAGGAGTTTATGCTTTGACTCAGCAAATGACTACTATGTAAAATGGGCTGCCAGGAAGGACAATGTTTAACATTTATCCTATTTTCATCATAGCACCTAACACTGTATATAGCACATGCTAGATGCTAACAGCAGATTTCTTGGATGTATGTTTTCTATTTCTTTCATCATTTCTTCTGGTATGAATTTCCAGAAGTTAATTTACAGACCTCTGTAAATCTCCCAGAAAAGCGAGTTAGTGATTTTTCCTTGATTCTGATTTTCTGGACAAATATTTACACGAACCCCATAAGACCTTTCCACAGACAGCTCCTCACAATGATGAAAGTCAAATTTAAGACAAAAAAGACTGAAAAATTATCAGCATAAGCAAATCAAAATCTAGGTAACCTAAAAGTCAAGCGATAGTTTAAGAATGAGGAATAAACTGTGGTTGTCAATCAAGGAAAATTTCCTGTTGCTGACAATTATGTGAAGGGCACATCTTTTCAGACTCTTTCTACTTGTCTCCTGTGGTGACAGTAACCCTGTTATAAGTCAATAAAAAAGAAATTGCCTCCCTATCTTTGAGTTTTCATAGAGAAGTCTGTATTTTTATGTTTTCAGGGAAAAGGAGAGTAAAAACAAATTCTGTAATACTCAACTAAAGGAGCTGATATCACCTGCAGGCCAGTTTTTTCCTGTATTTTTTTTTTTTTTTTTTTTTTTTTTTTTGCGGTATGCGGGCCTCTCACTGTTGTGGCCTCTCCCGTTGCGGAGCACAGGCTCCGGACGCGCAGGCTCAGCGGCCATGGCTCACGGGCCCAGCCGCTCCGCGGCATGTGGGATCTTCCCGGACCGGGGCAGGAACCCGTGTCCCCTGCATCGGCAGGCGGACTCTCAACCAGTGCGCCACCTGGGAAGCCCTTTCCTGTATATTTTAACTCTTTTTCACTACCTTAGTTTCATCAACTAAAGGCTTTATAGTTAATGAAAGGAATGTGTTTTTTTCTTTAATGGTCCTCTAAATAGCTGTCTTCCTTTTCAGTTGGTGAATTGATAATAGACTGTGACCAAAGAAGATTGCTCATAGAGCTATTTTCTTTTACCTGGGTGGTCATCTCCCCAAGCTCCCTCCCCTTTCTCACAATTATCTTCCTGAGTCTGGGTCTTAAAAGTGTTGAGCCTCTAATAATTAGCCCCTTTGTTGTAGGCCTTAGTAGTATGCTTTGGGGGTAGCTGGGAAGCCACTGGCCTTTAAATACTCTTTTTCATCTGTATGCCCCAAAGCCTGCAATTTACCAGTGGCAAGCAAGAGTATTTTGCCTCCCAAAGCACAGTCTTGTAAAGAAAATGAGGGAAATTCGTCTGGGGCTGTTCACATTGTAATAGGAATTAGCTTATCAGAACTCTTTATCTCTGTGGGAAATACTAAAAAATGGAGTGAAAAGCTAATTAGAGGTTTATTGGGGGTTGGGGTATTAATCTGAGAAGAAGGAAAGAATTGCTTTAGAGGAAAATTATACCAACTGTGCAGGAGTGCCCTGGAGTGACATTATGGGACAATAGGGGGTAATTGAGAACTAGTTTGCAAGTTTAGTTAGGGTTAGTCCTGCTTACAAGTAACTGATATTCATAGCATTTAGGAATGCCTTATGTTTTCATGAGGACTAAATCTTAAACTAATTTCAAAGAATCATGAAATTAAATTAAAAATAGTCTATATCATGGGAAAGGAGTATTTGGCTTTTTCTGGGTAACCAAAGGGAAGAATTAGGATCTGTGGTAATATAGGGTCCAATTTCAGCTCAGTGTAAGAACTTAGGAACAATTAGAACTCTTTAAAACTAGTCTGTTTTCTTCCAAGACTGTGAGCTGTCTGTCAATGGAACTGCTTACACAAGAGGCTGAATGATGTCAGCTTTGGACTTAATATTGGTTTTAGGTTTTACCTAGAATGTTCCTTCTGATTTAAGAATGATTATAAATTAGGTCTGAATTGAGAAGCCAGTATGTTCTTTAGTTACGTCAAAGGAAAAAAAATTTTTTTAAATATATATACATACATCAAAAAAATGTAAGCTAAATTCCCATCTATCTTTAGCACTTTACAGGACCTTTTCACTTCCAGAGCAATGGTCCTCAGGACCATAATAGCTAAAACAATAATAGTACTAATGCAAAACTCAGTAAGTACAAGACACTAAATGTTCACAACTCACAAAACTTTAGGAAAGATAATATTACAACCCTCCTTCTGCAGATAAGGGAGCTGAGCTGCTGTAGGTTAGGTGATGTGCTCAAGCTTACAGAGCACATAAGTAGGGAAGCCAGCCAACAGTCAAACTATTCTGGGGTAAGAGACCAGGATTAACAATGACACTGCCCATTAACTAGCACCCTGTTGAGAAGCCACTAGGATAATCTCAGAATATTACTGGATGACCAAACAAATTGAGATTTTAGAACACTGACCTGGGCTGTGCTTACCCTAGTCATCATAAATCTTAATGTTTGTACAGACCAAGAAAGTAAATCAATGTCAGAACAGCCTTAAAAGCCAACGACGGTTGCTTTATGACTCCAATGTAGTGACGATATCAGCTTCCAGCTGCAATCAAGCAGAGAGGAAGATACCTAAACCAAGTCAAAAGCGTTATTTCTTTGCGTAGCATTGGCTGTGTATTAGGAAATAATCATAAGCTAACAGAATCACAGAATTAGAGGGTTTTAGAGTGGGAGAGGTCTTCAGCATTGTTTCTCCCTTCTCATCACAGAAATGAGGATACTGATTTCTACTGAGAGGATCTTATTTCAAAACCATGCCACGGCCTTATAATTGGTCTTCATGTCCAGTCTTCCTATCATAGCCAAAGGGAATTCTTAATACAACTTGATCATCTCATTCTGCTTCTTTAAACTCCTGCAGATACCCCTCAGACTCAGTCAAAGTCCTTGATTTCAAGCACCAGTTCTTTGAAGAACTGGTCCCTGGTTGATTCTAGTCCCAACTCCTCCTACTTGCTTGTCTTGAACTCTTGACTTCAATCGCTCAGGAGTCCACCGCCTTCCCAGAGCATCATACTCTGGCCTGTGAGCCTTTGCACATCCTGTTTCTTTCCTTTTACAGACCTCTCCCTGGCCTCTCCTGGCTTCCTCCACTTAATCCTTCAGAAAGCAGCTTAATACCTCCTACAGGAAGACAACTCCTACTGGTCACATTTGTTTTGTTTCATTTTTCAAATACCCAATGTAAACAAGCCTGCCTGTATTGTTTCCCAGCCTGTAACATACAAAGAATAATTTTATTTGTGTGTCTGAACAAGAAGTACAGTTTGAAATTGCATAATAGCAGTGTGACATCCCAAGTAATAATACAGTAAAGAGTCATAGTTTATAAAAAGGGAAACCAACAAGTCAGTGAAACAAAGTTTTCTGGTATCATTTGGTGTGACTCTCTTGCCTTTACAACATAATCCAATGATTGACGTAGGTAATTATAAAACTTGAGTCAGCAAGAGTGTGATTAAGGAGGCAGAAAACTGGGCAGTAACTTTTAGAATAATTTTAACTGAAAATATTTAAAATAAAATGAGTCTTAGTGCTTAAAGGAAGGAAAATAGTTTATCATCAATTCATTGATATTAAAGATCCAATTATGATAGAGTGTGTATGATATAGAGGGAATGTGATAGTAGATAGGAGACCCAAGTTCTGGTCTAGTAATTGATGCTAAATAAGTGAGTGACTTTGAGTAAGACGTTTCCATATTGGACTCTTGTGTAACATTGTGGCTAAAAACAGGGGCCATGGGCTCAAATACAATCTCAGCGTCATTACTTTTAAGCTATGGAGCCTTCAGTTATTTCACTCTCTCTAGGCCTCAGTGTGCTTATTTATAAAATGGAAAGAATAATACATACCTCATAGGCTTACTGTGAAAAACAGATGGCATATTGCTTGCAGAAGCACTCAGCAGAGAATATGATTTATCATAAGGGCTCAGGTAGCCATGGTGGTTGTTTTATTAAATTATTCACAATGAAGGAGCTACATTAGACAACTCAGGTCTTCTCAAGCACTAAAACTCTATGGTTCTATGAAGGGCTCATTCCCAAATGATGTCAGATAAATGAGGTTTCACTGTATATTGGGCAAGAAATCAATATGGCCAATTTTCAGTTGTGCAAAATAAGGTAAGGTGAGCAGAGCGTGAAGTATTCAAAACGTCGGTTATACTCAATATATTTCTATTTGATCTTGGAAAGCATAGAACGCTTTAAAAGAATATTTTCTGTCCTTCTCATATTGTGTTTAATGATTAAAATGAGTTTGGCCTTTCTGTGTTCACGAAAGGAAAAGAAATGGAACAATGCTAGATGCTGTGTATGTGGTATTTCACTTGATCCCTAGTGATTCAGATGAAGTCATCTGGCAACTGGCTGGGTAATAGAAAAATCAAGCAAGATAATAGTTTTGGGCCAGAAAATGAACATGCCTGGAATCAAGAGCCAATAGCACAGCATCTCCTCATGACCCTTTTTCAGACTTTCGGGTAGCTCGGGTCCACGTGTACTTTGAAACCCTAAGAGTGAAACGAGGACTATCAAGTATTTTTACCAGAGCTATATCTTAATTTAAAATGGCTCTAGCACAGAAGTGGTGTCTAATTAGAATTTCTTGGCACAATGGCCAAAGCCCAGCACTACAATAGCCTAATTATCTAAATTCTCATTTATCACTCAAGAGTTCTTCCCCACCTACCACACACCTTGTCATGTAAAGAAGATACATATCTTTTTCCTTTTTTCTTAGTGAAGAATTTGTTCAGTGAGATGTTTGAACTATTCAAAGTAAGTGGCATCCCCAAAGCAGATCGGGCAATAGGTGTTTGTGCTGGACTGCAGACATAACATAACCTGGAAAGGCAGAGCACCTGTGGAGTCCAGGTGTCCACCTACCGACAAGCCATGTGACTTTGGTAATTCACTAAATCCTTCAGAGCCTTAGTTTCTTCATTTGTAACCTGGGGATAGTCAGAGGGAATTCACTCTGAATCTACTGAGTACAGCTCAAGGCCTTTACTACGTTCACATGATCGTATATTTATGTAAATTGTACAAAGATGTCTTAACTGCAGTGAGCCAAGACCGTGTCTCTTTTCACTCCCACTTTCCCCCATCACGTGTTGGGGAACTTTGGAGTAGCCTTGAGCATCTTTGCTGCGCGGCTGAGGGGAAGTTAGGGATACAGTAAAGTTGGATTTAGTGACTGTATTTATATGGTCTGAGAATCGTGTCTGTATATTGTGAAGTTATTGCTGGTGTCCTGGTCTAGGAATGACTTCCAAGCACATTTCCACTGCGCATTTTCATCCCTACACTTTCATTTGTATATGAATATTCTTTTTTTCTTAGCAATAGCCTCCAAATTATATTATCTTCAAGTCCCAGAAAAGCTGGACCTGCCTCTGAGGATAATGACACCTACCTCATGCCATTGTTATGAGGTTAATACTGAGGTTTTCCCCACTTTCCTTCTTTCCCCTCTTTCACCTTCTTTTTCTTCCTTTCTAAAATCATATAATAATAACGAAGGACCTGAGGATTAACTAATCCAGGACTTTTTACGTGTTTCTCCCAAAACATTTCCCCCCCTCAAATAAAATCATCAGCAAAACCGTGATACATAAAATAGACTGGTAATTGACAGGACTTTTTCGAAGTTTAAACCTTCACTGTTTGGGAAGTAGCCCCAAAGATGTTTTACTATATAGAAGTAATGAGGTATTACCAATCCTTGAAAAATATAAGTTCTTATTCTTCCACTCTTAAGGAAATAAATGCCTTGAAGAACCAATCATATTGATCACAGACTGAACTTCTGTTGGAAGAATGTGACTTGGCTTTTGATGGTTATTCTTCATACAGACTTTTCCTTTTGAGAGAGCTGGGCATGGGTGAGAGAAAGTCACAAACCGAACTGAAGAGAAAGGAGGGGTTTGTGTGGGGAATAGAACGTGTACTCAGCAGCAGTCGGTCTCTTTTTTGGCTCCTGGCCCCAAAGGAGGGACAGCACCAGTCAAGGAGAGGACTGGATAAAAGCACCTTCTGAAAGGAGCCTCTCCCCCAGTAACCACAGCAGATATTAAATAGCGGATGAACTCACAAGTAAAGGCAGAAGTGACAAAATTTTTCAGTGGAAAGTAAATAAGTGTATACTTAATACACACCACAATGCTGTAAGAATTCACTAATGTATCTGGAAATACTGGACAATGAGATATTCTCTATAAAAATATTTTCTGGAGAACTTAACTATTCAGTGAGCTTTTATGGACTGACTCAGGTGTGCCAGGCACTGTGCTGCCAGATGGGAATAGACAAAAGGATGACATGGCTCTTATGTGCATTAAGATAAATCTTATCCGAAAACGTATAACAGGTTTTTCTGCCTTCTTAAATGAGGAAACAAACAACCTATAGCTTTCTCCTAATGGCCCAGGTCTATCATTATCATGGTCAACTAAATACTTGGTGAGATAATGCATATTTTTACAGCTTTTTTCCTCTGCTATATGTAGGATCAGTTAAACTCACAATAAAGGCCACAGAAGCTTCTGTTGCAGTGTGAATACTTTCATGAAGCAGTTTCAATGTGCCTAGACTAGTGACAGATAGTTCAAGATTCTGGAATATTTAAAAAACATTGCTTCCCTGCTTCTCAGCTGTGTGCAGGAAAGCTGACATTACTGACCACTAGATCTCTACTGAAGTGGCTTATTTTGAAGTTAGTGACTCCATCACTCATTTCAGAGATGTCTTTGACAGGACCTCAAGCAACAGGAAGTTTTGTAGGTCACACTTAATCATAATAATAGTCTGATGCTTTTGAGGCCTGTCCCGTTATAAAACAAGCCTGCATGTATATAATCCTCACATCTCAAAAGCAATTGGAGAAAGACACTGTCAGAGAAGTCCTTTATTCTAAATCTAAAGTTAATGCTAATGTCCCTTGCTGTTTCAGTTTTACCAAGACAGTCATGACTTTTATCCATTGATGGATGTTCTCTGTTCTCTAAGGGATTATCTGTATTTAAATCTTATTTTAACTTGGAGAGAAGAACTCTAACACCACCAATGTTTTAATCACTACACCAGTGCTTAAATAATGAACTAGGTGTAATAATAGATGCTTAGAAAAGATATCCAGGTTATTCTGGCCTTTTGAAATATGAACCATAAACTATTAAGATCATAGAGTGCTTGGCCAAAATGAAACTTGACTATCATCCCATCAAAATCTTCCTTCCTTAAATGAGAAAATTCATACACCTAAAAGTTCAGTCATAAACAGTCCAAGCCATATGGACAGTAAATTACAGAACCAAAACTCAAAATAAGAATTCTATGTAAAGCAATTATACTCCAATAAAGATGGTAAAAAAAAAAAAAAAAAGATTTCTGACTTTTAATCTAGACACCTTCCCTCTGTATTATTCTTCCTTACTGCCTTTAATTTGTAGGGGTGCATTTCATTTGTTTTTGATTTGGGTTATATAATACTGTAGACACAACCCTTTCTGCTATGGGGACAGCTTATCTATTTCATTTTCAAGTTTTAATGCTCATATTGTTTAATGGTTTACTTTTCCATAAAATTCAAATGACTTTATTAGGCATTTAAAAATCAGTCATATTGACTCATTCATTAAGTTGGACAGACTATAGTAAAACATTTTTTATAGTAAAACATTTTTTAAGCTGTAAAATAGTATAAAATATAGTTATCCTTTTATTATTTGAATTACCAGGACAGCTTTACTCAAAATGACTGAAGTTTGCAAAGGGATTAGCAGTTTCTAATCAGAGCCAGATTTGATCTTTTGTTAAAGTTTTGTTTATCTAAAAACAATTGCAGAATTTCCTCACTGCATTTTTCTTTTTTAAGCACACATGCACACACTGATAGACATAAGAAAAGTCTACTCTTCCTTTCAAGAGACTCTTCCTCAGTGAAACACACCTCCTCACTTTTCTCCAAGCTGTTCAGCAGAATTTAAGAGCAGGGACTCTGTGGCCAGAATCCCTGTGTTGGAATTCTGGCTCGGCCTTTTTCTAGGTGAACAAACTTGGACAAGCTAACTAATCTTTCTGTGCAGATGGCAGAGGCAGAGCACCGAGGACAAGCCCTCAGAAAATAGCTCCCTCTATAGACCAGGAGAAGAAAAATGACAGTGCAGGACCCAGGAAAGGAGTGGTCAGAGGGACACGAGCAGGCAGACGAGTGTAAGAGCACAGAAACTTAGAGAAGAATGAGTCTCCATGAGGGCACGGCCAACAGTGACTGAGTCTACTTAAATCACAGAGCACGAGGATTTAGTAAAGTCAGTGTGGACATCGGTGGCATTTTTGAAAGTGAGGTAGAAGTGATACCTTCAGATTTGAGGGTGTGAAGGTGTACGTGGTGAAGAAGCAGGAGTTCTCCTATAAACAGGACTAGAGGACAACATGCGCATTTTCTTTTTATTTTCTTTCCCATTACCCAAGATAGAGAAGACAGATTAGATAGTGCAGATTATCAGACATAGAAGATGGAACCAATGGAAAAAAGAGAAAAGGAAAATCAAGAAAACAGCCATCTTAAATTACCTAAGGACTCCATGGACTAGCGTGGCTTCGGGAAGGAGCGGGAAAGAAGGGTCCCCTCTCCTCTTCCTGCCAAACTCCTGCTCATCCTTTACGACTCGGCTTCAAGTGACTTCACAAATGAAGCCTTCCAACTGCCCTAAAGCAAGTTATCCAATCCCTTATCTAAAGTGTCTGAGTATTTTGTTCATATATTTTTTATAACAGAAAATTATACACCATTTGTCTCTCAACATGTCTGCCCCATATATTGGATAACAAATTTCTCAGAGCCAAGATCTAAGGTTCACTCATTTTTCCAAACTTGTAGTACAAGGCATAGCACTAGATCTAGTACTATATTAGTAGCTATTTAAAATAAATTGATGAATTAGCCATAGGAAAGGGAAAAGGACCTGTTTAATTCAGAGTTATATTGAAGGAGGGTGATATAGGTCCTGACACACCTTGAGTCAATGTCCTTAGTCTCATTATTGGGACGCAGTAAAAATGAGAGTGAGAAGGTTAAAATGGGAATAGGGGATTAAGTAGATGAAGCAAGAGACAACAGAGGCAACCTCTATAGGATCTAAGTCAGTCATTAATAGGGTTGCTGCGCTCCAGTGTAGAGAGCTATTAAAATGAGGAAGCATGAGTTTATCCTGTGCCCGCTTGGTTTTAGAGGGGTTTCTCTTCCCTCCTCATTGTCTTCTATAACCTAAAAGTAATAATGAAGAAAATACAAGGAGAGTTTGTCCAGACTGAGTCATGGAATAAATGGACAATTTGATGTTCTGTGAAGTGATAGTCAAAGAAGAACCAGAAAAGATATTGACATCACCAAGGAATAAGGCAGTCATGATGATACAGAGACAAAGAGTTGTAGGAAGTTCTGTAACTAGTATTGCAAAGGTATGGATTGTTGTTTTCTTTAAGGTAGTGCCTTGGAGCCAGTGCAGAGAATGGAGGAATTCGGGAAGGGTCAAACAGAAGGCAGAAATGGGTGGATGTGGGTTATAGAGAGAGTAGATTTTATTCTGATTTCCAAAAAATCTTTGAAGGACTTGTCAGGTAAGAAAACTATAAGCTATTGTTTTATTAACAGGAAATCAAAACTTGCTCTTTTTTTTCCCCCCTTCTAAATTATCCCTTTCCCTTGAGACTAGGACAGGGGAAAGAACCCATTAGAGTATGGTAATGAATAACATCTCACACAGAAGTTAATTCGTGGAAAGATCATGGCATAATATCAGCATGCAGAATATCTGTTTTTAAACCTCCGCTCTCTCTAACCACCACTATTTGTGGTGTGTCAATTATGAGACAATAGTTCCTCAGGGAAATAATGCAGTTTACCCAGGGCATTCATTCAAGCTTAAAAAAAAATCCAAAGAGACAGAGAACGTATCAGGTTAATATTCAGGTGTTAATGAGGACTTAGGTATTATAAAGCTTACATCTTGCTAATTAAAAATAAT
Source organism: Neophocaena asiaeorientalis asiaeorientalis (assembly GCF_003031525.2). NCBI lineage: Eukaryota > Metazoa > Chordata > Mammalia > Artiodactyla > Phocoenidae > Neophocaena > Neophocaena asiaeorientalis. The sequence goes on from NW_020173042.1 coordinate 1,611,010, forward strand.
TGAACTGTCCTAGAATTAGGGAGATTTCACAGGGGAAGGTCTCAAGGCCACTGCGCCTCTTTGGATTTCCAGCTTGGCTGTGTACAAACCTCAGTATTACCTTAACAGGAATAATTAGATCCTGGGAAAACTAGTTTCTCCAAACAAATGCACTAGAGCCTAATTGAGATAAGAAAGTCAGTTTCATTGTTTCCAATGAGAAATATCTGTTCCCAAAGGAGAAACTTATTTTTGAAAGACAGATTAAGATCAGAGGTGGCTTTGTGATTAAAGGGATCAGAATAAGGAGGACCCCAGTGACCATTCTGTTCTGAGTACCACCAACCCAAACATGCCCCAGGCCCCTTTCAAGGGCTGAGAACTACTATATTGTGTTTTTTTCCTGCTATATCCATGTTTTCCATTAAAGCACTTCTTTATTGATTCAAGGTTAGAGTGTCAGTAAACCAACCTCGCTTTTTAGCACTTTTGTCACCTGGTTCCTACAGCAAGTTTGTAGTAAGTACTGGGTCATCTCCAATATAAGAGAGCAGGAAAGCGAGGCCATTCATAAATTATCAATACTCAACATGTCATGTTACAGCATTTTTTAGTAAATGAACCATAAAGTTATTTTATGCTTCTTTCCAATTTTATATCAAATCATTGTAAGTGAACTTTTCCCTTTCTGTGCAATCAGGAAAAGACTACGTATGATGTTCCAAAGGTAACCTTTATGTATGTGTTCATTTTTAACTTGGTTCATCCTTAGCCACTTCAAGCAATCCATATGCTCTAGAAGGTGGTAACAGGAGGGATGTATACCACATGCCTAATTGCCTCTCTCAAAGCATGAAACATAGAAAGGGGCTAGGAGAGCCTTCCGCAGCTCAGCAGCATCATGAAGATGTAGAGAGCTGTTGCTTTGTGCCATTCAGAGCACCCAGCATAAGACCTTGCACAGAGTGCACCAAAAGCAGCTATTTTACCAGGAGGATATTCCTTCTTAATAGTGATGTTCAGGAACATGGTGGAGAGTCCTCCTCCACGTCACCTCTAGGAAAGCTGGAAGAGCTCAGAGGTGGAGGTGAGGAGAGGTTGGCCCAGTCAGCTGGCAACTGTATGTCTGTATTAGTTTCCTAGAGATACTGTAACAAAGTAACAAACAGGATGACTTAAGGGAAATTTATTGCCTCACGATTTTGAGGCTAGAAATCTGAAGTCAAGGTGTCTGCCTGGTTGGTCCTTCTGTGGGCTGTGAGGGAGAATCTGTTCCATACTTCTCTCCTAGCTTCTGGTAGCCTCAGGCATCCTTTAGTTGTGGTTGGCAGTATCCCTGTTGTTTATATTGTCTTCCTGTTGTAGGTGTCTGTGTCTGTGTCCAAATTTCCCCTTTTTATAAGGATACCAGTCCAGCTGGATTAGGGGCCACCCTAACGAGCTTATCTTAACTTAATCACCTTCGAATACCTTATTTCCAAATAAAGGTTAGAACTTCAGCACCTATTAGGGGGATACATTTCAACCCATAGCAGTGTCCTTCTTGAATCATCAATATTTATGTGAAAATTGAAGCCATGGCACAAATCACAGATATGTGCTTCCCTCTCTTTTCCCAGGGACTTGAATGTTTTAATCATATATGTGTGTATGATTAGCTTCCACGTCCCCTTGCAGTAGTCTCCTAGTTGTTATTAACTTTCCTAACCTATTGTCCACACAGTTGCCAGGAGATACTTCTTAAACACAAAATTGATGATGTTACTACCTTATTTTGCCCTGTGGTTACAGAGTAAATACAGACACCTTAGCATGCCAGTTAAGGCCTTTATTGTCATAAATGGAAGATAATATTATACACTTAGGAGCTGTGAAAACAATTTTTAAAGGGGAAATCTTAATAGAGTTGATAACATAAAATATTGTACATTAAAAGCTATATATTCAAGGTAAGGCAAAAAACAAGGAAGACAAATATGATGGAACACAGGTTTTAGTTCTGATTTTATCACAGCCAACTTAAGTCAATGGAAAAATGCTGATGATAAAGAAATGGGCAAAAGGCGTAACTATATACCTCACAAAACAGTTTTAAAAACTCTCCAATGTATATGTGAAAATAAATTTTCCAATCAAAGAATACAAATCAAACAATAATAAAAGCTATTTTTTGGCCAAGTAAGAAACTATTTTTTTCTTTTTCTTTTATTTTAAATCAGTCTAACCAGTGCTGGTAGAGATGCATTAACAGGCAAAGTTGTTATTACATTCTCAAGACTCTAAAAATTGACCGTCAGATTTAGAGCTTATTTCGTGGTGGCAGACAGTGAGGGGAGTAACAAGTCCCTGATAACGGCTAATAAAACCTGGCTATTAGGTATCCTGGATTCTGACTATTTACATTAACTTCTCATACCCTTGAAGGAGGTCTAGAAAAGAGGAGAGGGGCCTGGTATTCCAAAAGAATGAAATGCAAACTCCCCAAGTTTACTTCTGGAGCTAGGGAAACAGGAGGTTCTTTTTTTTTTCTTCTTCTTTTTTTTTTGGTTACTTTTTCAGAATGAATACAAGGAGTATAGATGCTTTTTATATTTTTTTTCTTTCTTTCTTTTCTTTTTTTTTTTTGACCATGAGATATGTGGGATCTTAGTTCCCCAACCAGGGATTGAACACGCACCCTGTGCACTGGATGCTCAGAGTCTTAACCACTGGACCACTAGGGAATTCCCCTATAAATTCCTTTTATAATCAGAAATTACCCCATTAAAAACAATAAAGATAACTCTGTCTCACATATCCTAACAAAAATTCCCTCACTTGTACTTAGCAATCTCTATCCATTTTTATTCTATTTTTTCCTTTCATGGTTCAAACTCCTACAATAGTGTGGTCAACATCCACCCCATTCCACCAACTAGTTCCTTTTCTTATAATGTGGTTTCTACAAATACCACCACCCTGAGATATTTAAAAAGTCACCCAGATCTGCTCACTAAATGTATTACCACTTCCCCTAGCTGATTTCCATTCCATTTTCTGCAACAATTCAAAGTATTGAGAGTTATCCTTTTCCTTGGGGGTAGCTCCTTGTTTTATACTCTGTCCTTGCCCTAAATATTCCTTAAGTGATGCTTTATTTCCCAGCACATTAGGCCTGTTTCACGTCTTTGCTTTTAAACCCTTTGCTTTTCTCTCTGCCAATGAGTTGGCATCTTTTATTAATCAACAGCACTGGGAGTACATTAGGTGCTTAATAATAGTTGTTCTTTAACTAGAGCAATCATATTATTTATATACAGTTGCGATAAGCAGAATAATCCTCTCCCCACCAAACGCGTCTATATCCTAAGCCATGGAACCTGTGAATATATTGCTTTATATGGCAAAAGAGACTATGATTAAGTTAAGGACCTTCTCGTGAAGAGACTATCCCAGATTATCTGGGTGAGCCTGATGCAATCAGAGCTCCTTAAAATACAGAGAGGTGACAAGGCAAGCAGAGAATCAGAGCAGAGCGTGGGAGAGATTCCACCAGCCACACCTGGCTTCAAAGATGAAGAAATAGGAAAATGAGGCAAGGAATACAGGTGGATTCTGGAAGCTGGAAAAGGCAAGAAAGTGGATTTCCCCCTAGAGCTCTCAGAAAGAGCACAGCCCTGCCCACACTTCGAATTTAGCTCAGTGAAACCCACTTCGAACATCTGACCTCTAGAACTGTGAGGTAATAAATTTGTTTCAACCTGCTAAGTATTTGGTTATTTGTTACAGCAGCCCAATAAAACTAATACAATAGTACTTTGTCATTTTCCATTGTACCCAATATGATGTCACACAGACAACATTCAATATTTAATGATAATAAGGTACTTAGGATTTGTCACTTTCTGGCTTTTTACATGCTATGGAATTCAGTCTGATGTGTTCATTCATAATATTTCTGAATATCTGAGATTTATTTAAGAATATGTAGAATAATACGAGACCTTTTATTTGGCACTAGGAGTTGCAACAGAGAAAAATTACTTTTCCAGTAAATCAGTGGACTTGATGAGTCTATTTATTTTGCCATCAGCCCAATTGCCTTTCTGTTCTCCAGCAGTCTACTAGAAAAGCTCGATTATTGACAATGGCACAGATCCTTCTCTTTCTTCAGTGGCTGCTGGCTTAGCCTCTTCTGCCCTGTCAACTCCCTGGGGCTTGATATGCACAAATTGTGCAGCCCAGCTAGGACTCCACTGGGTACAGAGTTAACTGGCTGAGGCATGCGGGCTAAATACTTCAGTGAGCTCCTTCTGTGCGTTAACATTTCCATACGGTCAGTGCTTTTTAGTTTACAAAGCGTGTGATTTCATTTAATCTTCACAGTAACTTGGTGGAGGAGGTATTATTGCCTTCATTTTACAGTTGAGAAAACTGAAAGTTAAGGGGAGTTTACAGGTAGTAAATGACAGAAAGGAGATTTGAACAAAAATCTCTTAATTCCTAATTCAGTTATAAAACGAATGCAATTTTACTATGTACAGCTGTTCTTGCCATTTTACCTCAGTGCCTTTATGCAGACATGTATTTTGCAAGTGTATTTTTAATGATAACATAACTTATGCATGTTATAAAGTAATGTGGAAAACACAGAGAAGTATGAAGTTTTAAATCATCCTTAATCTTACTACTCAAAGATAACCACAGTTACTGTTTGAGTGTATTCCTTTCCAAATATTTTTCTGTGCATTCATCCAAGTATATTTCTTTCGACATGTATTTTTATTTAGAGTTTTGTATCCCATTCCATTTTTATTATTCTGAGTGAAGTGAGGTGGCATTCTAGCCTTGTGTTATTGGATTGGCCAGAAAGTTCATTTGGTTAGTCAGTGTGTTTCTCCATAAAGTTCTTCGTGAAAATGAAAAATGTGTCTTTTATTTTTACTTAGAACAGAACAAAATTTTTGGCCAACCCAATGTTTACAATTGTACTGTATTGCCTTTCAGTGACCTGTTTTTCCTATTTATACTAAAATATAAATAAAGAATTAGTCCACCCTTCTTGAGTTAACTTTTTTTTTCAAGACTAGAGCCATGCTTCTCAACATGTAGTCAGGACCAGCAGCATCAGCATCACTTGGGAGCTTGTTAGAACTGCAGATTCCCTACTGAGTCAGAGTCTTCGGGGTGAGACCCAGGAATCCCTGTCTTAACAAGCTCTCCAGGTGATTTTTCACACATGATAAAGTTTGGACTAAAGTTTTGGTTTTCCATTTGTGTTGATGAGGCAAAAGCAGCTAATAAACCCGTTATAGGTTAAAGACAAGCAGAATAATTGTCACACTTTGAAGAAAAATAAAGAGCTTCTTGCTTACCCAGATTTCCCTCATCCACATGCTTTCAACTCTACTTTTAATCAATTACTTGGGTTAAAGTCCACAGACCTCTTTAAAATGCTTATATGCAGTAGTTACCTATACTTACTATCATCCAATTGTGCTTTCATTTGCATATACTTCTCCTAGTGAGCCAGCTAATCATTTATCAAAATCAGAGCAGGATGAAGGGTAGGCACATTTTAAGTTTCATTCTGACAGCTTTTCTTAAACATCTACCATGCTAGATCAATATAGAGTAGAAAAGAAAAATACGTTTTCTACACCCTGCCCTCACGACAATTCACAGTCTTGTTAGGAAATAAAATTTCCCTATATGGTTTAATTAACAGCGGTCAATCAAGTCCTAAATTGACTAGTATTACAGTATGTGAGACGAGCAGTGTGTGCCCTGGACTATACAGAAAGCTGGACATATTTATTAGGGAAGGTCTCCTTAAGAAAGGAGGAATGTCAGTGGTGCCTAAATAATAATTATTATATTAATGATAAACAGTTCACCTATTAACTACTATACCTGTGATACCTATTCCCCAGACAAGGCTGAATGAGATTAGGTATCTTTGTCAATGTTATATAAATAGTACTTTGTGGAGTCAGAATTTAAACTCAGATCTGTTTGACAGGAGCCCTGTTTCTTACCACTTCTGCCTTCCTAGTTAGCTCTGACTGAGAAGTTTTACAGATTGAGAAAGAGCCTGTAGAAAACCACAAGTAGAGGAGGCAACCCCAGAAAGGGTGAGCATGAGTCAAACAAGTTCCTGTGTCAGGTTCGCCTGAGCAGAGAGCAAGGTTGATACTGGCGAGTCGCTAAAACCAAAAGAGATCTGTAAGGATTATGGAAGGTCTTGCATGCTTAGATGGTGATCTGGGATATACAATCAGAGATGTTGAAGAGCCATTACATATTTTTTAAACATAATGAAAGTAATGTTTTAGGATATTGCATAAAAAAGCATAATTGGGTGGGAAGTGAAGAGATATTTGGGTAAAACAATCAATTAATAGGTTGTTGTAAATCAGATACCAGATGGAAGGAAGGTGACTGGGGTGCTGGCAGTGGGGAAAGAGAATGATTATTAAATATTAGAAAACAAGGGTGAAAGTTTTTAACGGTAGATCAGCTGAAGAGACAATTGGAAAACCTAAGAATTTGAACCTGACGTTCTGGGTGATTTTGAACTGTACACAAAAATTGTAATAATCTGAAGAAGGATTGTCAAAAATTAATAAGGCAGTTGGTTTTTTTCAGAGACTGAGTTTAAGTCATTCTTTCTTGCTTCCTAACTACATCCACCCGCCTAGTCTCCATGTTCTGCTGATCTATAGGCCTATTGCTGTAGCAATTACAACCAACATGCTCTCATTACTCACTTCTCTAAGAGCTATTGTTTGGCTACAAGGAACTTTCTTTCTAAAACCTACGTCAAATTATGGCATCTTTCTGCTGAAAGTTTAAAAATATTTCTTCTGTGTTTTATTGCATTATTTTATTTGGTATGGCATTCAGAATTAAAGCGACCATAGTTTATTATCCAAATAAGACAACTGGGAGATTGAAGGTGGCATATTAATAATTACACTCAGACAAAAGGTGTATGGGCTGTGCTTAACTTTCTAGCCACATCCTCTTCTGACAGCACTTCTTGTGTGAGCAGTGCACGAGTACTGAGTGAACAGTCCCTACTCCAAAGGTCCCCAGTCTGTGCTGTTCACAGCTGTGCGTGTGTTGCCTAATCTACTGCTCACATCATATGGGCTCGATAACTATTTGCGGAAGGAAGGAAGTGGGAAGCAAGCCTTGAGTAAATCAAAGCGTTTATGAACTGTTTTAGTCTAGTGTGTTGTGTTTGTTGAAATGAAATAGAATTTAAGGTCTAGCACCCTTGGGAAGAGGAAACCGTGGAAAGCCAAAGGGAAGCACAGAAAACATGGGAGAGGAAAGTAGAAAAGGGAAGTCCCAGAATCAGACCTCCTACTTCATAGCTTAGCAAAGGACAGATGCTAGGAGTATTGAATTCAAGGGCACTTTACCAAAAGACTCTGCTTATCAGATAGATAGATTTTTTACCAGAAATAGTTCTTAGTTTTGTAAAGAGGTCTGTCAAATTCATCATATATGTCAACGCAGAGCTATTAAAAAGAAGTTTTCACAATAGTGTTTTAGAAGTTCCAGCTATAAAGGAGGTATGTAAATGTCCATTTTGCACTTCTGAAAACAGGTGCAGTCTCTATGAGAAAAGAAAATGTGTTAGGAGAATGGGAACAAAAAGGAAAATGATGAAAAAGAACCTACAATCTACATAAATGTCAGTTTTCTACAAAAACTAGATTTGATGTAATTAAAGCACACCTGTAACAAATAAAATGAAACAGACATATCTTTCCATTTTCCTGAAATAAAGGAAGATTAGAAATCACGTGGTATTTGTGGGAGATTTATACTAAATATGCAAAAAAAAAAAGTTCCCCTGTGTGTGTGTGCATGAGAGAGAGAGAGAGAGAGAGATTTTCTCTGATCTCTTAGCTGATAGCCCAATAGTGCAGCCAATATTCATGGCCTTTCAGTAAAGTCCCTTACAGTAAGGAGATGATATCTATAAATAAGTATAAATTAAATAGTTTTCAATGATCGTGAGCACCTGTGAAACAAACATTACATTTGTTTAACAATGTATTGATTGTTTTAGACCTTTCCCCAACTAAAGCCATAGCAGGAACTTACTATCTTTGTTTGTTAGGTCAGAACCAATGCTTATAGACTAAAAATCAGATTATGAGTTTAAATGTAGAGAAAAGAGTGCTCTTTCTAACAAGAGGATACTCTCCTAAACAGTGGTTTGATAGCATTTGATCTGTTACTGGGACATTTATCTGGAGAGACATTTTTTGGGTGCTGTGCTCACGTAGGATGTTTCGTTCCAGCCATCTATGAGCCTTCCTGTGAAGCCTACAAACACCTAGGCCAGACATCAAATTACTACTGGATAGATCCTGATGGCAGTGGACCTCTGGGGCCTCTGAAAGTTTACTGCAACATGACAGGTAACTATGCCATATTTATGTTTCGTGAAGATTGCTTTTCTGTCTGTTGAAAATAAATAGCACCACTAAAGTTTGTTTCTTCTGTGCTGTATTCTTATCATAATGTGTAATAAGCTAAATATTGCTGGCTTTGTTAGGCTAAATGGTGAAATGTATTTCAATGCTAGGTTTTCAGAAAAAGTCTACCTTCTGATTTGAACGGTTAATAATCAGTGTTTAAAAAAATCAGCATGTAGAGGGAAAACTAGAAAGTAAAATTGCAAGGTTGAAGTCTACAGAAAGAACTAGCCCATGAAGCATCCTCCACAAGAACCTAGACTGGGGAAGGTTAGTATCACCTCTTAAACCATCCGCACTGCCCACGTGAAAGGAAGCTCAGAGGTCACGCCAAACCTTCCTCTGCTTGATGGTTATACAAGGAGCTGTTCTGGGTACTGAAAGCCCATTCTGGCACTAGCAAAACTTACCTGCCACTTTCATGTAATCTTTCTGGGGAAGAGAGCCTAGTTTTTCTTCACTTCCATATTAAATTTCAGGGCTATGAAATGAGATTGTGGGTTCCCACAGTCCTGTGTAAGATGTACAGATCTGTAAGATAAGAGCACACCTTCCATCAGACACTTGGTAGCATCTTGCCCTCCAAAAGTCTGGAGAAGTGTGTGGGGCGAGCACTGTTTACCAGCTCCAGGAGAGGATCAGCATTTGACATGGACTCCTGAGGCATGTGATGATAAGGGGAATGGTTCTATGATGCTACTGATGGTGGTTGCTGCATGGATGGTCTACCATGTATCGGGTACCACAATAGCTGCTTTATTCAGATAACCTGGGTTTATATTCTGGCTCTGTTAATCACCAGATACATAATCTTGGGCAACTTATTAACTATTAATTTCAATAAGCCTCGGTATGTTTCTCTTTGAAATTGATTAATAATAATATCTACCTCATAGCATTATTTTATGAATGAAATAAGGTAATCTACATGTGGTTCTTAGCATATTGTCTGACACATAATAAACTTTCAGAAAATGTTGCCAGGAGTTAGGTATAATTATTTTTTAAAGAAGTTAGAGAGTTAAATAACTCGCTTATATTATTCAGGCAAAATTCAAAATTCAAATTCCAATGTGTTTGAGGCCAATGGTTCTTAAATCCAGCTATGCTTCAGAAACACTTATGGAGTTTTGTCTTCCCATACAAACCTGTTGGCTCCATCTCAGGAGACTGACTCAGTAGGTGTGAAGTGCAAATAGGATTGTGTGCCTAGAACTAAGAGCCCTAAACAGTGCTGTAGACAAGCAGACCCCTGTGGAGAACTCGGCAACATCAGGAAGACAGACATGGCACAAAACGGAAGGGAGAATGATGAGGTGTGGAAGGTGGGTAGAGAAAATGGTAAAGTGAGAGCTACTGTCCCCAAATTTCCCCCCATGTCAAGATTCTAAGCGTGCCCCAGAGAAATAATTCACTTACCAGAAAGCTTGACCTAAGAGTTCATTGATTGTTGGACTTGTCAGTGCACTCAGGTACTTTCTTCTTTACCTTCATTCTAATCTTACTTCAACTAAAGTAGAATCCATGAGAGCTAGACTTAATCCAAAAGACTCTTGATGTTGATTTCTCAAAACTGTTGTCAGCTATTAACCTTAAGGGAAATCAGGGCATCCTGAATGGGCTTGGACAATTAAGAAGTTACTTTAGTTACTTTCCTATATGCCTTTTCAGAAAAGAACTAGAAAACTAAACAAAACCATAATGTATACGATCCCCATATGAAGAACACACAAAATGGAAGAGGGTTTTTTCCCTTTTTTGGGGGGGAGAGATCACTTTTCTGTGAATTGAAGGCCTAATGTGGAAACACAGATCTCCTCTTCATCAATACCTCCTTTAAAGAGTATGACTATAGTTTGACCTAATACTCTAGATTCAGTCTAAGTGGTGAAAAGAACAGCATGATTTCTGCAGCTAGAAGATTTTTTTTCTATCGTCAAGATAGTTATGAGCACCAGTGTTTCAGGGACCCTTGAAGGCCATCAGGTACACTTTGGCCTTTTGCAACCCATTAACCCTTCCTTCATCTGGAAAGAGCATGAACTTGAACTATTAGGAAAACATGGCACCACAGAGCTTGGCTTGGGCTGTTGCTTTTCCAAGAGATACATGTTGAAGAAGAGGAGGGAGTGACAGCATGAGATAGTCTATGAATCTTGAGATATCACTCTATGGTCATGAGAAATTGTATATGCACCTTAGTTCACAACATTTGTATTAAGGAATAGAGCTGTCCCACTTCTTAGTGACCCAAATGTAATTGAGTGTTTATCACTGTTGAATACATCACATATATTTTTTTTTTTTTTTGCGGTACGCGGGCCCCTCACTGCTGTGGCCTCTCCCGCCGCAGAGCACAAGCTCCGGACGCGCAGGCCCAGCGGCCATGGCTCACGGGCCCAGCCGCTCCACGGCATGTGGGATCCTCCCGGACCGGGGCACGAACCCGCGTCCCCTGCGTAGGCAGGCGGACTCTCAACCACTGCGCCACCAGGGAAGCCCCACATATTTTTTAAATGGGAGCAAGATATCCTCTCTGGGGAAGAAGCAGTGTCTTGGCAGTGATCAGTCTCTTTTTCCTTCTTCTTACTAAGATGAGGGAGAGTTTTTCACTTGTACAGACATAGTAAATATATGAGTCTTGATTTTGGTTTCTCGACACTGGAGAAACTTTACTGGCAGGTAATATCTGATGTAAATTTGGGTAGAAATGAAAAATCACTCTGTTGGAAATCACTTCTGATTTATAATTATTCTTTGGAATACTAAACTTTAAATTCACTTACTAATTAAAATATAAAACAAAATGAAAACAATTAATTTAGGGCCTGGCAAGAAGAAGGTAGTCTCCTCTGACTTTTAGAAAAGAAGTTCCTCCAAATAATCATTACAACATCACTGCTTGCTAACATCTCCAAGTTTTATGTTTGTTTAACATTATCAAATAAGTAAGTTGTTCCTCATCTTATCCTTACTACATTTTCCGTTGAATCACAGGGAAGACTTGAAGTTTGTCCCTGCTAGAGTATTTTACTGTTGGATTCAGTCCAAACTGTCAGCATATATCTCTTGGCATCTCAGATACTGTTCAGTTCTCAATTTCTCCTTCCCAATGCCTCTTGCAAATCATTATTCTTTCCATTCCTCAAACCACCATCCTGATTCAGACCCTCAATTGTTGGGTTTAGGTAATTCTAGTAATGGCCCAGCTGGCCCCTGTTGGTTTAAAACCTTGGGAGTTCCCCAAGTGAAATCTGAAACTGGACCCCGTACGTGGAAGGCAAGGAGAGGCTGAGAAGGAGGCACACCCTCTAGGTTGGTAGGTGAAGGTTTAATAAGCAAGGGGACTTTACTTACAAGGCTTGTCTTGGGGGACACAATACGAGTAGATTTCTGCACCCAACCCACAGGATCTTAAAAGTTTATATCAAGGCCTTGACAGGTTCAGTGACATATTCAGTCCAGATGGTCTCAACACCTACCTCTCGCAAGGATTTACTCCCTGAAAGGGCTGCTTGCCTGGGAATAGTAGGTGGGATGTACATTCCAAGGACAGGGGAGGGGTGAGGAGCCTCCGGTTGCCAGGGTTCTGCTTAAGGGTCAGCTGGCAGTCACATTCTCTCCATGACCTCCTCCAACAGTCCCTTCAACTCCGATGTTTTCCTACTGCCCCTGCCTCCATGCCACCTGTCAGCAGGCTGCTAGATGAATGCTCCTTACACACCACTGTGATCACATGACCACTGTGCTCCGTCCCAACTACTGAATAATGGGAAAGGGCTCAACTTAGCATTCAACCTCCTTCACATTTAATACGAACTTTCTAGCACTGTCTTTTTTCTACCCTGTTTCCTTATGGCCATCCCATGCTCCAATCAGAGTAGAGTTTTCATCATTCCCTAAATTCAGTTTGGCTTGTTTTACACTAAATTTCATGACAGTCACCCCGTGTACAATATTCTCTCCTGAAACTCTCTATAAAATACTTATCTCTCAAGAGTTTTCTTGAATCCTGAACTCCTCCATGAAGGTCTTCCTCATCTTCAATATACCCTTCACCACCAAATGACCATTGTAGACTCTTTTATCGATCAAAACCTTTCCTCTTTTATTTTTAATTTGTATTTTATATTGGGGTATAGTTGATTAACAATGTTGTGTTAGTTTCAGGTGTACAGCAAAGTGACTCAGTTATACATATACTTGTATTGATATCTATTCTTTTTCAAATTCTTTTCCCACTTAGGTTATTACAGAATATTGAGTAGAGTTCCCTGTGTTATACAGTAGGTCCTTGTTGGTTATCTATTTTAAATATAGCAATGTGTACGTGTCAATCCCAAACTCCCAATCTATTCCTCCCCCCCACCCTTCCACCCTGGTAGCCCTAAGTTCATTCTCTAAGTCTGTGAGTCTGTTTCTGTTTTGTAAATAAGTTCATTTGTATCATTTTTTAAAATTAATGCATATAAGTGATATCATATGGTATTTGTCTTTCTCTGTCTGACTTACTTAGGATGACCATCTCCAGGTCCATCCATGTTGTTGCAAATGGCATTACTTCATTCTTTTTAATGACTGAGTAATATTCCATTGTATATATGTACCACATCTTCTTTATCCATTCATCTGTCGATGGACATTTAGGTTGCTTCCATGTCTTGGCTAGTGTAAACAACGCTGCAGTGAACACTGGGATGCATTTATCCTTTCGAACCATGTTTTTCTCTGGATATATGCCTAAGAATGCGATTGCTGGATCATGTGACAGCTCCATTTTTAGTTTTTTGAGGAACCTCCATACTGTTCTCGATATTGGCTGCACCAGTTTACATTCCCACCAACAATGTAGGAGGGTACCCTATTCTCCACACCCTCTGCAGCATTTGTTATTTATAGATTTTTCAATGATGGCCATTCTGACCAGTGTGAGGTGGTCTCTGTATTATTTCTTACACTGCATGTAAAATTTACATTATCTAAAAGAAAATTTTTAATTAAAAATGTAATGTACACACACACACACACGCACACACACAAACCCCAAAATGTGAATTTCTTCATAGACTTTGTGAAAAGAAAAAAGAACAGAATATTTAAGCATCCCTCTAGGATCCTTTTTCTAGGTTTTTTCATTTCTATATTCACTGTGTGCCAGGAACTGTGCCATGTGAGAACAAATGGATATAATAAATGCCTTCATGGTATTCACAACCAACAATAAAAACAAGCACTAAAAAAGTAAACAAGTAATTTTTCTGTAGAGGAAAATAGTGGAATTGTGAGGATTGGTTTATTTTGGATAGAGGATTTTTTAAAAAACCTCCCTAGGAAGCAACATTTTAGCCAAAATCTAGCATATGAAAATAGACGAGGCACTCAAAAAGGTGAGGAAGGGGAATGAGCCCTGAAAAATTATACCCCAAAGAGTGAAAGAGATCATTTCCTTCCAAGGAACTGAAACCCCAGTGGCTGAAGCATAGTGAGCCTATAGGGGGGCCCAAAATGAAGTGGGGAGATGGGCAGGGGCCAGGTGGTGGTGCAGGAAAAAAATCTGGTTTTTACTTTTTCAATTATATTTCAGTGTAGTGGGTGGGAATCTATGAAAAGTTTTTAAACAGGAGAATGAGAGGGTCTCAATTAAAACTACCACTTGGGAGTACCATGAGTGACAGACTGAAAGCACTGGGACCAGTTCTGAGGCTACTGTAAAAGTCCAGGGAAGAAAAGAAGCTCCTTTGGACTAGAGTGGTGATAGTTTAAGTGATGAATAAGAGATGAATTTCAGGTGTACTTTGAAGGAAGCATTGTCAGGATTGGTGACAGATGGGAGAAGGATGATTAAAGACAGTTGTGAAGAATAACTCCTGGGGCTTCCCTGGTGGCACAGTGGTTAAGAATCTGCCTGCTAATGCAGGGGACACCGGTTCAAGCCCTGGTCCAGGAACATCCCACGTGCCATGGAGCAACTAAGCCTATGCGCCACAACTACTGAGCATGTGCTCTAGAGCCTGTGAGCCACAACTACTGAGCTCACGTGCCACAGCTACTGCAACCTGCACGCCTAGAGCCCGTGCTCCACAACAAGAGAAGCCACCACAATGAGAAGCCCACGCACCGCAACAAAGAGTAACCCCCACTCGCCACAACTAGAGAAAGCCCGCATGCAGCAGTGAAGACCCAACACAGCCAAAAATAAATAACTAAATAATAAAATAAATTTTAAAAAATATATATTAAAAAGAGCAAAATACTTAACAACAACAAAAAGAATAACTCCTGAATATATGGATTAAATAACTGGATGAATTACAGTGCCATATGGCAGATGTGGGAAATTAAGGAAAGAACAGATTTAGAGGAATTTCAAGAATTCAGTTTTGACCTATTTGAGTATGAAGTGCTATATGCCAGCTCAATTGAAATGCAAATTTTTCAGTTGGACAAGCCCCAAAAGGATGTATGGGTTAGAGACATAAATGTCCTAATTGTTAGCATATGAATATATGAGAAATGATAATATCACTTAGGGTATGATGTAAACAGGGAAAAGGCATCTGCAAAATGAGCTCCTAGGAAATCAGTAGATAGGTCAGATTTCTAGTGATGAAATAGTCTGTGTGTAGGAGAATGTATAAGTAAGTGGAAGAAAAGTGTCTAAGAGAATTTTAGGGACAAATGGGTCATCCTTATGGATGTCGAATTGACTGCTTGGGTCGTAAAGAATGAGAAAAAGACTGGGAGGATGGAGAGTGATTTTGAATCAATGCAAATGTATATAATGAATGAGCAGGACCCAGTGGGGCCTTCCTGGGTTCAGACTCCCCCCACCCTCCATGCCCCCCACCTCTTATTTGTAAAAAAAGCTTTAGCCTCCTACTCCTTCACCAAGTTCCAAAGAGCAAACTTAGAGAAGTGAGAAAATGAGAAGGTGCAGAAACAAAGGAAAATAGTCAAGCAAGACAAAATAATAATAGTTTAGCCATGAAACAAAGTCAAAAACATTTAGTTCTTCCTCAAGGGCTATGGATAATATCCTGAGCCATATCCCTGAGTTATTTTTCAGATACTAACCCCCCACCCTCACCAGATGGAAGAACTTAACTACATGCTGACCACCAGTATGTAGATCCCAGACAGGTTGGAACCAAAAGGTTGATCATTGAGATTCCTGAAACATCACCCTGTTACCTCACCGTCAACCAATCAGAGAACTGTGCAGGAGCTGATCAGGCATCCTACAACTCACACCCGTAATGTTGCCTTTCACAACTGTTACCTGAAAGCCATTGAGAAGTTCAGGTATTTTGAACATGAGCTGCCCATACTCCTTTCTTGGTGCTTTCCAATAAACTCTGTACTTTCCTTCACTACAACCTAGTGTCAGTAGAGTGGCTTTGCTACACGTTCAGTGAGTGGACCCAAGTTTGGTTCAATAACAAAAATAAATCAACTTGTAACATGCTTTATATGGGATGCAAAGCAGTTGAAACTTGGCAAGCAATTGATGATACTGTATTTTTAAAGCATGGCTTTGGCAGCTGGGAATAGCGTTTTCCAAAGGAGACCCATACATGAGACAGGGAAACAAGTCAGAAAGCCTCTGTTGTAATACAGGAGTTAAAGTTGAGATTCAAGGTGGTGGCTGACAGGTAAAGGAGAGGATTGATTTGATGGATATTTAGAAAGTTGAGTTGACCAGACTGTGGCTGGTGATTGGAGTTGAAAATGATTCCCAAGTTTCTGCCTTGAGTAGCCCCATGTGAGGGAGTACAGAAGAGCAGGGACAGATCAGAAAAAGGTGGGCCTCTATGTTGTCTTCAGCATCTGTAATTCAGCCTCTTGGAGCTGTGCTGTGGGCAGATACTATACAGATTCCCTGAAGACTTTAAACACAATTAATCTCTGTCTCAGTTTCCTTATAAATAGAGTAGGAATTGGAATGAGTTGATCTCTACACTGCCTTCTATTCTTAAAAAAAAAAAAAATTCTGTTATTGCCATGGAACATGAAAGAAAAATATCACTATTCAAATAATCGAGAAGCAAAATCCTCTTGCCTCAAACAAGCTTGAATTTACTCATTTCTTGGCCATGTTTGACATAAATTGGCACTGTTCATTTTTTATCAAAAAGCGGTTCTTCTACTATGCAATTCTCCTTTTGACTGTCTGCAGTTCAGCGCTTCATCACTTGGAAATTAGGGGGTGCCCTAAATGACAGCATCTCAAGTGCTCAGTTGACATTGAGGAGAGCATATATTCATTGAATCTTTTGTAGGAGAATTCATCATTCTGTGCAAGTCAAAGCCTGGTTTCCTTTTTTAGATCTTAGGGCACATTATAAAATGTGGTCATTGTTCTCCTCGCCTTCCTTCTCAATTTTTATCACCTCTCTGAAAATTTGGTATCATAAATATAATTTTAATGCATATATACTGTCATATATTTCTAATATTGACCTCTTTCTTTTGTACATTTTTCTCACATTTCAGTTTATTTCTATTTCCTTAAGATGCTTACCAACATCTTCTAGAAACATTGAACTTTTATATTTAAAGCTTCATTTAGTTCTCTCTGCCCAGTGATAATAACAATAGTAAATAAAGCTAGATCCAGCTATTATCCTTGGAAAATGACTGCTTATCCCTAAATCAAAAACAATGTTTTCCTTAATATTCTATCCTCGAATTCATCTTTATAACTCTCTTTGCATTCATATTTAATTTTTAAAAATTTAAATAAACATCTGTGCTATACGGTGTGAAGTTTAAAGTCCAAATAAGGAACACCTCCTGCATTCTTCCTAGCACAACTTTTGTAGTTTTATCAAAAAGCCATCAAGCTTGTTTACATAATTGGTGCTTTATAAAGCCCTGGGATTTAGCTGATCAAATTCTATTATTCTCTATAATGGTAAAAGCTGTTCATGTCTTTTTAATCTAATATTTATAGAGAGCTTGTTACTCAAGTTCTTAAGCACTTGCACTCAGTAATATTTTATTTATCGTTATGCCTCTCAGGAGTTTCGGTAGCACAGTGGGGGGTGGGGGCGGAAATGGGCTGCTGGGGTGGATGCTTGAGCTCTAATGGAATCATGAACCTGCCCCCACTCCTGCTGCCATCACCTCCCGCCAGCCCCCCAGCAAAGCAAAGCAGTTCCTTTTTCGTCATATTCATTTTCTTAGCAGCTTTCAATAGCACCAATTTATTTTCTCACAGTTTCCATGGGTCAGGACTCTGGCAGAGGTTAGCTGGGTCGACTGCTCAGGGTCCCACGGGCTGAAATGAGGGATCAGCAGGGCTGTGATCTCATCTGAGGCTTGAGATCCTCTTCCATGTTTGTTCAGGTTGTCGATGGAATTCAATTCTTTGAGGTTTTAAGAGTGAGGGTCCCATTTTCTTGTTGGCTGTTGGCTGTGGATTGCCCTCAGCTCCTAGAGGACGTTCCCAAGGTCCCAGATATGCGTCCTTCTCATGGTGTGGCAGTAGGAGGATCTCTGACCTCTAGACTCTCTCTCAAGAGCTCACCTGATTAGGCCATGCCTAATATCCACCCAGTATAACTACCTGTTTGATTAACTCAAGTCAAGTGGGGACCTTACTGACACCTGCAGAATCTCTTCACCTTTGCCGTATAGAGCAACCTAATTGCAGGAGTGATATCCCATCGTATATACCTGTCCCACCTACATTCAAGGAGTGGGATCAGGGGGTGTACACTAGGGGTCGGGAATACTGGGGTAATACTTTTCATTCTTCTTACCACACTTACCTCTGTGTCTCTGTATACTATTCATGATTCCAGCTGCTTATAGCCTTACCTTTTGAGTAACAGTGCCACATTTAGTTTGTAAAAAATTAAGCTTTATTATTTGTCTTATGGTTTTTAACATATTGTTCAAAATAGGAAAATTTGAAAATATAGATAAGCAAAAATAAAAATTGCTTACCAGCTAGAGATAACAATTACTAACGTGTTAGGAAATGTGATAAAGATTTTGTATTTTATGCTTGTAGCTATATATATAGTATTGAGGGCAAACTAAATGCCAGGCACTGTTCTAAGCAGATCACACACATTAACTCATCTAATAATTCACAACAACCCCACGGGGTGTGTAATATGACTCTTATTCCAATTTTTGGGTGAAGAAAGTAAAGCTCACAGAAATCAAGTCCTAACTTACACATCTAGTGGGTTGTGGAGACTGACTCTTAGACAGGCTTGAGTGATCCAGAGGCCAGCATTCATAGTGTGTGAGTGCACCTGCGTGTGTTATTCATCGAACGGCCATGCGTGTGCATACAAATGATACCCCTCAGTTTGGATCTGTAGTCTTACTGTAAATACGACTTCTGAGATGAGCATCTCTTACTTACATGTTTTCATTATCATTGAAACTTCCTTACGCAACTCTAATTTACTATCTGTGGTTTGGACAGCACTTTTGCCATAAATTATTTACTTCTTAGTTGTTCCACTGATGCCTTGGGGTTCTTTTTTTATCAGAGGACACATTTTAAATGAAATCAGTTTATAAACCACTAAGCAATTGTTACCAATTTTAGGTCTTAATTCAGCTATAGGCATTTTCTCGAATACCAATTTCTGAGAGCTTTTATAGGATAATGTGTATTTCTTGTGTGCCTAGGTTAATTATCCCTTAGGGTTTGAGCCAGACTTGAAGGATAATTTAAATTCTATTCCCAATATCTAGTTACTTTTTCAGTGTAAAATCTTAAACTGAACCTAGCAAAGTCTGGTTTGAGAAGGCAACAAGATTGAATGGAATTGTATTAGGTATCGTTGGCAACAAGATTGAATGGAATTGTATTAGGTATCGTTGGTAATATTTAATATGATTGTGGCACCTCATTCTCTTTTTGCAGGGAAACCAGATAGAAATGAGGACACACAGCTCTCCTCTTCTCTGTGGGAGCTTATTAACATTCACAGGCCAGGCACCGCTATGCTTCTACCCCTTTGTGTTCCTGTGTGTCATACACTCTCTCTCTCATGTGTTCACATTCTAAAGTGTGAGCCTCAAAACGCTGGCTGCTTCCATTTTCTTCCCCCCCACTCATTTGTATTTTTTCTCATCAAAGGCATTCGCCCTCCTCTTTCTTTCTCCTAACCTAGTTTGCCTCCTCTGTCATTAACCCGCACATAGAATAGCTCTTCTCCGTCTTCTTTCACATCATCTCCTCTTTGTCCACTTCTCACAAGCTGTCTTTGTTATAAACCTTTGTAATCACTTAGCAACTCCCGCTTCACGTGCTCAGCTGTTTCAGTTCCTCACAATCAGTATAAATCTTTGAATTCAATTCTGTTCATACAGTTCCAATTGAAAATCTAGGAACCAACTCGCTGATCAAACACAGCCAGAAAGGAGAGCTCTTCTCTGTAACTGATTACCCACCACCCAAGACTCCCTCTCAGATTCACACTCTTGTTCCTCAGATGACTTCTACCTGCCAGGCTTTCTTTTAAATCTCTTCATTGTGTGTCAGTCACAGTGATAGGTTAATATGACAAAAAGTTCTCAGGTGGTTTTCGAACTTCAAATCAAGAAAGGGAGAGGAAAGCTGCAAGAGGTCTGGTGAGGCCCATGCAGCAGACAGAGCCAAGCAAGGGAAGGCAGGACCCCAAGTAAAATCAAGATGGCCTTAGATCTAGAACAGGCAGCTCCATCACATATGGAGCCTCCAAAATGGTACCCCAGATGCAAATACACCCACCTTCAAACATTTTTACACACCTGCCTAAACAATATTTTAAACACGCTGCCCTTCTGGTGCTTTAAAAAGCACTGCCTCTGTTGTGCAATTTCCCTGCTCAAAAACCCCGCCGTGGGAGAGGCCACGACAGTGAGAGGCCCATGCACCAAAGAGAACTACAAAAAACAACAGACAAACAAACAAAAACCCTGCTCAAAAACCCCGCCGTGGGAGAGGCCACGACAGTGAGAGGCCCATGTACCAAAAGAGAACTACAAAAAACAACAGACAAACAAACAAAAGCCCTGAGAATGGCTTCGCATTGTCTATGGTTAGGGACTGTTGTTTGGTTTCCTCTGTCATTTGGGGTCTGAAACTCTTGTCTAGTCCATAAAAATCAGCTTGTGCAGCAGGCAGGTGGGAAAAAAACCCAAAAAACAAACAAAACCTTGGGAAATCCAGTTAAATCAGCACAAAGTACAAGAACAACCTCACACTTATTCACTAGGAATTCCTCCCTTCTGGCTAAACTTAAAGCCACTGTGTCTGAGCGTCTATCTTTCCAAACCCTAGGTTTTTCAGTTTGCTGGGTCACCTTTCATTCCTTCTGAGTAAGTCAGTTTCCATTTCAGAAGATTCCTGGCAATTTTAGCAGGAGGATCTCATATAGCAGCAAATCTCTCTTTTTATCTTTTCTCTTGGTCTAACTGATGCAACCAAGAAAGTTCAGTAATAGACTGTACCAATACAACATGTTTTCTAAACTGGCAAATATTGGAGTCCTATTTGTGGGACAGACTTAAAGTAGAAGCCGAGCTCATCAATGCCCAGCGCAAGTGAGTGCCGTATGACAGCATTTGTCTCATTTATGACGAGTGAGAAAATAACTTTGAATAAAAGTATACCTGTGGATGAATTTTTCAAAAATCTCTTCGTTGTATTTATGTACAGAGGAGGTCAGTAGGGCTGACCTCCCCTCACATAATCATTAATCTCATATCCTGTTTCTACTTACATTTTTGAACAAAATCATCATTAAAAAGTGAGACTATTCAGGAACTTGCTAGATCCTCATCATTATCATCATTACTGTTATTTTTCCTTTCTTGATTTATGTACATATATTCTATTTTCTTTTCACTGGAACCATATTTGCCCCTTCTGCTTCTAAGCTTACTTGGTGTATCTCCAGGTTTCAGGGCTAAGACAAGGCAGCATGCTTTTGAGAGGTTACCTGATACCCTAGCTGATCCAGGCAGCAGGACAGGCACACGAGAATAGGAAGTTTATTAATAAGCGCACTGTTGTGGCGAGTACAGAGTAGAATCCGACATATTCTGTTCTCAGTATTTAAAAGACTGTAAAATAATAGTGGACATTTTGCCAATGTTTCCTCTTGCTCCAGTCCAAACTGCTTGCTCTCTATATCTGGGGCATCCCATCATCATGAAATCTCCCTTCACCACACCAGTGTTTATTCACCCTACAATTTCCTCATTGCCCCCTATGTTGGAACTCATGCTTCCTATTTCCCGTGTCTTTTTCATTTTAATTCACTCCCTCATTTGGGTGTAGCACATTCTCTGATAGTTTCTTGATCCTTCTCCCTAGAAATTAGAAGAACACTCTTTTACTCCCCAATGTTCTGAAATTTCACACCATGCCTTAGAATAGGTCTGTTTTCATCTGTTTGGTAGGTGCTCACTTTCACACTGGCTACTCCTCAGATTTCCTTTTATTTTTCTATTCGTGATTTTGTCTCTTCTGATTTCTCTGTTTTCTCCTTCCTCCTAGAATGACTTTTCATCCTGGTTTTAAATCAAAGAGCTCTTTTTTGTTCTTCAAAAGTTCCATTTTAATAGCATACTATTATTACTTCATATATGCAAAATCTTTTCTTGTCTCTCAAGGATAATAACATTTTTTCCCTTTCCCTCAGTTTCTAAGTTCCTTTATTCTGTTCATTTTACTCATTTTTTTGTCCTTTAAGCTCCTCAGCTTCCCTCAGATTCCTAATAATTATTAGCTATGTGTTTATTATTAAGAATGAGAGGGTCTTGGATTTCCCTGGTGGTACAGTGGTTAAGACTCCGCAGTTCCACTGCAGGGGACACAAGTTTGATCCCTGGTTGGGGAATCTGCATGCTATGGAGTGGGGAAAAAAATACCAAAAAAAAAAAAGAAGTGAGAGGGCCTTGTTGACCTTGAACCTCACTCTTGGTTAGAGTGGCCATATGTCCTGTATGCCCAGTATAGTCCCATTTTACTTCTTTTGCCCACATATAATTTTAAACAGCTCTCCCTTTTACTCTCAGTAGTGTCCTGGTTTGAATATGTCTATATATTTATCATATATATTTATGAATGTACATGGATACATAAATATATTTCTAGCTTTAGTGGACTTTGAGGCGGGAGAAGTTAGATGCCAGTGTTTACTCAACATCCTAACCAGGAAGTCTGTTATTCATTTTTGATCCCCTGGTTTAATACCATAGAACCAATCATTTTTCTAAACATGTATTTTAAAAATTCATTAAAATGTTCAAATTTTCATATCAATTAATATTTCCCTTTTCGTTTAAAGGATGTCATCATTCTTAAAGTGTTTATTGCTGACTCTCTATAAGGTAATATGATAGATGCTTTCATCTGTAGTAGTATTCCATGTATTCCTCCCTTTGTATTGTATTTGTAATACAATACAAAATTAGTATTCCAATTTTGAAGACATGTGAACTGAGACACAAACAGGTTTTAAAATTTTCCAAACAGCTAATGAGTGTTTAAACATCTTATCATCCATGGGTGCATCTATAACAGAATTTACAAAAAGCTGTTTACATAAAGAATGAGGTTTAAATTAGAACAGCAATTAGAGAGTGAGAGGCTTCCATATCTTTTAGTGGCATAAGTTTATCACTTTTTCCTTTTTAATAGATTGAAACATTCTATAAACCCTTGGTTCTTATAACTAAAATAATATAAATTGTTATTACTATTATTATTTAAAGTTTTTCTTCCCCTATTCCTAATTTCTGATTAACTAGAATCTAGGCTGTGAGCTAGGATGTTTATCTTGTTCGCTCCTAAATCCAGCAGTGTCTGGTATATAGTTGGCACTAATAAATGCACTGTTCCAGACAGACCTGTGCTACTTTTGGCTTTTTAGTAGATATAAGTAGTCACCATTAGTTAGAGATAGATGAGTAGGTCTGAGTAACTTCTCCATCAGTCTCAGTACTGTATAAGAAACGTGTGTGATACAAAAGTTTGCCTCGCCTACAATTAGAAGGCAAATGTTTATTAGCAATAGGCTCAAAAGTTGCCTATACAACCTGTTCTGTCAATTTGAAAATCCAAGCTCTCTGTCCCTTTAGTTTTTCCAACTACTTCTTGTGTGGATGCTTCTCCTATAGCAAATATGAAAACATTCTAGAAGCAGGATTGAGTTTACTTTATAAGTGGGATCAGGCAACCAGAATCCTCTAATTCAATGGATGAAAAAGAACCTAGCCATAAATCACCTATGAAAAGCAAAAGGTAAAGGGCTCCCTATATTTCTTTATCCTTTTGTTGCAAGAGTCAGGTGGAATCTTTAAATATTTTAGCCGGTTTAGGTGAACATCAGTAATCTCACCAATAAAAACCCATCCCCCAAATTGTAACTAAAATTAAATTAATTTATGCTAATTAACAAAACGTGAGGTCTTGAGTGGTGACAAATGCAATGTGTGCACTTGTATCCACTTCTGAAATCTTGTTTTCTCTTGAAATGCTAGCCAACAACCCACAGACTGTGTGTTTTTGCTTAGAGCAATCCTGTGCCAACTCTTGGGTATAAAATAACTAATACACATGTAATTATATCAGACTGTCCTTGTGGTTGTATTTTAAAGGTAAGTTACAGACCACAAAACGTATGAATTGAATAACTATCCAGGTTGCCTACCAAGTATTTGTGAAAGGAAGTTTGTCAACATAAGTTGTAAATTTGGAAAACATTTGCAAAAGATGGTTACTTTAACGTTGTTAGTATGTTGGTTAATTGCTGAAAAGCACAGCATCATGTCCTAGTAAGAGTTGTCATCAGTGATGTCCCTGTGTCTGCTAATCATACTCCTGGACCACTCCTGCTCGTTACTAACTGCAGTTCCAGGCCAATGTGGACACCATTTTCCTTTACATTTTGTTTTTGTTCCTTTCTTCTTTCTGGTGTCCGTATTTTCACAGCCTTCTCCCAAAGTTCTCTCTTGGATAGGAGAAAAGAGATCTGATATGACGTTAACATATTACTGTAATATGTTACCTCTCCCAGTGGTATTTCCATTTCAAAGAGAATAGCAAGAGGAATCAAAATATGAAGAGGAGATATTTTCAAACAGCATTTTCAAATGCTAAGTCATTTCTGCCTATGTATACAGAAAACAATAGCCCAAGTGATTTTTAAAGGCCTTCCCATGTGAAGTTTTTGTTTGTTTGAGAGCTGCAAGCCCTATTTCTATTACTAATTACTCTTATTTTTGCTTCAACAACTACTTTATACCAGGTTGTTTTTTCCTAGTTATCTCATTCCATAGACAAACACTAGAGTAAGATGAGAGCAGAGAAAAAAATCAAATTAAATATTACATGGAAACAAAATATAAAGGAATACATTATGCAATAGAATATTTACTCTGGGAAGAAAATCATCTATTATCGATCATATTTCCACCACCTCTACTCTCTCCGAGTTCTGTCTTCCCTTTGAAAATTCTAGATTCTATTTACTGAAAGATTCAGTATCCCATATACAGTATTCATTCTTAATATTTGAAATCCTAATCTCCATTCCTATTTGAAAGTAAAATACTCTGACTCCCATATAACATTTGACTACTTCCTCCATGTGGCCACACCTTATGAGGGTCTGTGTATAATTAAGGGTGAGTAAGAACCCAGCTTGCTCAGAAACTTCTGTGGTTGCTGGGATTTTATCATTATGTTGCCTATCTGCATGATACAGTTTTGGTCGTCAGTAATTACAATCTTGTTCAGATATTTTTGGTTAATAGTTTTTTGCTACATAAAAAGGAAATTAGAAGTTGCATTTAGAGGAGATTTATTGTCAAAGCCAGGGATATTTTCTTTCTCCCATTTCAAGCCCTGGGCAGAAGCCTTATGAAAACATTTGGATGAAATGTTTTGGCCTCATTGAGCATCTGACTCTGTTGCAATGTCATTAAAATGAATTTTTGGTGCCAGTTCAACTTGTCTTCAGCTTTATAGACATGGTCTTATTCGTATTGATTGCTCTTCCTTTCATGGAAGCATAGTAAAGAAGAAAAGAAGAAAACAGTGTACCAAAGTGGTCCATGTGTTAAGGCTTTCTTTTTCAGTATTCCTATATCATGGTGTTTTAATAGACTGAAAATCTATTGAAGATGTTCCTACATGATAATAATCTTGCTTTAAAGGGAATATTAATTTCCTGTGTCATAGTGGGAAAATATTTAGTGTATAAGTTATTCCTAAAATATAAAAATCATGGAAATTTTATAAGCATGCAAATCTCAACTTTCCTTTGACAAAATTACAAAAGAAATCACTTCTTTATATCATAAAATTGTTGTTTCCAACACAAGTATAACTCTTCCACTCTTTACCTTTACTAAGCTTGGAAAACACTTATCTTGTGACCTTTAAATTAAAATCAACTATAGCTGAAGTTATTTATGAATGCTAATATCCTTAGTAAATATGCAGAAAAAAAATCAAGTCTGAAATATTCTTACAAATCAGTATCTTTAACATAATCTTTAAATTGGCCCTTGGACTTCCCAGTTATCTTAGTATTTAGTAGATCCTTAATTGACATGGTTCCAAATCTCTTTCCAATTCCAGTCATTATCTGTGTTTTTTAATTTAATGAACTCTGTGATTTGATTAGCAACAACTTTAATGGTAGGTATGATATAATGGGGTTCTATCAGATATTAGACAGAGTGAGAGTCATTTCCCAGTCTTATAAAATATCTGTTTATTGTTCTGTGTTTTCCTCTGGGTACAATTTTTAGAATTTTAATGTGTTTTCCTAAGTTTATATAATTGTTTGTTTATTGTCTTAACTAATATATCTTAGTACATATTATGTGCCAGGCACTAGGGACACAACAGCAAACACGTTAGACATGACATCTGTTTGTGTGGAGCTTATAGTATTATAAATATGTATCAAATTATTTTAAATAATCCAACAGAGTATTATATCAGAAACCAAGTCATTGCTATCAGACACTGAATTATTGAAATGAGAAGTTATGAAGTTATTAATGTGCTATTTACAACCAATTTGTGATAGATAAATCATTTATTATCTTGTCAGCATTTCCCAAACTTTGGATTTGTATACCATTTTCATAAGTTTTACAAAGCCCACAGACCACCAATTTAATAAATATATTTTTTGAATCAACTTATATTATTGCAGACATACAACTAATACAATAAGATACGATATTTCTCAATGCATCAGCGGTACACATTCTTTGGGAAATTGTAGCTTAACTAAACCCTTGTACCTAATTTAGTATTTCTTTTTGGGAAGTTATTAGCTTGCATGGCCTTATGCAAAGAATTGTAGCTAGCATGATACATGCATTTTCAAAATCTAATATCTTACCTGAATTCAAAGAAGCCTTCAGCATGAGAACTTTCTTTTAAAAAATATAATTTTTTAATATCTTTATTGGAATATAATTGCTTTACAATCGTGTGTTAGTTTCTGCTTTATAACAAAGTGAATCAGCTATACATACATATATATCTCCATATCTCTTCCCTATTTTGTCTCCAGATTCAGCATGAGAACTTTCTTTTAAAAAGTATAATTTTTTTAATATCTTTATTGGAATATAATTGCTTTACAATCGTGTGTTAGTTTCTGCTTTATAACAAAGTGAATCAGCTATACATACATATATATCTCCATATCTCTTCCCTATTTTGTCTCCCTCCCAGCCTCCCTATCCCACCCCTCTAGGTGGTCACAAAGCACCGAGCTGATCTCCCTGTGCTATGCGGCTGCTTCCCACTAGCTATCTATTTTACATTTGGTAGTATATATAAGTCCATGCCACTCTCTCACTTCGTCCCAGTTTACCCTTCCCCCTCCCCGTGTCCTCAAGTCCATTCTCAATGTCTGCGTCTTTATTCCTATCCTGCCCCTATTATATTATAATTTGATAGTAAATAATTGACCTGGGTCCTAGTTTGTTATTTTGCTAACAGTTTTACATGTTGACCCAAGTGTCCTTTATTACCCACATCGGACCTTCCGACATTCTCCTTTTGTCCTTCCAGCCGTAACTCTGATTTAAATTGGGTGTGTGTGCTCATAGAATGAAACCCAGTAATAATGTTGTACTTTGAACACTTCCTAAAAGCATTTATATTGCTGACTCTTTTTCAATCGGCTTGCAAAATGATTTTGCTTATGTTATTTATATTATGTATTTATCCAGTATCTTAGTCATTCTTCACCCACATTTTGAGCGTATAAACAACAACAACAATACAGTGCTAACACTTAGCAAACCCTTGCTGTGTGCCGGAATTGTGCTTTACGTGCGCAAGTTCGCATGAGGTAGGTCAGATTATCGTCCACTTTTATGTGTGAGGCAGCTAAGGCAAAGGTAGTTAACTGGCCTAAATTCAAAACTGTTAAGTGGGATCGTGGACACCAGGCTTGTGTGACTTTGGAGGCCACCATTTTTGTCACTTCATTACAGCATCCACTTTTCCCGGTGCCGTGCTAGAGGGATAAGACACTATAGAAATGTACAAGACTCAAATCATACCTTTAATAAGTCTTCAGTCTAGTTCGAAAGTGAGAAGTAAAAATATCATTCAGCAGATTCAGATCTGAATAACTTTTGCCTACTGTCAAAATTTAAAGCTACCTTCATAAGTGAAAGATTCATGATCACTGATAGACATGTGATCCATACCATGGAGGCATTTTCAGTCGAAACACTACACATTGCTTTGCACAATAACAGAATCAGTGAAATGTTTGTAGTTTGGTGTTTTTGCTTTTACTCCTGGAAATAAGGCAACATAAGGTCCCTGGTCAACCAAGAGAAAAGCCCTTAAAGGCAGGTTCCAGCAGCCCAAGGTGTGTAGGACTCCCCTGGCAAGGACATTATGACCTATCATCTGGTGAACTTCCCTTATCTCATCCAAATCTGGTGAATAATCACTAGTGCTAATTTCATGGCAACTCAGTAGTAACAATGTGTTAAGTTGAGTTATCTGGAATAAGACAACAAAAAGGTTTGCAGTGGTACGAGTGCTATAAAAGTGTACATTATATACAAAGCAGAGAACTTTTACATAGAAGGAACTCATTAAATAAATATTCCTGATTGATTACAGAAAATACAATAATAAAACATTACTATTTAAACATGTAAATAATATGAGTCATGAAATATGATGTGAAAGTATGTATTTTTTTCTCCCTGTGTATAAAAGATGAGCTAAGAGATTTTAGGAGAGAAGGTAAGACAGAAATAATTTTGTATCTTATTAGAAACTTAGAAGTTTATTGAAATTCTTTGCTAGTAGACTTGGTACATTTACAGAATTTTTATAATAGCTTCAGTTTCCAAACAAGTGAGTGCATATAATTGACAGCCAGCTGTAGTAATGAAAATTGTGGTGCTGTAAATTAGCTCTGTAGCCTCCATTCTTCACCCTGAGCAGGTTTACCCTGGCACTTGTAGATTGTGTGTTCTTATTGCAGGTGACATTGAGAGATTACATTAAGTTGGTTATCGATCATACTGTATGGGTTCATTTTACTACAACGTAATCTCTGTTTCTACAAATCTAAATCTGACAGCGTATACCATTTTCATGCCATTATAGTCTCAGCAAGAAGTTATAAGAGAGACTAAAGGTTGGTTGAAGCCCCAAATTCTGGGCATTTCAAATCTAACCCACAGTGTTGTTTAGAAGTATTCAATTAAATGATACGTATGAAAATATTTTTATACACTAATATGTAGATTTGAAACTACTGTACTTTGAAAAGTACAAAACAAGTGTCATTAAACATCTAGTGTCTACAAAACACTCTGGAGAGTCTTACAATGAATAAATCATTCTCTCCAGGGATTTAAGAGTAAAGGAAGCCTCTGTGATAATAGTGGCTTCTATGTGATAATTATCACAACAGAAAAAAAATAGCTTATAATTTTCCTTACTTCTGGCTTCCCTTATTAATTGTGTCAGCTTCTGCTCTGCCACACATACAAAGGTAACTATACCCGAATCTACCGGTACTAATCTGGACTTCATGCAAGACAATTTTCACATCCATTTAACTACTGACTCTAATCCCCACAGCCTACTTAATCACTATTGCTATTTCCTATCTTTTTCTTAAAAAATTTGGTATACAGGAAAAAAAAAAATGCATTCGTGTGTTCCTGGGAAATTGAACAAGCAGATCCCCAGGGAGTCTCATAAAGTGATATTCGTTACATTGGTGATATTATTATTATCATCTAGAGAGCTTCATTGTTGAAGAATAAGAGGTGATGAAATCCTAGGAGAGTGACCCATTAACTAAAATTCAGTAAATTGCTGTATAAAACTAAAAAGTCAATTAACTTAATTTCTGATGAGAAATAATTATATTGAAACCTGATTCTCAAAAACTATTGCACCTTCTCCCTTATTGGCAATCTTACATAATCAGACAATGTGGGGGCTTGGAATCAGTATCAGAGGAATTACATAAATCACATGAACTGATGACATCAGGCTAAGAACGTGTGTTGCATTATTTTACTACTTTAGTCTGTTGAATAAACTTCCCTCTCCACTTGATAACTTCTGCATCTATAATTCTTTCTTTTCCCCAAGTTTCCAAGGTTGGACAAATACCATTATGATCATTTTTTTCTCTACACATAAATGATGTTAAACATTAAACTTAGAAGTTCTAAACCTGCAAATTAACCCATCTGTTAAGATTAGTTTACATTTTTTCAGTCTGATTCATGTGTCAATTTTAAAGTTTAACTCATCGAGAGGAATTTTAGTCCTCACATATCCACATTTTTAGGGTCCTCCTCAGTGATGCCTCAAAGTACTCGCAGCATGTTCTCTGAGAGGGAGTGCTCGGTAAGGCCACATTCTGAAATACGAAAAATTCTATTTATTGTCAAAATCTCAGGGAAAACAATAGTTCATTGACTCTTGGATGCACACCGTTTTTCACAATTTTAGCATCTCTGATACCAGAATGCATCTTACTGTTGACAGCCTCTTGCCGTCTCTCTTGGCCAAGCAGCGATTCTGACATAGTTGTCTTTGCCTGTGTGCATGTGGCACTAGCATTAAAACTTGCAGATTAAGTTGCAGTGCCTTAGAAGAAAATTCTAGAGACAATGGAAGAGCCCTCTTTTTAAAGAACTTCCCTATCACCAATGCCTTTATAGAAACAGAGGAGCATCCTGTGGGGACATCAATGATTTGAGCTGCAAAGTGTTTCAGGAGAGTTGGACTATGGCTACGGATGTGAAGAATTTGAGGGATGCCTTAACCAATTCACTTCTCAATATTTTCCTTTTCAAGTATGCGCAAGGATAATATAATTAAATAAAATTAGAATAGTTCTTTTGAGATGCTTTAGTTTCTCGTTCTTAGTGGTATATCCTATAATCAATGACCTCTTAAATTATGAAATATGATGATGTGTATTTTAAGTAATATTCCATCTCTATGCATATTTTGGCCATTTTAGAAATGTTTAAGCTGGAATCAACATCTTCCTTTGAGGTGGACAGATCTCTCTCTCTTTACTCCCTGATGAATGAGAGTGGTAGGAGGTCATCATCCTTATTCTGAAAGATATAATGGGTACATTTAAGTGATATTTTCAAATTCTATCCAGATAGCAAGTGGAAAAGTAAAGCCCTTTATTCATGAAGTGTGATAAAGTGCTATTTCATCACTATATAGTCAAACCCATAATGCACATGGTTTGCATGTGAAAAAAATAGTAGAGAAATATAAATTTTTGTAAATGAGGTAGGGGAATGAAAATGTTGTGTTAAATCTGGAAATGGAATTTCCTGGAAGAGTAGGTTGACAGTATCACTACTATTTACGTGAAAACTTCAGGGCTTCTTGCCTCTTCCTCTCCGCTGGGGCAGATGCTCCCAGGAAAGAAATGCCTCAGCTTTGAAGACACTGCAGGAGGCAAGCATCTCTGTGCTCACACAAGATGCTCTGCTGGGGTGGCCTCCTGGGGAAGTCACACAAGCCCCCCACAAAACCCCCTGGCTCCCAGCCCAGGAAACAAGGCTGCCCTTGATGGTGAGTGGAATTCTCCAGGCTGCAGCCAGGGGAGATACTGATCGGGTGACCCTCACTGAGAATCTCAGGGACTCTTTGTGAGCCCCTGGGGTCTGCCAGCACATTTCAATGTCTTTGAATATCTGTGCTGCCCTTGGCCTTCTGCCTGCACTGACCTGTTTGACAGTAACAGTGGCATAAAGTCAAGAGCAGTTCCCATAAATCTTATTCCTATGGTTTGATTTGATGTCACATCCCCAAATGTCACTTCCAAGTCAGAAACAGATATACTCACAGACTTGGGTGAATTGGCTTACCCAATTAAAGATGTTAATTAACATATATGACTTTAAATGTATATCCTTGTATATTGAATAATTTTATATGCTTCTCTAATCATTTAAAGCAACACAGAAAATAAATATTACTGTGAGTTAGGAATAAAATAACTTTGGTGAGTAATTTTATATATATGCAAAATTTTATATATACAGATTTATATATATAATTATATTCTATATTCTATTATAATATATAATCTCTAATATATATTAAAATTATGTATAATTATATGAAATATAATTATGCATTATATAATTAAATGGAATATATATCTGTATGATTTCACATATATAAAAATTTATTCACCAAATTTGTATATAATATATAAATATCTGGCATTACTGCTATGTATAGGTAATGAGCAGAGATAATTTGAGTCCAAATTATGCATGCCTATAATCTACTACCCTTAATTAGTTTAGACTTGAAATAATTGACTGTTTATTTTAAATTATTTTCTATGAAATTCCTCTTGTGTCTTACTCCTCTAAAAGAATATGTATGTAGAATGAAAGAAGAGGAGAGAGCTGGGGTAAGGGAGAGAATGAGGCAGAAATACCCATCACAGCATAACCTGTGCACACGTGTGGCCACTGGGCTGGCCATACAGTTGTGCAGGTTGTTCCCTGAACAAGGCAGCCAGACGAGTGAATCAGAGCTGCAGTCAGCTCGTGCTCCACTCAGAAGCACGTGTTTGTTCATAGTCTGCGTTCATGCAGTAAAATGGCACTTTTTTCTAAGTCACACAAGGGCACTATGAGGGCTACTTTAGCCCAAGTGGTAGAAATAGACTTTTCACACCCAGGCAACTCAGAATCTAAAGTTACACCCATAGAAATTCAAGCTGTTGTATTAATCCTTACTCTTTCCAAGCACACCCTTAAAATCCAGTGACACTTCCATGCAAAGTAATTTAATTGTTACTTCTTTTGGTGATTAGAGTAGGCACCGGCAAGTTAAGAACCCAAAGGAATTTGAACAGAGGAATCCCAAGGAAAGTAGTGAGAAAAAGAGGTGAGGGTTGTTGAAAGCTGGCTTACCTGCTTCCTTAGGATCACCTGGGCATCCTGATGATCTAGATCACAGGGTGAAGAAGAGGAAGAAGATCTAATCATCTTTATTAAATATTCACTTCCTATTTAGGTCAACACTGGAGAATTAGCACCATGACTAAAACATTCATAGAATCTTCTCAGTTCAGAAGTGATATTGGGATAGAACTCAGGCCCAGAACTCATATGACTAGTAACAGTTCCACTTCTTTATGTTGACAAGTTTTGCACCTGTGCTTTTGCAGCATGACATTAGTGAGCCTTCCTCCCTGCAGACCTCATTCTCTGGGTACCACAGGCAGTGGATGAAGACAAGAGAATCTCCAGCCCTGCTTTCTGCTTATGCCAACATTTTAGCATATTTAAAATTTCTCCACTTCATTTTTTTAAAAAAATTTATTTATTTTTTTAACATCTTTATTGGAGTATAATTGCTTTACACTGGTGTGTCAGTTTCTGCTTTATAACAAAGTGAATCAGTTATACATATTCATATGTTCCCATATCTCTTCCCTCTTGCGTCTCTCTGCCTCCCACCCACCCTATCTCCGCTTCATTTTTGAACTTGGTATAGTTTGAATTTTGTGTAACCCTAAAAGTTACCTAAACTAGCTCCAACATAGACTGCTACTGAAAGCCAGACTTATAGAGTTGGAAGTAGTCTGTTGAAGAATCATTCATCTAAAAGCAACAGCAAAGATTTATTGATACATGGCCAAATCCTGCCAGTCCATTCTTCACTGTCCCCTCTCTCCTGAAGAGACATCATTTTAAATAAGACTTATAGTGGCATTTAACTTGGGACCTCATGATAGAGAACTCAATATATTTGAACATCGTAACATTTGTTTGTAATTATTTTACATTTCTTTTTTTGTGTTTCTTCCCTTTTATAACAGAATGAGGGGAGAAAATGTCATTAATTGCAAGTATACCATATCAGAAGCCAGAAGTCCTAAACTATATTTTTTTGCTTTCTGAATAATTGTGAGACTATGGACAAATCAGTGCTTCCCTGGGCCTCCATTTTCTTATTTATAAAGTGAGACGGTTGAACCACATCAAATTTAAAATCACATCCAACCATAAATGTACCCTAATACTACTGTGGAAAGCAATAAGTTACTCAGAGCTATTTCAAATCAAAAAATGAGAATATTTTATAAATTTTAGAATTGCTTTGTAGAGTCTCAGACTTACTTTATTTAAAAACAAAGAGAAATAGACAGAGAGAGCCAGCCAGAGACAGAGGCACTAGACATGTTTAGATCCTCGTCAGTCTAAGAAAGTCCACTGAACCTTCTAAAGGAAATGGGGAATGGGAAATGTTTTATAAGGACTCCAGGGTATTTACAAAGGACTAGAGCTATAACCAGACCCATGGTTAGGATCTAAGTACTCAGCAGAGACTTGATGTTTCCAAAATCCGATTCCAAATTTTGAGGGGAGACAATCAGCTTGACTGAGTTTGGGTCAGGATTCTCTTCCCAGGACAATCAGCTATAACTGGATCGCTAGGATAATCTAGAGAAAATGTTTCAAAAGCCCCTTTATGAGGAGACAGTTCTCAAACAGGCTCCAGTGTGAACAGAGGTACTGGAGTCTATCAACAGAAGTGACTATTTCTTACCCCTCCAGCTACTGTACCCCCAAAGATTTGAAAATTTAAATGCATTTGGAGAAATATTGTCCTAGGCTTTCATTCTTGGCTACCCAAGAAAATCATCAATCTGTACCTTTCTTCTCTGTGTTGACACAGTAATTAGAACCAAACTATTCAGGTTATGCTCTTTTCCTCACGTCATAGCACCAGGCTACAGTGGAGGGACAGCGGAGCCAGCCTGGTGCCTGAAGAGAGACATTCTGAGTCTCTTAAGGTAGATGCCATTTATGGGAGCTACTGTACAGCATCAGTAATTCACAGAACCTCATGGCAAGTACTGGCAAGCAGCTGGTCTACAGACAGGGACCTCATCACTTATGAGGTCCTCATCACTTAAAAATGTTTGAGACATTTTTACTGCTTCATTGCCTTATTTTAAAGCTTCTTTCTTTAATTGTAGGGACTACAAAAAGGATGTAGCAACCAGCAATTAAATCAAGAGTACCACTCTGCATTATAAGGGGGTAGGTTGATTACTTTGCAGAGAGGGTAATTGGTTTTTGAAGCCCTAAGTGAATGTTCAGCCACCAAAACATAATATTATAAACGATCCATTTCTTTCTGTTTAACATTTGCTTGTACACTGAATTGAAAAACACCTCTTCCTCCTACCCTATTTTATAGAAACACAGACATTTAAAATTGAATGGCTCTTCAGAAATGATCAAATCCTTACTTTTTATTTTGTTTAAGAAACAAAGCCCTAGAGTAAAGAAAATTTCCAAAATTCACAGCTGGTTCTTAAAAGTGTTAACACTAGAACTCAAGTTTGGGGGAATTTTCTCCCCTAACGGGACCTCACATCCACAGAATTCAATAAATCATTATTCTTTGTTTGTGTCATACTATCACTATTCATCAATAACTCATCAACTTTTATTTAATAATAATATAGCAAGGGCCTGCGAACCCATCATCCCCCCGAAAGAGCAATAATATGCTAAACTCACAGTCCTTCCCGTTTTGCTCCCTCCCCACCACACAGAGATAACTGTTAACCTGAATCCTGCTTTTCACTGATGCCCTTTCTATAGTTTTCTTGAATGTAGATGTAATCCTTAAAAAGCATATATTTTTAGATTAAGTTTACAAAAAATAAACAGTATCATGCTGTGTATAACTTACTATATTACTTTCATCCACATTGTGGTATACGTCAAGTATATCTTTCACTCTCCCATTAATAGGCTTTTGGACTGTCTGTAAGTTTTCCTGTTGTGAACAGCGCTGCTATGAACATTCTTGAGAATGTTTCTTGTTCTAAATGTGCAAGAATTTTGAAGCGGTATATACTTAGCAAGCATTGCTAGGTAAGAGACTACACAAATGGTCAGCTTTGTAAAGTAATGATAAGCTGTATCCTGAAGTGGTGGCACCACTGTGGACTCCCACCATCGATGTGTAAAACCTTATAGTGACTATCAGGGGTCAGAAAGCTTTTCCTATAAAGGACTAGACAGTAAGCAATTTAGGCTTTGTGGTCCACATACAGCCTCTATAGCAGTTATTTAACTCTGCTCCTGTAGGTAAAAGTAGTCATGGACAACACTTAAATGAGTAGTATGGCTGTGTTCCAATAATACCTATTTTATGGGCACTGAAATTTGATTTTCATAAATTCTTTACATTACAAAATACTAGTCTTCCTTTTTTTCAACTATTTTAAAGTACAAAAATAACATTCTTAGTTTGTGGGTCATACAAAAACAAGTGGCAGGCTGTTAATGTCTTCCCTTCTCTCTTCCTTCCTCCCTTATTTCCTTCATTCTTTTTTTATTTATTAAAAAAGTTATAGATAACCTATTGCATGTCATACACTGTTCCAAATACTGAGGATTCTGCCAGTGAATGAAATACATAATGATGGTGGTAGGTATTATAAAGACAAATCAAGGGAAGTCGATGTTGTGATAGGTGGTGATTTTTTATACAGAATGGGCCATAAGACCTCTCTGACAGAATGATATTTGTGCTGAGCCCTTATTTTGAATGAGGGATTGAGACATGCAAATATCTTAGAGGAAACTATTTCTGTGAGAGATAACAGCAAATCTGTATACCTCCCCTGAGCTTCACATTTGTATTTCTAATGCCGTGCTGGCCATCTCGTCAAAAATCTGCCAGAAGTTCCTGTGACTCTCCATTTGCCAATTTGAATTTACCATCTACTGCAATCTTGGGTTTCCCAACTTGGTGAACTGCATCTCTAATAACCTATCTAGTCAGCAAATACTTCTATTTATATTTCCTTAATATTTGTATCAGTCTGCTTGCGCTGCCATAACAAAATACTACAGACTCAAAAGATCAAGCATATTTTCTGACCACAATGATGTGAGGCTAGAAATCAACTACAAGAAAAAAACCTGCAAAAACCATGAGCATGTGGAGACTAAACAACATGCTACTAAACAACCAATGGGTCACCAAAGAATTTACAGAGGAAATAAAAAAAATACCTGGAGACAAATGAAAATAGAAACACAATGATCCAAAATTTATGGGATGCAGCAAAAACAGGAAACAAGAAAAATTTCAAATAAGTAATTTAACTTTACACCTAAAGGAACTAGATAAACAAAACCCAAAGTTAGTAGAAGGAAAGAAATCATAAAGATCAGAGAGGAAATAAATGAAATAGAGACTAAAAAAAGCAATAGAAAAGATGAGTGAAACTAAGAGCTGGCTCTTTAAAAAGATAAACAAAATTGATAAAACTTTAAACACACCCATCAAGGAAAAATAGAGAACCCACATAAATAAAATCAGAAATGAAAGAGAACTTACAACCAATACCACAGAAATACAAAGGATCATAAGTGATTACTACAAATAATTACATGCCAATAAAACGAATAACCTAGAAGAAATGGGTGAATTCCTAGAAATGTACAATTTCCCAAGACGGAACCAGGAAGAAATAGAAAGTATAAACAAATTACCAGTAATGAAAGTGAATCAGTAATTTTAAAACTCCCAACAAAGTCCAAGACCAGATGGTTTCCAGATAAACTCTACCAAACATTTAAGGAAGAGTTAACACCTGTCCTTCTCAAACTATTTCAAAAAATGGAAAAGGAAGGAATGCTTCTGAACTTATTCTACAAGGCCAGCATCACCCTGATAACAAAACCAAAGACACCACAAGAAAGGAAAATTACAGGCCAGTATCACTGATGAACATAGATGTGAAAATCCTCAACAAAATATTAGCAAACTGAATTCAATAATACATTAAAAGATCATACACCATGATCAAGTGGGATTTGTCTCAGGGATGCAGGGATAATTCAGTGTCCACAAATCAGTCAGTGTAGTACACCACATAAACAAATTGAAGAATAAAAATTATATGACCATCTCAGTAGAGGCAGATACAGCTTTTGACAAAATTCAAATCCATTTATGATAAAAACTCTCAACAAAGTGGGTATAGAGGGAACAGACTCCAACATAACAAAGGCTGTGTATAAGAAGCCCACAGCCAATATCATGCTCAATGTTGAAAATCCGAAATCATTCCCTCTAAGGCCAGCAACAGAACAAGGATGCTCACTCTCACCACTTTTGTTCAAAATAGTTTTGGAAGTCCTAGTCACAGCAACAAGATAAGAAAAAGAAACAAAAGGAATCCAAATTGGAAAGGAAGAAGTAAAACTGGCACTGTTTGCAGATGACATCACGCTATACATAGAAGATTCTAAAGACACCACCAAAAATCCATTAGAACTAATAAATGCATTCAGTAAAGTTTGCAGGATGCTAAATTAATATGTAGAAATCTGCTGCATTTCTGTTCACTAACAATGAACTATCAGAAAGATAAAGAAAATGATCCCACTTATAGTTGTACCAAAAAGAATCAAATACCTAGGAATAAATCTAACAAAGGAAATGAAAGAGCTATACTCAGGAATCTGTAAGACATTGATGAAAGAAATTGAAGACAACATAAACAAATGGAAAGATATACCACGCTCATGGGTTGGAAGAATTAAGACTGTTAAAATGATCATATTTCCCAAGGCAATCTACAGATTCAGTGCAATCTCTACCAAAACATAAATAGCATTTTTTACAGAACTAGAACAAGTAATTCTAAAATTCATGTGGAAATACAAAAGACCCCAAGTAGCCAAAACAGTGTTGAGAAGGAAGAACAAAGCTAGAGTTATCACACTCCCTGATTTCAAGCTATCCTTTAAAACTACAATAATGAAACAGTATGGTACTGGCACAAAAATGGACACATAGATTAATGGAACAGGATAGAGAACCCAGAAATAAACCAAGCTGGTATGGTCAGTTACTCTACAACAAAGGAGAAAAGAGTATACAATGGGGAAAAGACAGCCCCT
Source organism: Neophocaena asiaeorientalis asiaeorientalis (assembly GCF_003031525.2). Classification (NCBI taxonomy): domain Eukaryota; kingdom Metazoa; phylum Chordata; class Mammalia; order Artiodactyla; family Phocoenidae; genus Neophocaena; species Neophocaena asiaeorientalis. Next base: position 1,649,952 of record NW_020173042.1, read on the forward strand.
TCAATAAGTGGTATTGGGAAAACTGGACAGCTACATGCAAAAGACTCAAACTGGACTACTTTCTCACACTATGTACAAAAATAAACTCAAAATGGATTAAAGACTTAAATGTAAGACCTGAAACCATAAAAATCCTAGAAGAAAACATAGGCAGTATGCTCTTTGACATTGGTCTTAGCAATTTTTTTTTTTGGATATGTCTCCTCAGGCAAAGAGACGAAAGCAAAAATAAAAAAAATGGAACAACATCAAACTAAAAAGCCTTTGCACAGCAAAGGAAACTACCAGCAAAACAAAAAAGCAGACTACTGTATGGGAGAAGATATTTGCGAATGATATATCTGAAGGGGTTAACATCCAAAATTTCCAATGAACTCACACAACTCAACATCGGAAAAAAATGAACCACCCAATTAAAAAATGGGCAGAGGACCTGTATAGATGCTTTCCCAATGAAAACATACAGATGGCCAACAGACGTGTGAAAAGTTACTCAACAACACTAATCACCAGGGAAATGCAAACCAAAACCACAATGTGATACCACCTCATACCTGTCAGAATGGCTATAATCAAAAAGACAACAAATAACAAGTACTGAGGAGGATGTGGAAAAAAGAGAACCCTTGTGCACTGTTGGTGGGAATGTAATTTGGTGCAGTCACAATGGAAAACAGTATGGAGGCTCCTCAAGAAATTAAAAATAGAACTAACATATGATCTAGGAATTCCACTTCTGGATATATTTCTGAAGAAAACAGTAATACTAATTTGAAAAGATATATGCACCCCTGTGTTCTTTGGAGCATTATTTACAATAGCCAAGATATGAAAGCAATGTAAGTGTCCATTGATAGATGAATGGATGAAGAAAATGTGGTACCTATAACTCAATAGGATGTTAATCAGCCATAAAAAGAGTGACATTTTGCCATTTGCTACAACATGGATGGACCTAGCGGGCAATATGCTAAGTGAGATAAAACAGACAGAAAAAGACAAAGACCATATGATTTCACTTATATGTGGAATCTGAAATAACAAAACAAATGACCAAATATAACAAAAAAGAAATGGATCCATAGATAGAGAACAAATTGGTGGTTGCCAGATAGGAGGGGTGTTGGGGGAAGAGTGGAATAGGTGAAGGAGATTAAGACGTACAGACTTCCAGTTATAAAATAAATAAGTCACAAAGATGTAATATATAGCATAGAGAACATAGTCTATAGTATTGTAATAACTTTGTATGGTGACAGGTGGCAAGTATATTTATCATGATGATCATTTTGTAATGCATAAAAGTATCAAATCACTATGTTGTACACCTGAAACTAACATATTGCAAGTCAATTATACTTCAATTAAAAAAAAAGAAATGGGAAGAAAGGAAAAAAATAAAGACACCAGTTCCATTGGATTAGGGCCCACGCTAACAGCCTCATTTTAACTTAATCATCTCTTTAAAGGCCCTGTTTCCAGATACAGTCATATTCTTAGGTAACTGGAGGGTTAGGGCTTCAAGATCTGAATTTTGAGAGAACACAATCCAGCCTATAATAACAGTATCTATTTTTAGACCTTAATTTAATCTTCTTTTCCATTTTAATGCCATTTTCTTACTTAAGAAATAAATAAGAATAAATTTGTTTGATTTCCTTATTCTGCTTCATACTCGTATGATCAACTCTCCCCAAAGATAGCAGAGTAATCATGCAAAAATGAAAATTTGATTATCTTTTTTTTTTTTTTTTTGCGGTACGCGGGCCTCTCACTGCTGTGGCCTCTCCCGTTGCGGAGCACAGGCTCCAGACGTGCAGGCTCAGCGGCCATGGCTCACGGGCCCAGCCGCTCCGCGGCATATGGGATCTTCCCAGACCGGGGGACAAACCCGTGTCCCCTGCATCGGCAGGCGGACTCTCAACCACTGCGCCACCAGGGAAGCCCCTGATTATCTTTTATTCTGCTTGAATCCTTCGTTGGTTCCCCCAGTAGTCTTCAGGGTAATGCCCACTACTTTATCAGATGCTCAAGGAAGGGCACCTGTGTTCATTTCCAGTCCTCCCGCTTCCCAGGTAAACTCTCACCCCCTCAGCTGCAGCAACAGCAAACTACTTGCAGTTCAGGGCCTTTGCAAATTTTCTTTGCCTGAAATCCCACCTCTGCTCTAATTGAGTCTTTTTACATAATTAATTAATACATCCCAAAAGGTACAGCTCCATATCATCGCCCTAGAAAGACATTAGGAGACCACTGTTCTCAGTGTTGTCTAAATTTGCTGTGTCTCCTGTGTGCTCTCATGGCTTCATGGTCTGTTTCCACATCACTAACACAATACGGTAGAATTGTTTCTGCCTTGGACTGTGGGTACCTTTTGAGCAGGGACCGTGTCTTGATTTATTCTTGTATCTTTAGTGCCTAGTGAAATGGCTGTTCCCCTTAGGCACTTAGTACATATTTGGTACATAAGTGAATGAATGAATAAATGAAAGAAAAAAGATTAGCTAGAAGGAACATTTTTGCAAGTTTTTTCGATACTCTAATGCCGACATCATGAAAGTGATCAATTATAGTTTAAAACAAACCTTTAGTTTTTACTAAGCAAAAATAATGACTATAAAATGGTATACATGGTATGACTGTACATACATAAGAAATTAAAATCTATATAGCAAGAGACACTGAAAGTGAATACACCAATATTTTAAAGTGGCATTTTTTGTTTAGAAGTGATGAGTCTATAGAATTTATTTACTTTTTTCTACTTCCGTGCATTTCTCAAATGGCCTTAGTTCTATAAAATGTCCCATGATCCAACTCATGTTGACAAATTTACCACCTTTTTCTCAACATCCTTCAATTTTCTCTCCTTTACATTTCACTGTTTAGAAAATAAAAGTGCATCTGCAACAAATTATTCTACCACAAATCCACATGTTCATGGGAACCAAAATGAAACACATAACAGGGGTTGGAGGGTAAATTTCTCCAACCCACTGTGAAATTTCCATTAAGCCCTTCTTCATAACTTCTCCAGGTCTTGGCCCTGAGGACAAATGAAGAGTGTAATCTTTGATCAGGGGTTACTTTAAACCAAAATTATCTAGTGTTAAAGAAAAACTCTTCCAAATGGTCACACCCTGCTGCTACAAAGGTGAGAGTCATCCCCACAACTCACATATTGTATAGCTGTAGGATGCAAGGCAAAGGATTGGAAAAAAGATTAAACCTCATGCAAAACATAATTTCCATTAAAATTACATCATACAATTATTACATAAATGGTTTTATTTTTCTGTAACTCTAAGAAAACAAATGTTGCCCTTAAGGCAGCCTTGCAGAATAACTTTCACTTAGGAGAAATGCAAAAAGGAATAGACATTAGAGTTTTAGGGAAGGAATAAAATAATAATGGTATGGTTTCTGGGAGCCTTCCCTCTGATTTTCTTTCATGTGCTGATTATCTCTGTGGCTAGATAATAGAACTGTAGAGTTTCAGAGATGGAAGGAATCTTACAGATTATCTAGTATATATATATATATCCTCATTTACAGTTGAGGAAATTAAAGGCCAGAGACGCTGAGGAGCTTGGTAAATGTACTCATTCCCTTTTCTCCCAGAGACCTTGGAAATGAATTTCATGATAAGTGACGTCTCTGTTATTAATTTCAGTTATTCCACTTGTCTGCAAGCTCTGCAGTCAGAAAGACCTGGGTTACATACACCTTTCACTACACACCAATGTAACCTTGGGTAAATTATTTAGTCTTTGGAAACCTCCCCTTCCTCAATTATAAAGTATTAATTTTAAAGGACTTATCATGTAAAATTGTGTTAGGATTAAATGAGAAACTGGTGAGAAGACTATCCAGGTTCATAAATAATACTTGTGTTAGCTATTTTTATTATTGTCTTCATTTATTCCACGTGCAATTCCACTATTTGAGATAAGGCATTCTGAAAGGTCCAAATGTAAGAGTTTATGAAGATGGTCCCTTGAACGCTTTTACCTCAGACTATTTCGTTTGTGTCCAGCTTTAATATTCCTGTTTCTTGGGAATTTTAAAGGTTGACAAAGTAAGAAAAGGGCCCAAAACACCAACAATAGTTGAGACAGGGAGTGCTGGTTTGAGACAAGCTCTCTTCTTTTCTGTCCTTTTTGTGTATTTTCCCATTTATTCTTCAAAACGACTTCATCAGGTAGGCAGGTACTGTGATAATCCCCATTGTACAATGAGGAGACAGATGCAGAGGGATTAATTGAGACGTGTTAAAGTGGTGTTTTATTACCATCACCCACATCACTCCTCCAGCTCCTACAGTCACAGGTCAAGAGGGTTTGCCACCTCCTGGTGGCTGGGTTCTGATCTTTGGCTCCTAGAGCTGACAATGGCTTGCCTGGTGGCAGGAGAGTTTCTCAGCCCTCTAGCTGTCAAATCTTACCTCTCACCATACACCCCAATGAGCAAGATTTTATAGAGCAAAAAGGTAGCCTTTGGTGAGGGGTTTGAATACCTAGTTATAAATAACATACAATCTATATAATGATATGTAAGTTATGCCACTGGAACATAGAACATGCTTGGCAATACTCTCTGATATGTTTTCTTTCTAGCTTCTTCCCTTCTCTATCCCTTCTCTATCCCTTCCAAGTCATCTGGTGATGCTTCAGACCAAGTCCAATTGCTCCAGTGAAGGGAGGGTAAATATTCACTAGAACTGAGAGTTGTTACTCAGTTTTGAGTTTCAAATTACATTTTTAGAAACTCTTAGCAAGATAGCAATTTTACAGGAAGAAAGCATTTTTATTGAATGTATAAAGTTATATTTTATCAGAGTCAAAAGCAGAAATTAACTAAAGTAATTTATAGAGTAATAAAAAATGTGCTTAAAAACAAAGTTCTTGCCACACAATAAACAGAAAAGCCTTTCTGTGTGTGAAAAAGAGAGAGGAGAGGAGAAAAGAAGAAAACAGAGTGGAAAGGAAAGAGAAATAGAAGAAGTGAGTTTGAGGTAAAAAAGAGAGTGAGAGATAGAAGACAGGGAGAGGAGAGAAAAGCGAGACTCATGAGCTCCCTGCACCCTCCCACCCTCACCACACACCGCCTTCTGCCTGGTGTCAAAGTCCTGAGTACAGGTCAAGTGTAGAAATACCCAGATTGTTTTCAGGGATCTAAGATAGGCAGACAGGTAGGATCTGAGACAAGTTCAAAATAAGTCTCTTAAAGAGATTATGAATACTCCCATAAATTTTCTCTATTCTTAATGTCAGCTCCTGTCCTATAACAGCTATAGTCAGTAAACTTTTTATGTATTCCTGTCTTTGCTTTGTGACTCCTATCTAGATTTAGTAACCGTGACCTGTATTTACCATCTCTTAACCTCAGCATTCAAATGATTCACCAATTTATGCATGCAATTGTATTGTACGCCTTATTTTCCAATCTCCAAAGAAGCATCATTTTGGAAATGTTATGCAGGTCTGGATATAAATGTTTCTCTATCCGAAGTGTAACTCATACTTATGAATTGAAAAAGTTTTGGGATCTTTATAGGGACATTTAAAAACGTGAGGTGTTTTGAAATATTCCCTACTGATGTACATCATCTCATTTGAAGTAACATATTCGATGGAAGCAAATTATCTACTGAAGAGCATTCTTCATCTTGTTTCCCATAATAACTTAACAGCCTTATCTCATTTCTCAGATTGCTTTTCCAATTATAGCCAACACTTGATCATTTGAGCACACAGTACTTTAGCTGAACCATTCGTGGTGCTTTTACCTTTTTACCTGCCCTGAGACCCTCCTCAGAAGTTGTAGTCGCTGAGGATGGAGTAGAGAGGAGAGATACTAAGGATGTGCCTTGTCTGTTACAAGATTTCATTGACCTCAGTCTCCTTTGAAGACTCTCTCTCTCAATGACCTCTAAAAGTTGGAGCTCCCCAGGCCTTGTCCTGGCTTTTCTTCTCTTTGCTCTCTTTCTAAACATCTACCCTCAGTTATCTCATTCATTTCCATGACACTAAATGCAATTATATGCTACTACTTAAAAACGGAATTTTTGATCTTTCCACCAGCAAAATGTGTTCTTCCATTTACCCATTCATTTAAGCTAGAAAGCTGACAGTCATTCTACACACTTTTTCATTCACCCTCCCCCCGCCACCTTGCCTGCTACCTGCCATATCCAATCACTAATTTCTGTTTCTTTGTTTCTATCACATGTATTTCAAACTCATCCGCCTCACCTCCACTGCCACCACCCTGATTCCAGTGCCATCATCTCTATTCAGGGGTTCACATTACGTGTCTGCTTCCATGCTTATCCCCTCCAATCTACTCTCCAAATAACAGCTAGAGGGATCTTTTTTTTACATCTTTATTGGAGTATAATTGCTTTATAATGGTGTGTTACTTTCTGCTTTACTCTATTGATTTGAGTCTTCTCCCTTTTTTTCCTTCTGAGTCTGGCTAATGGTTTATCAATTTTGTTTATGTTCTCAAAGAACCAGCTTTTAGTTTTATTGATCTTTGCTATCATTTCCTTCATTTCTTTTTCATTTATTTCTGATCTGATCTTTATGATGTATTTCCTTCTGCTAACTCTGGGGTTTTTTTGCTCTTCTTTCTCTAATTGCTTTAGGTGCAAGTTTAGGTTGTTTATTCGAGATGTTTCCTGTTTCTTAAGGTAGGATTGTGAAAAATGTGTATTCTGTTGTTTTGGGATGGAATGTCCTATAAATATCAACTAAGTCCATCTTGTTAGATGATTTGTCCATTGTTGAAAGTGGGGTTTTAAATTCTCCTGTGTTACTGTCAATTTCCCCTTTTATGGCTGTTAGTATTTGCCTTATGTATTGAGGTGCTCCTATGTTGGGTGCATAAATATTTACAATTGTTACATCTTCTTCTTGGATAGATCCCTTGATCATTATGTGGTGTCCTTTGTCTCTTAAAGAAAGGAGGGAGGGAGGAAGGGAGGAAGAAAGGAGGGAAGGAAGGAAAGAAAGAAGATAAAAGTACAATAAAATAAAGTAAGATAAAATATAAAGTTATTAAAATAAAAAATTAATTATTAAGGAAAAAAAGAAAAAATTAAAAAAACAAAACCGGACAATAGAACCCAAGGACAAATGGTGGAAGCAAAGCTATACAGACAGAATCTCCCACAGAAGCATACACATACACAGTCAGAAAAAGACGAAAAGGGGAAAAAATGGTTCGCGCCCATCTCTGGAGCTCCTTTAAGCGGCGCCCTTAATCCCCTCTCCTCGCGCACCAGGAAACAGAGAGGGAAGAAAAAGTCTCTTGCCTTTCGGCAGGTCCAGACTTTTCCCCGGACTCCCTCCTGGCTAGCCGTGGCGCACAAACCCCTGCAGGCTGCGTTCACGCTGCCAACCCCAGTCCTCTCCCTGCGCTCCGACTGAAGCCCAAGCCTGAACTCCCAGCCCCGCTGCCCGTGTGGGTGAGCAGACAAACCTCTCGGGCTGGTGAGTGCCGGTCGGCCCTGATGCTCTGTGCGGGAATCTCCCCGCTTTGCCCACCACACCCTTGTTGCTGTGCTCTTCTCCGCGGCACCGAAGCTTTTCCCCTCCGCCACCCACAGTCTCCGCCCGCGAAGAGGCTTCCTTGTGTATGGAAACCTTTCCTCCTTCACAGCTCCCTCCCACTGGTGCAGGTCCTGTCCCTATCCTTTTGTCTTGTTTATTCTTTTTTTTTTTTTTTGCCTTACCCAGGTACGTGGGGGGTTTCTTGCCTTTTGGGAGGTCCGAGGCCTTCTGCCAGCGTTCAGTAGGTGTTCTGTAGGAGTTGTTCCATGTGTTGATGTATTTCTGGTGTATCTGTGGGGAGGAAGGTGATCTCCGCATCTTACTCTTCCGCCATCTTCCCGGAAGCCAATCCAGAGGGATCTTTCAAAAACAGAAGCCTGACTGTACTGCCTCCCTGCCGGCTTCCTATCATCTTTTGCATCTTATTCAGCTCCTTCTCAGTCTCAGACCCTTTGCAGAATGGCTCCTCAGTCTGAACCCCACCCCACGTCCTTCAGCTGCGTCTGCTTCTGGAGCCTAGTGTCGAGCTCTGTGCCACTTCATTAGTTCAGCAAGTGTTTATTGAGCACTTGAGCACCTACACCAGGTACTCGGTTAGGCAATAAGGATTCAGCAATGACAGTTGTATCCAACTCTGCCTCAGGGACAGCAGAGTTGTGGTTGCAACAAATATGTTCCAAATACGATATGAGAAATGCAAACCCAATGGTAAACATGGATTGTTAGGGAGGCAGATGGAGATGGATGGATATCTAATCTGAACTTGATCTGATATTGGGGCTTGGGAAGTGGGTGATATTTTCTAGCAAAGTACTTAAAAGCTGAGACTTGATGGACTCAGAGCCAGGGCAGGTGGGAGTGTTCTTGGCAGTGGGGGAGAATTTGCTGGGTTTAGAGGAGCTTTAATATTTTAGTTTCTCAGAGAATCATTTTTTTTAAAAAAGAGAAATCACCTAATACATTTGTACTTCTGTTAAAATTAAAGTGAGAACACCAGTTTTAGGTCCTTTGAATATGTTAATTCTGCTATCTTAAGGATTTTCTTTCCCTAAAAATTTATTTCTAGCTAATTATTCTCATGGAGGAACTTAATCTGTCAGACTGTCGTGCTAATGTTCCTCACAATAGGGCTGCTTCAGTGAATAGAAACTGAGTTAATGGGGAAAATTAAATACTCAGAGGAGTTGATTACTTGGGGATTTTCTTCCAAGGTGATAAATATTATCTGTATTATCAAAAAAAATTATGTTTAAGCCTGGTGCTTGGGTTGAAAGGAGGGAAAAGGGCCATAAACTTTCTTTTTTTATTGAAGTATAGTTGATTTACAATATTGTGTTGGTTTCTGGTGTACAGCAAACAGATTCAGTTTTATATATTATATATATGTACATGTATACATGTACATATATATTCTTTTACATATTCTTTTCCATTATGGTTTATTACAGGATATTCAATATAGTTCCCTGTGCTATACAATAGGACCTTGTTGTTTATCTATTTTATATATAGTAGTTTGTATCTGCTAATTCCAGACTCCTAATTTATCCCCCCCTCACTTCCCCTTTTGTAACCATAAATTTATTTTCTATGTCTGTGAGTTTGCTTCTGTTACCACAAACTTTCTGATGGGATATCGCCTAAACCACAGCCCTTAGTGCCCCCAAAATGTAAATTGCTGGGATGTATTTGATCTTTTCAAGTTTCAGGAGCAGACAGTAATGTGAGCTAGGGTCAACATGAAAGGAAGGGCCATCTTATGAGATTCTATCCTGTTAATAGTGAATCAAACTGTCATTCTCAATTGTGTGTTTTCTGCTACATCAAAGCTTTTTGGATAGAAACTTCAGGAAGAATATAATTTCTCAAGTTAGCCTGATACAGCTTAGGTTTAAACTAAGTGCCAGCAAAATAAAATCTCCCAACAATAAAAAAATACATAAATAGAATAGCAGAGAATTTTAAAGATTGTGTTACGTATGTTAAAGGATGTGATGTAGGTTGTAAGTGGGTTTATGATTTATATGCTAAATCTCATTACTTGGGTGATTCTGGCAGTTGCTTGAAAAGTAAGTTATTTTTTCAGGTTGTACAGTAATTACTTATTTTGTATACCTTCTTCCCACTATCTCTTTGGTGGCGTGCCACACGTGTTATTTGCCTTCATGTGCTCAGGACCTAGAACAGTGCTTGGAATAAAGCAAGTTGTTGATGAATGAAACTCCTATGTTCAGGATGTCTTGCTGTGTAAGGAGATGTGCACACACTTAGCACAGAATGATTATTATCTTACTGTTCAACCCAGAAAGAAAATGATGGTGGTTTTAAGAAGCTTATTGCATCTTGGATGTATTATCATGTTGCTCTTTAAAAAAATCCTTGCAGTTTACAAGATTTAAAAAATCTTGTAAATACTGCAAGTACAGTACCAGGATTTTATAATTTCAAATATCACTTTGTTCCATCTGTAAAGACTTTCTAAATGTTTATTTTTTTTGAAGCTTAATATAATTGTAGAACTATCTGATGGGATCTATAAGCCCATAAACTGTATTTTTTTTTTGAACATCTTTATTGGAGTATAATTGCTTTACAATGGTGTGTTAGTTTCTGCTTTATATTTATAACAAAGTGAATCAGCTATACATATACATATATATCCATATCTCCTCCCTCTTGCGTCTCCCTCCCACCCTCCCTATCCCACCCCTCTAGGTGGTCACAAAACACTGAGCTGATCTCCCTGTGCTATGCGGCTGCTTCTCACTAGCTATCTATTTTACATTTGTTAGTATATATCAAATGGGTACATACTACAAAATACCATCAAATCACTGATGATGATTGTGATAGAGATTTGTTGGAAACTAAGTGAAGAAAGGGTTAAGGTATATTATTAGCACAATATTTATGAACTTCTGCAGACTTCTAGGTACTATTCTAAGAATTTAAGATTCATGAGTAAACAAAATTTATTTTAAAAATTCACTGATATATTGAAGTTTATAGACTATGAGGAAGGTGGGGTAGGGAGGCAGACGATAAAAATAACAAACAAGTAAATTGTATACTATGTTCAAAGGCCATACGTATGTGCTTTGGGTGTAGAGAAGGGAAGGGACAGAGTGGGCTGTAAGTTTAAATAAGATAGACTTCACAGACCTCAATGAGAACATGCCATTTGAATCAAGACTAATGGAGGCGAGGGAGTTAGCCTTGAGACCATCTGGAAAAATTCCTCTAGGCAGAGGAAACAGCCATGCAGAAGCCTTAAAGCATAAGTGCCTGGCATATCTGAACTACAGCTAGGTCAGTGTGGTAAATACTTGAAGTGATTTTTTTTTAACCAAGTGTGTGCAATATGTTTTAAGGTGTTTTTAAATAATAGGAAGTAAGTGTTGTCTTGAAAGGTCCACAGAAATGGTCAGTCATTGATCCAAGATGACGTTTACCTAGTATCCAAGTTTGAACTCAGATCAAAATCTAATTACCATTATAAGCAACACAAATTGAAGAGTAACATTTCCTTGCTACACAGGATAGAAATCTTCTTATTGCCACAGAGATGAACTCCCGACTATCAAATACACACCAACTACATCTCTACCAGTGTGAGAGAAAAAGGAAAGGGAAGATTAGCTTGTCTAAGTATTCATATAAATGCAGTCAGTAACTCTAGCCGTATTGTAAAAGAATGTTAACATCTCTACAGTGGAACAAAAACATTAACAAATATTCTTCTTCCCAGAAAATAGCTAATGTCTTCCTTGAAAAACGATATACATAGGCTCCAAATTGTTCTTCAGGTGGGTATGAATGATCCACCATTATTTATACTTGCTCACAACACTCTATTTTTGAGCTGGAATTGTGAGCATAAAAATAATTAACATTTTCCACCACCTGCAGAACATCATCTGTACTTTTAGTTCATTTCCTCGGTGCTTCCTGCAGGGGTTCCGTCTGCTTTATATACCTTATTTCTCTACACGTGATTAAAGCTGCTTATGCCACCTGAGCTGCATACATAGCAGGCATTATGGCGTGGCTTAAACCATCGAAGCCCACCACGGTGAAATGACCTCTATGATATTAGGGTCTAGGTTACAGAGATGCTTGTAATGCTCACACAAAATGTATTTGGGGGGAGAAAAACATGACACCAAAAATTTCTAATAAGTTAAATTGTGTCAGTAGGATCATAACTATTGAGAAAACCTTCTAAACAAAATAATGGTCTATAAAATTAATGGTCTTTAAACTTAACTGCCTGGAAGACTGATGAAATTTTCAAATAGATCCTCTGACAAATGACTAAAAAATGAAACAGAAACAAAAAACCATCATAGCCTACCATCATTATAACCTAACATAGTTTGTAGAATTATTTAATACTTTGGGTAAGCAACTATATAAGAAATTGTTCTGTGACTTATGCAGTAAAGCACACATAGCTCATGTAAAATGACCAGTATTTCCTAGACTATTACTGTTGCAAATCTGGAATTCATATAAAGTTTAACTGAAATAAGGTACCTGTTAATTGTTTCAATATGAAGTATTTCTAGTTTGTATACAACACCTAGATTAAGAAATACAACATCAAATATCAAATTAAAGCCTAGGTATATCCCTAATCATATTCCCCTTGACTTGTTCCAGATTTTGAGAGGCAAAGCTTTCAGCTGTTCCCTGTTGAGTATGATGTTAGCTGTGGGCTTGTCCTATATGCCTTTGGAGAAATATTTTTTAAAATATAAATTAATCGTCCATCTCCACAGCATTTCAACACCTACACCGTGATGATCTACTAGAACTTTCAACCCATATGCAATTGTTATGACTGCAATCTTATACTTCACCATTCCAGACCCTTCAATTTCCAGTTGATCCAGATCCCATTTACTGAACGTTTTGTCTCCAAGGTATTTGGTCTAAGCTATAAGAAGAATGAAACTGCTTTTATCACCATCTTCATATGGCTCATCCCTATTTAACCTTCATCATTCACTGAAAATGCCATGTCCTCTTGGGTCACTTATGGCTGTCTAAAGCTGGGTTATACAGACTTTCCATGTGAACTCACAAGACCCTGTGCATATATCTGTTTTAGCACCTGTTCGCAATTTGCAATTTCAAGCTTAATGTTTTCTCCCCTCCACTGGACTACAGGCTTGTTGAGGACAGGAACTCAAGTCTTTTTCATCCTTGTACTTCCAGAACCTAACATCGTGCTGAAACAGATCAAAAACTCAGTAATGGTTTATGAATGTATTCATGATTTTATGACATTTTTCTTGATGTAATAACTTGTATATTGTAATTTAAAATAATATTTAAAAAGTCTAAAATAGTGTCTATATTCCCCTGCCCCCTGAAAATTAGTGGGGTGCTGTGGGGAAGACAATAAATATTTTGACATGTCACCAGGCATATCACCACTGGGTCAAAGACATGTGTAGTGAAAAGAGCACTAAATCCAGAATTAGGGGACAGAGTTTCCATTATTTTGCCACTAACTTTTCGTATTCATTTGGTCAAGCCACTTATCACTTCTGACACTTTTTTTTTTAATTGAAGTATAGTTGATTTACAATATTGTGTTAGTTTCAGGTGTACAGCAAAGTGATTCATATATATATATTCTTTTTCAGATTCTCTTCCATTATTGGTTATTATAAGATATTGAATATAGTTCCCTATGCTATACAGTAAATCCTTGTTGTATATTTTATATGTAGTAGTGCATCTGTTAATCCCATGCTCCTAATTTATCCCTTCCCCCACCCTTTCCCCTTTGAGAAAGTTTGTTTTCTGTGTCTGTGAGACTGTTTCTGTTTGTAAATTAGTTCATTTGTATTTTTTTTAGATTCCACATATAAGTGATATCATGTGATACTTGTCTTTCTCTGACTCACTTCACTTAGTATGATAATCTCTAGGTCCATCCATATTGTTGCAAATGACAATATTTCATTCTTTTTATGGCTAATATTCCATTTTATATATATATCATTTTATAATATATATATAAAATCTTCTTTAGCCATTCATTGATGCACACTTAGGTTGTTTCCATGTCTTGGCTATGGTAAGTAGTGCTGCTGTGAACATTGGGGTGCATGTATCTTTTTGAACTAGGATATATGCCCAGGAGTGGGATTGCAGGATCATGTGGTAACTCTATTACACTTGGTTTCTTAATCTCTAATTGAAGAGATTCAAAATGGATGCTCTCTAAAATGACTTTATCTTGATGCTATGTAGAACTCAAAATTTTTTACATGAGAACATGGTTTCTTTTAAATGGTAGGCTTCTTCCCTTGGCTGTGTTCTCCTGTAAGGCTACAAACATGTAAGCAATTCTTACTGATGCTATAGTGTTTCATTGGCGATCCTTGCTCATATCTTCCTCATAGTTGAGGTTCAGTTGTTGATTTACTGAATCAGGATAATAACTATTAAGACTTCTATGCTCAAAGAAAACCACAAACCTAGTTATCAGAATGCAGTTTATGAGATAGAGAAGAAATTTAAGGATATACAAAATTGAATTCACTAGTTTTATGCAGCAGGCCAAGTTTTACATGCAATATGGAAAATCTTAGGTGAGGCATGTATTATAGTTCAGTTCCAGTTGTGTTACTCTCAGAGTGAGAGACCCAGCGTCATTCCTGTAGAATTACTGTAATAGGTAATAGGGCTGCTCAGGGATTTGGACCACAAGGAGATGTTGCCGAGGCCCACCTAACAAGCTTTATACACCATTTTAAGTTTAGGTAATTTATAATATAATATTCCCTTAATTTTAAAGATCATTTCAGAGTTAATTTGAATAAAGGTGTAAAAAGCTCCCAGATTGACAAATTGGTCAATAACCAGAACCATGATGCTGCTTGAAAATCAGAAACACTTAGATGCATATTCAGATGTATGGGACACAGAATTTTTTTCCACTCGATTTAGCTCAGATTGGACTTGAATTAAAATGTGCTGTATAAAGACCTGCTCTGTACTGTGAACTTCAGGTTATATATGGATAAATAACATGGAACAGAGTCAAAGAACAGCCATATGTATGATGAAGAAACTGGTTGTATTCTGGGAGGAGTAATTCTTTGCCTTCTTCACTGGTCATTTCCTGGCTTTATCGGGCCCTGGTCATAACTCCAACTGTGCCAGGAATTGAGTTCTCATGAAGTGAATTACCTGAGAATTACAGTTAGGATAAGGATATGGGGTCACTGATACAGGTAGCAGAGCGACCTTTCTAATGTACATATGTCAACACAACTAAACTGGGTAATCTTGAGGACCCTGTAAATGCCAAGGAGAGGGATGTATTCCCACAGTATGTTCCAGATGTACCCCAGTATTTGAAACATATCATTAAATTAGCTATATTTAAAACAACGTACAAGGTGACAGTTTTTAAATATGTAATTGCATGATGCGACAGATACTAAGCACTAAGTAATCACAAAGGCCATTTTCATAACACACTAATCTAAAAAGAATATTTGAAATACACTAGCTTATCAATTGCTTCTTCATGAAAATGGACAGTGGCAGAAATTAGAAGTTTCCATACACATTAGTTTTTATTTGCATTACACACATATCTTACAATACATGCTATATAAACACACTGTGAATATGGGAATAAGATTTTTAATTTTTCCACTTATGATACTAGTGAAGAAAAATCTATACAGCATAACTTTCTTCTAGATGCTGGATATCTGCAAAATTGTTAATATCCATTTGTCATTTAAGATTTAATAGCTTCAGCCACTATGGAGAACAGTATGGAGGTTCCTTAAAAAACTACAAATAGAATTACCATATGACCCAGCAATCCCACTACTGGGCATATCCCCTGAGAAAACCAAAATTCAAAAAGAGTCATGTACCAAAATGTTCATTGCAGCTCTATTTACAATAGCCTGGAGATGGAAACAACCTAAGTGCCCACCATCGGATGAATGGATAAAGAAGATGTGGCAAATAGCTCCAAAGGAACCATCACAGTGTGTAAAATGCAAGCATTAACAAATAATTTGTAAGATGCATCAACAGTAATTGTTTTATGCTATCAAAATAGAGCTTATATATTACCTTTTATAATGCCATGACACTGTAGAAAGTTTTAAATCTTTATAAAGAAATATATATATATATTATTTTTCAAACCCCTCTGAAGTATAATTTTATTGCAGCAAAGAATGGTATGTCAAAGATTAAGTTAAAGCAAACTACTTTCACTTGCTCCAAACCTTCCAAAGCCAGTGGCTTTCCATCTCACTGTAAGGTCACAATCCACTCATTCTCATTACATTTCCGTCTTCAACTTCTGCTCCTCTCCCCTTCCGTCACTCACTGGCTTTCTTGTATACCTGAAGGACATCCAGAATATTCCAGATTTAGAACATTTGCATTTTCATTCCCTCTGTCTGGAATACTTTTCCCCAGACATCTACATGGCTTGCTGGATAGCTACCTTATTTATTGAAATGTCACTTTCTCAAGGCTTTTATGGATTCCTCTGTGTTTAAAAATGCAATCCCCATACACACAGCCTATTCTTCCCTTCCCTGATTTAGTTTTCCTCCTCACCATTATCACTGGCTAACTATATATATATATGTATTCTTTTAATTTTGCTTATTATCTGTTTTCTTTTCTCCACTAGAATGTAAGAATGTAAGCTGCAAAAATTTATGAGTGCTTTTTTTTTTGCTGTGGTTTCCATGGTGCCTAGATCTGTACTGGTCATATAGTAAGTAGGTACATGATAATATTTGTTGAATGAATGAGTGGACTATAAAACAAATATAAAGATATAATGTACAGGGAGGGTTTTGATGATGAAATGTGTGTGCTGAGATGGCTGGAACTAGAGTTTAGGGTCAAGAAGTCACCAGGACCAAAATGTTAAGAGATTCATCAACATTAACAAATTGGTTAGTCTTTTTAAAGTTATTGACAGAGACCATAATTGGTGATCATTTTGTTTTACTTGCTTAATTAGTGTTTGCCTTTATTAACCTATTTTGTATATATAAAAAGGGGTTTATGATATTTAAAGGAGGGTCAGATTAGAATGCTGTTCCATCAAAAGTTAAAGAAAGAGAGGTCTGGAACAGTGCTACAGGACAAGGCTCTTGGTAAGGATTTGTTTTAAAAAAAAAGAGAGAGAAAAAGAAAGAAAAAGAGAAAGAAACGAAGAAGGAAGGAAGGGAGGGAGGGAAAGAAAGAAGAGAGGAAGGAGGGAGGGAGGAAAAAGTAAGTGGTGTCAAACATTTGAGAATTCTATGCCATAGACTTATTGTAACAGAAAAGTGATAGAAGTAACCTAATTCAATTAATGAATTTTTAATTAGGTGAAGGTAAATCTGAAGGTCTGGATATACATGACAATCAGTTTGTTTTCAGAATCATGTCAGAAAGTGACAGAATTACCAAAATATATTGTAGCTTTTCTTGCTGTATCAGAGGAGCTAAAGGAAGGCAGTTCTGATCAGGCCAAAGATAAAACTGGAAAAACAATTATCTGTTGTAGATGGAGAGCATCTGTGGTGGGGTGGGACTCGGGAAGGGAAGGTTGTCACTGGAGCTCAGATCTGGAGAAAGAGTGGGCTTGAGGAAAGACCGCTCTAGATGCAGGAAAGAGCAAGTGCGAGTCTCCAAGGAGGCAGAGCCAAAGGAGCAAGGGGGAGATTAGTAGGGCGGCAAGGAAGAGCCGGATCTCAGAGGGCCTTTCACTATTCTAAGAACTAGACTTTGTCTGTGAACGAGACCGGGTGCCATGTGAGGACCCTGAGCTGTGTCAAAATCTGACTTGTGCTCGAAAACCTCAGCCTGGTTGATGTGTTGAAGGTAGGCGTGAGGGTGCAAGGGTGGAAAGAGGGGACTGGTTAGAGGTTACTGTGGGATGCAGGCGAGCGGCCCTGGGGCTTCGACCAGAGCAGTGGCTGGGGGTGGGGTGAGGCGTGCCCAGATTCGGAATAATTATTGAAGGTAGAGCAGGCGGGGGTCACTGACAGGCTGCAGGAGGAGGTGGAAGAAAGGGAAGAGTTGAGAGCGACTCCAAGGCTTTTGTCCTAGAACTGGACGAGTGGAGTTGCCATTTCCTGAAATAGGAAGACCTCAGGAGGGGCAAGTTCAGGACATCTCTCATCTCTCTTAATCGAAAGCTCTCTGTCTCTCTGTCTGTCTCTCTCCTGTGTGTGTGTCTCTCTCGCTTCCTTTGTTATTTATCACTCACCTGTTGAAAAACTAGATTGTATAATGTATACAGTTTTCCACAGCGTGGATTTCGCTGTTTCCCTTTGGTGACATTTAACATGTTCCCCTTTCCCCTGTATTTTCTAGAAGTTGGCAGGTAGGTCTGTAAGCTTGGTGAAATTCACCTCTGAGTTTTGTCCACACCCCTCCACAGGTAGGCCTGTGTTCTTGCCCGCCCCTCCTGATCCCCAGGACGCACGTCTCCTCCGGTTTTACTTGTTATATTAGCAACCATGAATAATCCTACTTAGATCCTACTAACTTGTTAGAAGTTAAAACATTTATCATTTAGCCTTCATTTATGAGCTGAAATATTTCCATAAAGAAAGTATTTAGTTACATTACACTTCATATAGCTAAGGTAGACTAAATGCTGGATTCTTTGCCTCTATTTGCCAATATTCAAAGTAATGAGTTAGTTACCTAGCATCTTCCAAAATTAGACATTTCTTTTTTTTGTACAAACTCATGGAGTTAAATATACTCGCTGTATTTTAATGTATTGCAGGAAATTCTTATTGATGTTAATTAAAATCATCCTTCTTTGGCCCTGGGATTTTTTGAACCACTCTCTGTTTCCAGTAGTTTGTTTCTGAAGTGACAATATGTTCCAGGCTCCTCTTATACATTTCCAGCCCTGAATCAGCCACTTCTCCAGGAGCTTAGTTTTCTCTTAATGGAAAATGGTATTGAGTAATGACAGTCTGGTGCCAGAGGTTGGTCCTTGTTTGGGAACTTTTTCAGTGGACAGAGCTAAGACATATATCTACATTTTAAAAAGGATAACATCATCCTGGGTTCACAGTGATGCTTCTAATTCAGATGCAGAACTATATAGCATTTTAATTTAATCTCATCAATCTTATATATGCTTCTCCTTTTCACATATTGAAATTTTCAGGGTCCAAAACACCAAGATAATTACTTATTTGCATCATTCCACATGTGTAGAGCGTTTCAGTAACAGAGCATGCAGTGTCTAATTATAACTGAAAGGTCAGGGTGAAAAGAATATTTGTTGACAAGATGAGTATGCATATTCTGATTAGAGCAAACAGCATGTACAAAGATCCAGAGGCTTGAGAGCACGTAGTTCCTTTAGGAAGGAGCAAATACTGTTCTACAGAAGGAGCGAGGGATTACAGAGTCGGGAACACAATGGGCCTCACATTCAATGCTGCAGATATTAGAGCATCAACCAGATTCTCAGGCTATTTGGTTTCATTTTCAGGAGGTATCTTGCGTTTGTTTTTAATAAAAAATATTACTTTTCTACTCTGTCTATATAAGCAGAACTTAAGTGTGAGAAAGGGTAGGGGTTACTTTAAGTACTACTATCCTTAGCTCTGTTCTACAGCGGTTCAGGGAAGACACCAGTGAGATTATAGCTCACTTATTTGCTGACATTTGAAGATACATGTGCATACTAATGACCCATTGTCGTGGCTTTTTTCTCCCCACAGAGGACAAAGTATGGACCATAGTGTCTCACGATTTGCAGATGCAGACAACGGTGGTGGGCTACAACCCAGAAAAATACTCGGTGACACAGCTCATTTACAGCGCCTCCATGGACCAGATCAGCGCCATCACCAACAGTGCCGAGTATTGTGAGCAGTACATCTCCTATTTCTGCAAGATGTCCAGGTTGTTGAACACCCCAGGTAGGCTGAGAATGGAATGTTACTTTTAATTACTATCTTAGCTGGTGATTGGAATTACCTAAACAGTCCAACAGGTGTGGCTTATTATCTTAACAGTCCCGTCTTCAAAGCACGGGCAGCTGTGAAAGTAAAATATAACCACTTGTTTTTTCTTTCTGGAGAAGGAAGCTAAGAAATACCATTTTTTCAGAAAAATTCCATTGTTTCTAACTTAGCGATTTAAAATTTTTATATGCATGTATGTGTGTGTGTCAGTGCTTATAGTGTGTAATTATCAGTATTTGCTTTGGGCAAAAGTTTATCAAAGCTCCTTGTGAACTTTCAAGTAATTCCCTTTGAGTTCTTCAGTTGTCTCTAACATAGAGATGAAAGAATTCTGAAGGCTGTCTGCAGGTAAATAGCATATAGAATAGCGATAGAATTTAGAGCTGTTTGTTGTCTGTAGTCATTTAACAGTATCTGTTGGTCTCAAGAAGTCTGCTCTTTTTTTTCATGATGGCTTACTTTTAGCAGTGCTTCAGGACTTGTGTGTGTGTGTGTTGGGGGTAAAGAAGATAGTTTACAAAGGGTATATTGGAAGTATCTTTACCACAAGAGCCATACACTCTGGGATTCTTGGCAGTAAATTCATTATGTTGACAGCAAACTAAATCTCTTCATCTATAGTATAACATAGAAGTAAAGCATGTGCTTTGAGTCAGAGAAACATATGTTCACACTTTTCAGCCTTGCTGCTTCTCGAGTATGTGACTTTGGGGGAGTTCATTGAACTTCTCTGCCTCAGTTTCCAGTGTCTTTCAGTCAAAGAGGGATCATAATGCCTATTTCAGGGTGATTGTGAGAATTTGATCAGGGAATATACTAAGTGCCTGTTATAAGTCTTGATGCACTTAAGGACTTAATAAAGAGCAAATAGTATATTGATTTTTTTTATTATTAAACAACTTTGGAAGTGGCATTATGTCAGAGACCAAGGGACTGCTTGATGCCCCAAATTAGTGTTGTATTGGGGCCAGTGTTGTAGGGAGTCACAGAAAAGAGTTATAAGCAGGACAGTCTATACTGTTTTGAAGATTTAAGTGCTTTTATGTGCAAAGCCTTGTGCTAAAATTACAGACAAGTATAACCTATGAACTCTAAGAAAGTAAAATCTGTAAAATATGAAAATGATTGGTTCAGACAATTATGCTTTTGCTATTTGGAGAAAGAAGACATGACTGTGGCTGGGATGTTGAAGTGATGCTTCATTAAAGAGGTTGAAAGACAATTCGAGGTTGGTGAGAGTAAACAAGAGTCTGGAGGACAGAATACGAATGATCTTTCAGGCCACGGTGAGAAGTAGTTTAGCAGAAGCAGAGTTCGTGTCAAAAAACAGTAAGATATAAGGCTGGAAAGTACAAATGGGAGAAACCGTGGAGGAAATTAAATGCAATGCTGAGAATTTTCCCTGGAGGCCCGTGCTTCTCACCTCAGGCTTTAGTGTGCCTGCGAATAACCCAGAGGGATTAATGAGACACAGACTGCTGGGCTTCGTTCCCTGAATTTCTGATTCAGTAGGTCTGAGGTGGGGCTCCAGAATTTTCATTTGTAACGAGTGTTTTGGACTGAATTGTGTCCCCCAAAATTCACACATTGAAGTCCTAATCCCTAATGTGACCGTATTTGAGACAGGGCTTTTAGGAGATAATTAAGGTTAAATGAGGTTATAAGGTTGGATTCCTAATCTGACTGAATTGGTGGTTTATAAAAAGAGGAAGAGTCAGAAAGAGCACTCTCACCAGAAACCAAACTGGCCAGTACCTTGATCTCGGACTTACAGCCTCCGGAACTGTAAGAAAAGAATGTCTGTTGTTTAAGCCACTCAGCCGATGGTATTTTGCTACGGCAGCCTGAGTGTGCTAGTGCAATGAGTTCCCAGGGGATGATGGTATTGCTGGTCTGGAGACCACTGTGAGAACCATAGCTGTGGGCAGTGGAAATCCCTGAAGGTCCCTACAACTGTTCTTCTATCCCCCTTCACTTATTTCAGCCTTTTATTTTATTTTTACTGGATCCTGTTTCCAGTGCTAAGAAGAGTCAACCAACGATTATAGAAAATCCGGAGCACTAGGCACAATTAGTGCCCATCAGCTTGTCTGCCCTCAGTTTCATGAGTGAGTGCTCCCTGTGGAAGTTCACTCCAAAGATTCCAGTCCATCAGTCTCCAGTCCTGGATGGGGATGGTGTGAGGGAAAACTGCTGACCAGAAAAATAACTTGGTACCATCAGCTTTGTTTTCTTTATTTTCTTCCATTCTTCTATTAAACTCCAAAGTCAACTTTTACTGTTTGAATTTTTGCTCTCGTGGTTAAAAAACACAATGCAACCTCCAAATAAGTTTCTCTTACAGTTCAGGCACCAGGAGAATTAGGCTAGAGGTAAGAGAAACAATTTGCTTTAGCGATTCTGGTCTTGTAGTTCATTCCTTCCCTTCCCTCATTGGTATACTCTGTGCCTTCCCCCATCCACCAAGAAGCCTCACACACTTATTACCCTCCTTTTGGAAACCCAGGATGTCCAAAACCATCAGGAAACAGGATAAATTTGTTTTTAAAAATACTTCCATTACGTTTTCTCATAATAAGCTAAACACACTTCTCTTCAACCTCCAGACACCTTTTCAGAGGAAGAACTACTAAATTGAAACCAAGAGTGAATTGTTAATCTGTACAGTAAGCACACTATTTTCTTTGTGTTTGCAGACATTTGCAGGTTATTATTATACTTACTAAACTGTGCATTGAAAATCATGTTATCATATGCTTCTTGCCTTTGGGGACACCCTCCATGTATCAAATTTTTACTCACATAGGATCGGACTTAATAAATGTTTGCTGACTGGAATGAAATGACAAATATATTGTTTTAAATATTTCCTCATTCAACCTTCAGTCAGTTGTTTTTAAACAAGTGTGTACGTCAGAATTTTCAGGTTGCTCGTCACAATGCTGATTCCGATTCTGACTCGGGAGAACTTGGTTGGGGCACAGGAATGTTTGCTTTTAACAAACATCCATGCATCATTCTGTGAACCGTACATTGAAAAATACCATCTTTAATTTATGGCATGAGGCCTCTCATCTTGGATTTTAAGGCATCAGTCCTCTGTGTGGGAGAAGATTAAAGGGAATATTAGAACTTGTCTGACCAACTGAAATAAAATGGCATACGTAACTACCTGTTCCTCCAGCTAAAATAAATTGGCATAGTGGTATTTTAAAAATCCTTTTCGTAGACTATTGTAAAGTGAATTTCAGCCTACTCTTCTTAGTCATTTTTCATATCCCAATCTCTATTTTCAGGGTTAATTAATCTGTAGACAGCTGAGGCAAGGAAAAGGAGTGGTTGATATAGCAAGTTTTCCTGTATTCTATATATGTCCAAGTATGAAAGAATACAATTTAATACAAATCTTTAATTTGCTATTTTAAGGAGCTGATGTTTTCTGTAATTGGTTTTTTCCCTCCTTCCTGGTAACGTTCCATTTTAAATATCCATTTCCTTATTCTTAACTAAGGCTGAATTATATTGGAACTTCTGTAGTAGTACTTGTGACATCTGTTTGAATACAAGTATATTCATTATAGTCATGGCAATTAAAATGAATATCAATCGCTTCTCGGCCTTTTGGCTAAGATCAAGTGTAAAATGAATATCAAATGGGTTTGTAATAGCTATGTACTTAAAATGTTATTCTTTGTTTTAAGAGCCTTACCCTCAAGAGTTCATTTGGGGCTCTATAGTTGCTAATGATACTTATGATAAAGAGTTGATTTTACATGTATATGGACCTCATTTTTATTTTGATAAATCTTTAGTTGTACCACACCATTAGCTAACAAATGTAGATTTACTCATTAATGGTTTCTCACAACTTTTACAAGGATAGTAATATATGACTTACAGTGTTATCACTTTTTAAAAAGTTTATTTATTTATTCATTTCTTTGGCTGCGTTGGATCTTCGTTGCTGCGCGTGGGCTTTCTCTAGTTGCAGTGAGCAGGGGCTACTCTTGGCTGCGGTGAGCGTGCTTCTCATTGTGGTGGCTTCTCTTGTCGCAGAGCACAGGCTCTAGACACATGGGCTTCAGTAGTTGTGGCACACGGGCTCAGTAGTTGTGGCTCACGGGCTTAGTTGCTCTGTGGTGCGTGGGATCTTCCCAGACCAGGGTTCAAACCCATGTCCCCTGCATTGACAGGCAGATTCTTAACCACTGTGCCACCAGGAAAGTCCCATCACTTCTTTTTATTACTACAAAATCTTTAAAAGGAATCAATTTTAAAGTAATGCTTTTGCCATTCTTTATGGTCATATCCATCCTTGCAATGTAACTATTAATTCAGTTGTCCTTAATCAACTTTACAAAAGACACAGAATAAAGACAAGGTTATTTGATTTCATCCAATTTGAAAATAAACAAATTAATTCTACCCAAAAGGAAAAAAAAAAAACCCCACCATTAATAGCTATCCAAAACCACAAGGATGTTAACATGTTTTATATTTATATCCCCAGAACTGCAAATATACTGATATCTGAACTTAATGAAAGGCAGAAATCTTTAAACAGTGAAATCTACTTCTGAAAATAAGTACGTCAAGAACTTAAATTTGATAAATTAGACACCAGGAGAAAGTATATTCGATCCCACTTGAGTCAAGACTTAGTCAACAATCCTGATGCTTTTAAATGGCAAAAATATTGCTCTATATTTGGATAAGACCTATTAGCCTGATTTTAAATGCTTATTTGTGTATTTTAGATGCACTGTTGTCGTGTATTTATTTTATAAAACTTTATGCTTTCTAATTAAGCATTTTCTTCTAAAGCATTTATTCCCTACATATATAAATATTTAATTATAGAGATATAAAGTTGATATGTTTCCTATTTTTCTGACTATATTTAGTGTTGATTTCATTTGTTCTCAGTGTTTTTCATTGTGCCATGTAGTTTTGTTCTCATAAGTCATAGTTTTATTGCTTCTTTTTTGGAAAGAAACAGTATAAATTATCCATCCTTTTGGGTAGTTTACTATTAGATTTTGTATCTATTGAAAAGGGGTTATGTTCACAATTTTTACCTGTTAAGTAAGCTGTGTAAAATTCAATATACTTTAATGATACTGAACTGTGATTTAGTGGCATCCAAAAGACAAGAAAACATGAGTCTGGCATTATAACTTATAACCTATTTTTAGAAAAAAATTCTAAACTTCAGTGAAGCTATCAAAAAAGTGAATTTTCAGCTTGTGATGTGCATTATAAGAAACTATGATGTTTAACTCTTGAAACAACATAGGTAAAACATTGCTCCACTGCAGCTAAAGACTGGCATTTTCCGTGAATGAGTTTCATTGTGACTAGTCAGTATGTTAATCAAAAGATTAATCATTTATCTACTTAATTATTATGTTAAATATTGTAATGAAATTGGAGGATACAATTAAATGGGACAAGCAATGAAGATAGTAATAACTAAAAGGTAAAAGCAGAAAATTAAATCTAGCAATATTCTACACCCAGGCAACTGGCATCTTCATAGAGGACCCTGTAGTTAAAAGGGACAGAATGGTCACAGGGGAGAGTAGAGATTATTTCAGCAGTGTGGGTAGGAGTTGATCAAAGTCTCAGCTGGAATAATGGATGAGATAATCAATCCATATATATGTATTGTTTCTTGTGTATCAGGAATTGTGATATGTAGGCTGAGGTGTGAAGGATTCATTTCAGTTAACTAAGAAAAAAATGGCAGTGGGACATCTAGGTTTGAGATGTGAGAATGTGCAGTAATTCTGAGATGCAGGTCAAGGAACACAGGACTTTGAAGGAAATGAGAGAGGTCAGAGTGGCTGCAGCAGAGACCGTGAAGGTGAGAGAGAGGAAAGCAGACTTGAGGAGATCAGTCCAGAGTCTCTGAGTGATGGTAAGGGTTTCACTCCAAGGGCAAAGGAAGTGGTTGTAAGTAAGGGTATTCTGGCTGTGATGAGGAGGATAGAATCCAGGAAGGGCAGAGTTTGTATGATGGACCATCTGGTACAATGTCACAGGAGTGCAGAGGAGACTGGATGACCTGTATGTTCACTGGGAATTAGGAGGAAAGCCGGTTTTAAGTCTAGATAGTAGAATGAACAGGATCTGTGATTGCGTATATGTAGAGTAACTTTAGGGGAAGGGAAAATGCAGTCTTCCCATGTACCCAGGGGTAAAGGTAAAATGGATGACTATGAACAGTTGTAAAGCCTTCACAAGATGACTCAAAGAGGTCATGGGAGGTGCAAGAAAAGAACAGAAGGAAAGAAAATACTAACTTGAAAAAGTAATTTAAGGAGAGGATGCTGCTAACTAAAGGGACTCAAAAGTAATGATCAGAGCAGTAGGAAGAGAATCAAATTAGAAAAGCATTATAATGGGGAAGCTAAGGGAAATGTGTGTTTAACAATCAACAGGTAAAAAACAAAAACAGGAAAACTGAGATGTGGTCTGTGGTGAGACATCAAAGAAGGAAGTCAGCCCCTGGCTTTGGTTGTTGCGAGGCCACTGGAGTTTCACGTCTGTGGGGTCTGCTGGGTGGAGCCACTGAAGAATGAATGGCAAAAGGAAACAAGTGAAGGTTTTCAAAAAGTTCCATGGTAAAGGGATGGCTATATAGAGAATTGCTGCTTAACCGGAAGGCAGAGCCCAAGTGAGGGTTTGGGGATTTTAAGGATGAGGGAGTTATGAGTAAGTTTAGAAATGTAGGAGGCAGTGAAGAGGATGAAGCTAAAGGTATAAGACAGATAAGGAACGTAAGAAGTCCCACGAGAGAAAAAAGAGTATGGAATTTGCCTTGGCAAAGAATGAATACCTGCTCTGAGAAAGGAGGTAAAGAAAAAGGTAGAGATTTCCATTAAATTCTATTGACCAATACCGTCCTTGACATTTTATCTCATTTAACTGTCAAAGTTATGCAAATAGATTTTATTATCTCCATTTTGCAAACACAGGGCTCAAAGAGGTGAATAAACTCACTGAACATCACTACAGCGGACAAGCTGGGGTTCAAATGCAAATCTGTCCTACTATAAACCTTTTTTTCTGACACATTAAGAAAGTGTGAACATGTAGAGAGGTCAGTGTGCTGCCACCAAAGTGAGGGTAGAACTAAGCCCAGCAGTATCTGTACCCACCCCATCTCTTCAACCACCATGAAAGAACATTTTCCCTCCTGGCATTTACTTTTTCTGTCTATGATTAGAAATACTCTTTGTCAAGTGGCCTTGGGTCAAATCCAATATTTTGATTAATAAATTAATCTTAAGGTCAAATTTATTGAGGATAGCTTGTCTGACTTCTACTAAAAGTGTGCTCATTTCAAGTTGCCAGCATTTTGAGCTTTAAGGTGAGACTTTGAAGAACATTGACCTTCTATAGCATGATAAAGATTGTTTTTAATGCTGCCGTTTTATTTTGTGAGTGCCTGTGTGTGTGTGTAGCTTCATTTTTTAATGACTAAAATAGAAATAAATGAGAACTTTGAAGTAATCCTATATCACTCTGTAGAATTTGAAAATTGTCTCTTCGTGTGCTTAAATCAAACTTTCTTGGTTGTACATAATCTTTATAATTATACATTTCAATGACATCATAAAGTGAGGATAAACCTACTTTGTCAGATTTGATAAATTATGTTTTTATTAATCATTTTTAATTGACGTATAGTTAATGTACAGTGTATTAGTTTCAGTTTTATAGCAAAGTGAGTCAGTTATATATACTTACATATATATTCATTCATATATATATATTCTTCTTCAGATTCTTTTCCATTATAGGTTATTATAAGATATTGAATATACTTCCCTGTGCTCTACAGTAGGTTCTTGTTGGTTATCTATTTTATATATAGTACTGTGTCTCTGTTAATCCCAAACTCCTAATTTACCTTTTCCACCCCCCACGCTATCCCTTTTGGTAACCATAAGTTTGTTTTCTATGTCTATGAGTCTATTTCTGTTTTGTAAATAAGTTCATTTATATCATTTTTTAAGATTGTACATATTAGTGATATCATGATATTTGTCTTTCTCTGTCTGACTTACCTTAATATGATAATCTCTAGGTCCATCCATGTTGCTGCACATGGCATTATTTCGTTGTTTTTATGGCTGAGTAATTTTCCATTGTGTATATATACCACATCCTCTTTATTCATTCATTTGTTGATGCACACTTAGGTTGCTTCCGTGCCTTGGCTATTGTAAATAGTGATGCTTTGGGGTGCATGTATCTTTTTTTTTTTTTTTTTTTTTTTTTTTGCGGTACGCGGGCCTCTCACTGCTGTGGCCTCTCCCGTTGCGGAGCACAGGCTGCGGACGCGCAGGCTCAGCGGCCATGGCTCACGGGCCCAGCCGCTCTGCGGCATGTGGGATCTTCCCGGACCGGGGCACGAACCCGTGTCCCCTGCATCGGCAGGCGGACTCTCAACCACTGCGCCACCAGAGAAGCTCGATGTATCTTTTTTAATTAGAGTTTTCTCTGGATATATGCCCAGGAATGGGATTGCAGGATCATATGGTAACTCTCTTTTTGGTTTTTTAAGGAACAGTGTGGATACTGTTCATAGTTGCTGCACCAGTTTACATTCCCAGCAACAATGTAGGAGGGTTCCTTTCTCTCCATGTCTTCTCCAGCATTTATTATTTGTAGACTTTTTAATCATGGCCGTTCTGACTGGTGTGAGGTGATACCTCATTGTAGTTCTGATTTGCATTTCTCTAATAATTAGTGATGTTGAGCATCTTTTCATGTGCCTGTTGGCCATCTGTATGTCTTCTTCTTTGGAGAAATGTCTAATTAGGTCTTCTGCTCATTTTTTGACTGGTTGTTCGCTTTTTTGATATTAATCTGTATGAGCTGTTTGTATATTTTGGAAATTTATCCCTTGTCGGTAGCATTGTTAGCAAATATTTTCTCCCATTCTGTAGGTTGTCACTTCATTTTGTTTCTGGTTTCCTTCGCTGTGCAAAAGCTTTTGAGTTTAATTAGGTCTTATTTGTTTATTTTTGTTTTTATTTCCATCACTCTAGGAGACGGATCCAAAAAAATATTGCTGTGATTTATGTCAAAGTGTGTTCTGCCTACATTTTCCTCTAGGAGTTTTATAGTATCCAGTCTTACATTTAGGTCTTTAATCCATTTTGTGTTTATTTTTGTATATGGTGTTAGAGAATGTTCTAATTTCAATCTTTTACATGTAGCTGTCCCATTTTCCTAGCACCACTTGTTAAAGAGATTGTCTTTTCTCCATTGTATATCCTTGCCTCCTTTGTTGTGGATTAACTGACCATAGGCGCGTGTGTTTATTTCTGGGCTTTCTATCCTATTCCATTGATCTATATGTATTTTTTGTGTCAGTAGTATACTGTAGCTTTGTAGTATTGTCTGAAGTCAGCAAGCCTGATGCCTCCAGCTCCATTCAAAATACCTTAAACAGGATATTGAAAGAAAAGAGAGTTTTACTATAAAAATATCTTGGAAATATCTAGAGTATTATTGAGAAATTGCTCAGTTATTTATTCAGCAACATTTATTGAATACAAAATACTCTGCTGGATGCTATGAGAATACAAGGAAGGCAAAGATAATACTTTTTAAATAACATTTGCCTCAGCTTTACTCTAAGTCCTTTCAACTGATAGAATCAGCCCATCCAGATTATCTGGCATAACCACTCTTACCTAAAGTCAATTGATAATAGACTTTAATGATATCTATAAAATACCTACATGGCAACACCTAGGCTAGTGTTTGGTTTAATGACTGGGCACCTAAGCCTAGCTAAGTTGATACATAAAATTGACCAGTAAACATTATTTTTTAAATGGACAACTGAGAAATTCTAGAGTAGCAGTGATTTATTCCCTCAGTTGTGCAACGTGTACCTCTCTATGGAATCGGACAGGTGAGACCAACATGTTAGAGGTGTTGAGGGATATTTTATTCTCATATCTCTCCATTTCTGATGAGGGCACATTTGAGCCTGGTGTCAAGTTGCCAAATGAAATATCATTTTATATGGTTACAGCAATAGCAATTTGAATGAATCAAGTAGATCAGCTTTAGTCAGGAAGATAAGTCAAAGAAAAGATTTTCCTGTTCTCTGTGTTGCTTCAGAAAAAACCTGTAGACACCTGGATTTCACATTTTAACCAAATTGGCATATGTCCCCCAGGGATATGGCATTATTAACTCATTATCCACTCAGAGTTTTGCCTAGAGTCAAGCATCTCCATAGATCCAAATAAGAACACTCTATATCCATAACCTTAGAAAAGCTGCAAAATATTTCTGTCACCCCATCAACATTATTTTGCAGTTTTGTTGTTGTTTACTCATAATTGAATCAAATCCCATTGCCGTGGAAAGTAAAGGAAATGTTAAAGAAGTTCAAAGAAATAAAGTTAAAAGAACTCATCTTTATGCATTTCTATGTAGAATTGTATATGGACGAAATAATAGATACATTTTATTTTGAAGACTGTATGTTTGGTAGGTTGTTATTTTCCCATCAGGGAGTGACAAAACTTCTCTAAAATACTAAGTCGCCCAAATAGCAGCTGGATTCTAATTACCCTATTGTGTTTGCTTACTATTTGCCACAAGCAGCAACTGGTAGTTTTTATGACAGTGAATAATGTTGCAGAGTGATAGTTTACTAGGAATGCCACAGCCACTTTGACATTCACCTCATATTTTAAATTCTCTTGAAGAAATGATGACTCTTTCTTTCTCTTGGTATTGGATCTGGAGTTCAGGCTAAATATATTGTTACCTATATAGTTGGATAAATAATACTTAAAAATAATTATCTCCAAATTAGGTAATGATATAAATGGAGGGGAAATGGCATTAGTATTAAACATTTACCATGGGCATTTACATATATTGGCTCATTCAGTCTACCTCCAAAACTTTGCAGGTTATATATCACAGTTTCCATTTCATAACTGAAGAAACAACTTCAGAGGGGTTAATTAACTCACCACAGGAAAAACGGTAAATATTGTGATAAGCGTCCAAACCAAGATTAAACTCTAGGCTTATGTGCCTCTAGAACTCCTGTATTTTCTAACAAAATATTTAAAAGAATAAAAAGGAGGAAGGGGAGGAAAGAAGAAATGGTAGGGGAGAGGCAGAGAGATGGGAGAGAGAGAGAAGGAAAGGAAGAGAGAAGGAAAAACAGGGAGAGAGAGAGAGAGAAGGAAAGATAAAAATAATATGGGGAGATTATGTACTGAAGATGGCGGAGTAGAAGGACATGCGCTCACTCCCTCTTGAGAGAGCACCAGAACCACAGCTAGCTGCTGAACAGTCATCAACAGAAAGACACTGGAACTCACCGAAAAAGATACCGCACATCCAAAGACAAAGGAGAAGCCACAGTGAGACGGTAGGAGGAACGCAATCACAATCAAATCAAATCCCATAACCGCTGGGTGGGTGACTCACAGACTGGAGAACAATTATACCACAGAAGTCCACCCACTGCAGTGAAGATTCTGAGCCCCATGTCACGCTTCCCAACCTGGGGGTCTGGCAACAAGAGGAGGGATCCCCAGAGAACTGGACTTTGAAGGCCAGCAGGATTTGATTGCAGGACTTCAACAGGACTGGGGGGAAACAGAGACTCCAGGCTTGGAGAGCACACACAAAGTAGTGCGCACACCAGGCCCCTGGGGGGAAAGGATCAGTGACCTCACAGGACACTGAACCAGACATACCTGTTAGTTTTTGAGGGTCTCCTGCAGAGGCAGAGGGTGGCAGTGGCTCACCGAGGGAAAAAGGACACTGATAGCAGAAGTTCTGGGAAGTACTCATTTGATGAGATCGCTCCCAGAGTCCACTATTAGCTCCACCAAAGAACCTGTAGGCTCCAGTGCTGGGTCACCTAAGGCCAAACAACCAACAGGGAGGGAACCCAGCCCCACCCATCAGCAGACAAGCAGATTAAAGTTTTACTGCCCACCAGAGCAACACCCATGTCTACCCACCACCAGTCCCTCCCATCAGGAAGCTTGCACGAGCCTCTTAGATAGCCTCCTCCACCAGAAAGCAGACAGCAGAAACGAGAAGAACTACAATCCTGCAGCCTGCAGAACGAAAACCACGATCACAGAAAGAGAGACAAAAGGAAAAGGCAGAGGACTATGTCCCAGATGAAGGAACAAGATAAAACCCCAGAAAAACAAGTAAATGAAGTGGAGATAGGCAACCTTCCAGGAAAAGAATTCAGAATAATGATAGTGAAGATGATCCAGGACCTTGGAAAAAGAATGGAGGCAAAGATTGAGAAGATGAAAGAAATGTTTAACCTAGAAAAATTAAAGAACAAACACCTAGAAGAATTAAAGAACAAACAGAGATAAACAATACAATAACTGAAATGAAAAATACACCAGAAGGAATCAATAGCAGAATAACTGAGGCAGAAGAACAGATAAGTGACCTGGAAGACAGAATGGTGGAAATCACTGCCATGGAACAGAATAAATGAAAAGAAATAAAGACTGCCTAAGAGACCTCTGGGATGATGTTAAACACACCAGCATTCACATTATAGGGGTCCCAGAAGGAGGAGAAGAGAAAGAGAAAGGACCCGAGAAAATATTTGAAGAGATTATAGTCAAAAACTTCCGTCACGTGGGAAAGGAGATAGCCACCCAAGTCCAGGAAGGGCAGAGAGTCCCAGGTAGGATAAACTCAAGGAGAAACATGCCAAGATACATAGTAATCAAATTGACAAAAATTAAAGACAAAGAAAAATTATTAAAAGCAACAAGAGAAAAGCGACAAATAACTTACAAGGGAACTCCCGTAAGGTTAACAGCTGATTTCTCAGCAGAAATTCTGCAAGCCAGAAGGGAGTGGTACAATATATTTAAAGTAATGAAAGGGAGGAACCTACAACGAAGATTACTCTTCCCGGCAAGGATCTCATTCAGATTCAGTGGAGAAATCAAAAGCTTTACAGACAAGCAAAAGCTAAGAGAATTCAGCACCACTAAAACAGCTCTACAGTAAATGCTAAAGGAACTTCTCTAAGTGGGAAACACAGGAGAAGAAAAGGACCTACAAAAACAAACCCAGAGCAATTAAGAAAATGGTAATAGGAACATACATGTCAATAATTGCCTTAAATGGGAATGGATTAAATGCTCCAACCAAAAGACACAGACTGGCTGAATGGTTACAAAAACAAGATCCATCTATATGCTGTCTACAAGAGACCCACTTCAGACCTAGGGACACATAACAGACTGAAAATGAGGGGATGGAAAAAGATATTCCATGCAAATGGAAATCAAAAGAAAGCTGGAGTAGCAAAGCTCATATCAGATAAAATAGACTTTAAAATCAAGAATGTTATAAGAGACAAGGAAGGACACTACATAATGATCAAGGGCTCAATCCAAGATGATATAACAATTATAAATATATATGCACCCAACATAGGAGCACCTCAATACTTAAGGCAAAGGTTAACAGCTATTAAAGGGGAAATGGAAGTAGCACAATAATGGTAGGGGACTTTAACACCTCACTTACACCAATGGACAGATCATGAAGACAGAAAATCAATAAGGAAACACAGGCTTTAAATGACACAATAGACCAGATAGATTTAATTGATATTTGTAGGACATTCCATCTGAAAACAGCAGATTACACTTTCTTCTCAAGTGCACATGGAACATTCTCCAGATAGATCACATCTTGGGTCACAAATTAGGCCTTGGTAAATTTAAGAAAATTGAAATCATATCAAGCACCTTTATGACCATAACGAGATTAGAAATACTTCTATGAGATTAGAGATTAGAAATAAATTAGCTATGAGATTAGAAATAAATTACAGGAAAAAAAAAAGTAAAAAACACACATGGAGGCTAAACAATACACTACTAAATGACTAAGAGATCACTGAAGAAATCAAAGAGGAAGTTAAAAAATACCTAGGCACAAATGGCAACGAAAACATGATGAGCCAAAACCTATGGGATGCAGCAAAAGCAGTTCTAAGCGGGGAGTTTATAGCAATACATTCCTACCTCAGAAAACAAGAAAAATTTCAAATAAACAATCTAACCTTACACCTAAAGGAACTAGAGAAAGAAAAACAAAAAAATCCCCAAAGTTAGTAGAAGGAAAGAAACCATAAGGATCAGAGCAGAAATATATGAAATAGAAACAAAGAAAACAATAGCAAAGATCAATAAAACTAAAAGCTGGTTCTTTGAGAAGATAAACAAAATTGATAAACCTTTAGCCAGACTCATCAAGAAAAAGAGGAAGAGGACTCAAATCAATACAATATGAAATGAAAAACGAGAAGTTACAACAGACACCACAGAAATACAAAGTATCCTAAGAGACTACTACAAGCAACTCAATGCCAATAAAATGGACAATCTGTAAGAAACGAACAAATTCTTAGGCATAACCCTCCAAGACTGAACCAGGAAGAAATAGAAAATATGAACAGACCAATCACAAGTAATGAAATTGAAACTGTGATTAAATATCTTCCAATAGGGTTTCCCTGGTGGCACAGTGGTTGACAGTCCGCCTGCCGATGCAGGGGACGCGGGTTCGTGTCCCGGTCCGGGAAGATCCGACATGCCACAGAGCGGCTGGGCCCGTGAGCCATGGCCACTGAGCCTGTGCGTCCAGGGCCTGTGCTACACAATGGGAGAAGGCACAGCAGTGATAAGCCTGCGTATCGTGCAAAAAAAAAAAAAAAAAATCTTCCAACAAACAGAAGTCCAGGACCAGATAGCTTCACAGGTGAATTCTATCAAACATTTACAGAAGAGCTAACACCCATCCTTCACAAACTCTTCCAAAAAATTGCAGAGGAAGGAACACTCCCAAATTCTTTCTACAAGACCACCATCACCCTGATACCAAAACCAGACAAAGATACTACAAAAAAAGGAAATTACAGACCAACATTACTGATGAATATAGATGCAAAAATCCTCAGCAGAATACTAGCAAACAGAATCCAACAACACATTAAAAGGATCATACACCATGATCAAGTGGGATTTATCCCAGTGATGCAAGGATTCTTCAATATAGGCAAATCAGTCAATGTGATACACCATATTAACAAATTGAAGAATAAAAACCTATGATCATAGATGTAGAAAAAGCTTTTGACAAAATTCAACACCCATTTATGATAAAAACTCTCCAGAAAGTGGACATAGAGGGAACCTACCTCAACATAATAAAGGCCATATATGACAAACTCACAACAAACATCATTCTCAAATGTGAAAAACTAAAAGCATTTCCTCTAAGATCATGAACAAGACAAGGATGTCCATTCTAGCCACTGTTATTCAACATAGTTTTGGAAATCCTAGCCACGGTAATCAGAGAAGAAAAAGAAATAAAAGGAATAGAAATTGTAAAAGAAGTAAAACTGTCACTGTTTGCAGATGACATGATACTATACATAGAGAATCCTAAAGATGCCACCAGAAAACGACTAGAGCTAATCAATGAATTTGGTAACATAGCAGGTTACAAAATTAATGCACAGAAATCTCTTGCGTTCCTATACACTACCAACGAAAGATCAGAAAGAGAAATTAAGGAAACAATCCCATTCACCACTGCAACAAAAAGAAAAAAATACCTAGGAATAAAGCTACCTGAGGAGGTAAAAGACCTGGACTCAGAAAACTATAAGATACTGATGAAAGAAATCAAAGATGACACAAACAGATGGAAAGATATACCATGTTCTTGGATTGGCAGAATCAATATTGTGAAAATGACTATACTACCCAAAGCAATCTACAGATGCAATGCAATCCCTATCAAATTACCAATGGCTTTTTTTTTTTTGGCAGTACACGGGCCTCTCACTGTTGTGGCCTCTCCCATTGCAGAGCACAGGCTCCGGACGCGCAGGCTCAGTGGCCAGTGCTCATGGGCCCAGCCGCTCCGCGGCATGTGGGATCTTCCCGGACTGGGGCACGAACCCGTGGCCCCTGCATCGGCAGGCAGACTCTCAACCACTGCACCACCAGGGAAGCCCCCAATGGTATTTTTTACAGAACTAGCACAAAAAATCTTAAAATTTGTTTGGAGACACAAAAGACACCAAATAACCAAAGCAATTTTGACAACAAAAAAACAGAGCTGGAGGAATCAGACTCCCTGACTTCAGACTACACTACAAAACTACAGTAATCAAGACAATACGGTACTGGCACAAAAGCAGAAATATAGATCAATGGAACAGGATAGAAAGCCCAGAGGTAAACCCACACACCTATGGTCAATTAATCTATGACAAAGGAGGCAAGGATATACAATGGAGAGAAGACAGTGTCTTCAGTAAGTGGTGCTGGGAAAACTGGACAGATACATGTAAAAGAATGAAACTAGAACACTCCCTAACACCATACACGAAAATAAACTCCAAATGGATTAAAGACCAATGGATTAAAGACGTAAATGTAAGACCGGACACTATAAAACTCTTAGAGGAAAACATAGGAAGAACACTCTTCGATATAAATCACAGCAAGATCTTTTTGACCCACCTCCTAAAGTAATGGAAATAAAAACAAAAATAAACAAATGGGACCTAATGAAACTTAAAAACTTTTGCACACCAAAGGAAACTATAAACAAGACGAAAAGACAACCCTCAGAATGGGAGAAAATATTTGCAAACGAATCAACGGACAAAGGATTAAACTCCAAAATATATA
The DNA here is from genome assembly GCF_003031525.2 of Neophocaena asiaeorientalis asiaeorientalis. Classification (NCBI taxonomy): domain Eukaryota; kingdom Metazoa; phylum Chordata; class Mammalia; order Artiodactyla; family Phocoenidae; genus Neophocaena; species Neophocaena asiaeorientalis. Next base: position 1,686,273 of record NW_020173042.1, read on the forward strand.
CTCAGCTCTTGAAGCTCAATGTCAAAAAACCAAACAACCCCATCAAAACATGGGCAGGAGTCCTACATAGACATTTCTCCAAAGAAGATATACAGATGGCCAAGAAGCACATGAAAAGCTGCTCAACATCACTAATCATGAGAGAAATGGAAATCAAAACTACAATGAGGTATCACCTCACACTGGTTAGAATGGGCATCATCAGAAAATCTACAAACAATAAATGCTGGAGAGGGTGTGGAGAAAAGGGCATCCTCTTGCACTGCTGGTGGGAATGTAAATTGACACATCCACTATGGAGAATGGTATGGAGGGTCCTTAAAACACTAAAAATAGTATTACCATATGACCCAACAATCCCACTACTGGGCATATACCCAGAGAAAACCATAATTCAGAAAGACACATGCACCCCAATGTTCATTGCAGCACTGTTTACAATAGGTAGGTCATGGAAGCGGACTAAATGTCCATCGACAGACGAATGGATAAAGAAGATGTGGTATATATATACAGCCATAAATTGGAACGAAATTGGGTCATTTGTGGAGACGTGGGTCAACCTAGAGACTGTACAGAGCGAAGTAAGTCAGAAAGAGAAAAATAAATATCACATATTAATACATTTTTGTGGAATCTAGAAAAATAGTACAGATGAACCAGTTTTCAAAGTAGAAATAGAGACACAGATGTAGAGAACAAATGTATGGATACCAAGGGGGTAATTGGGGTGTGGGGGGTGGGATGAATTGGGAGATTGGGAAATAAATAAAATTAAAATTAAATAAAATAAATTGGGCCTCGGATAAGCTAATCGATTATGAAATTTTTAATTTTTTCTAGATTGCAGAATTACTGTGTGCTTTCAGCATAATTAAAGTTGAAGGCTGAAGCATTTTTGTTAAGCAGTAGGGTAAAAGATACATTTATAAGAGCTGTAAAACCTTCATTTTGAAATCCTACCTTTTTACTTTCAATATCCCCGATTTGGACCTGGGAATTATATTCAGAAATATGGTTTAGGTGACAATTTGTTTGGAACCATATTGGAAAACATTTTATATGAAAGAAATAAAATCAGGCCTCTCTTTCTGTAGAGCACGACTTTCATGTTTTTAATATTCAGGTATTTCAAATAAAACAGGTGAATTTTATATTGATGAAATACAAAAATGTTGCAAAAGGTTATCCACGTTTTTTCAGACATAAGATATGAAAACAATATGTTGACGGTTGTTTTTTTTTTTATCTTTGCAGAAGAAACTCACATCACTAAGCCTAACACTCATGATCTGCCCAACGTTGCATTCTTATCTTATTAATTTGCTGTTGACAGATTGTTCAGAGACCCTATTAGAACGGGGAAGGACAGGGATGGCCAGGTCTACCAGTGGGTGGGCAGGGACTGAGGGGTGGGCCCTAGGACACTGACATGGACAGGAAGTCAACCAGCAGAGACATAGAGATTCGTTCTCTTAGGATAGGGAATTGTTTTCTGTCAAAAGAATGAAATAACCCTCAGTTCAGTCTTGTAAGTGGGAGGGAGAGAGGACCAGAGGAGGTAGTTCCAGAGGGGACTGAGTGTGAGGGGGTGGGGGGCAGGGCAGGAGGGTGAGGCCAGAGAGAACAAAAGAAAATAAGTAGAACAAACAGCCCACTCCGTGTTATGTCCTGCCGGACTGTTGATTATATTTAGTATCTCGTAATTTTTATAAACTCATATTAATCTTGTTAGCCCAAATGTTAAGATCAATGAATCTTTCTTCTTAGAAGGCAGCCATGTAAAGGTCTCTAGAAACCAAAAGTTTTTATTTTGTTTTATGTCAAAACAAAATGGTAAGGTGATCAGAGCAACAAAGTCAGGAGGACTGATATTATGAGGTACTCAAGTATACAAAATGAAGCTTTGTACATACCATAGGCAGATAGATGTTTCAGCTCTATTAACCACTCATGGATTTGCATAAAGAGAACTGATAGAATAATTTATTAGGTTTTCATGTAAAAATGGAAGTATTAATGAAATAATGCTGAGCAGAGAGGAAATGTGTTCTTCCCGAGTGAGTAGTCATTGCACGTAGGGCTCATCGACAGAGGGCTTGAATTTGGGAATCACTACACACACATGCAATATCAGCTTTTTGACGACCCAGGGGGGTAGGATAGGGAGGGTAGGAGGAGGCTCAAGAGGGAGGGGATATGGAGATACATGTATACGTATAGCTGATTCACTGTTATACAGCAGAAACTAACACACCATTATAAAGCAATTATACTCCAATAAAGATGTATAAAAAAATGAATGAATATAGTAGATAATTTTAAAATTAATATTTGGCTTTAGATTGCTTTACCATAATCTTTTAGATAGGAGTAACCAATATCTAAAAATGTACTCTAAACATGATATTGAAGTTACAATATACTCAATGGTGATGACTTCTTTCTCCTTCTGTCCCTAGACAATTTATTATTCCTTTTCTTTCCAATCCTGAAATAAATATTTTTCAGATTAAGCAAAGCACCCACCATAACTATATACACATACATATATATATATATATATATATATATATTCATACACTGAG